>NC_056728.1:814404570-814752070 GCF_019279795.1 Protopterus annectens | reverse complement strand
ATTCAATTGAAAAACAAAATCATCGGTTAGGGGTAAGATGTAGAAGTTGAAATACATACAATAGGCTGGTTGCATGACTTTGCACACCCTTAAACTAATACTTTGTTAAAGCACATTTTGATTTCATAACAGGAAACAGTCCTTTTGGGAAGGTGTGTATCAGCATGGCACATCACGACTTAGCAATAGTTGTACACTTTCCCTTAAAGAAGCCCTCCAACTCTGTCAGATTGCAAGGGCATCACTTCTGCACAGGCCTCTTCAGGGCACCCCACAGATTCTCTATTGGATGTATGTGTGGATTGTGGCTAGGCCATTCCAAAATGTTGATTGCATTCTGGTGAAGACATTCTATTACGGAGTTTGATGTATGGAATAGGTCATTGTTGTGTGGAAAGGTCTATGTCCTCTCCATCCACAGCTTTCTAGCAGGCACATGAACATTTTGGGCCAAAAGGGACTGGTATTTCAAACTGTTCCTAATCTAATCTTAATCCACCTTGGCTAAAGGCCCACTTCTAGCTTATGAACAACAACCCCAAAGCAGGACACTGCCATCACCATACTTCACTATGGGGATGGTGTTCATTTGGTGATGAACAGTGTTGTTCATGTGCCAAACAAACATGTTGGTATTGTGGCCAAAAAGTGCAACCTTAGTCTCATTACACCATAACACACTTCCCCACATGGTATTGGGGGACCTGATGTATTTTTCTTGAGAAATTCACCAGACCTAGATGTTTTTGTGTGTGTAAGAAGGCTTCCATTTTCCAAACCTAACCCATAGGCCAGACATGTGGAGAATATGGGAGATTGTTGTCACATGTTGTACACAACTGGTACTTGCCAGTGATTCCTGCAACTCCTGTAGTGTTGCTGTAGGTCTCCTGGTAGCATCCCTAACCAGTTTGGGTCTTGTCTTTTCCACACATTTGGAGGGATGTCCAGTTCTTTGCAATGTCACTGTTGCCCCATATTTCCACCACCATTTGATGACTGTCTTGATTGTGTTCCATGGTATATGCATTGTTGTGGAAATGTGTGTGTGTACCCTTCTCTGATACCATTCACAAATGAGATCTCTTTGCTGCTTTGTAAGCTGTATGCGAACTATGGCTGTTGCTGTAGCAGGCAACTGAGTAAATTTAGCATAATCCTGGTAGGACAGCTGACCATTATTTGCTATTAATCAAAGAGTCTCTGTAATTGATAGCAGGTGTGTATCCAAGAAGAGGTAATGCTGTAATAATATTGAAAGCTGCTTCAATACAGTATTAGCTTCAGCCTGTGCACACATATGCATCGAGCTTCTTGTAAGTTTTTTTATGTGTCATAATTGTTCCCCTAAGAGATTTGTTTGTTTTACAATTGAATTTTACAGGTTACAGGTCTCATAAAAGGTTGGAAGGATTTGGAAATGTTTTATTGTGCTCTCATTTTTGTATATCATAAATACCTGGCATTCTAGCAGGTATGCGAAAACCATTTATATGCACTGTATAACACTAATTTATAAAACATGTCCCTAGTTTTGGGCCTCCGTCCCTCCATTTTGTCAGTCTTTGTCCAGATTTCCTGCAATGACAGGTTATGTGGTATGCTACAGATATGTGACATCTGCAAATAGGCCCCTGTGATGACCACTGTGATGCAATGCAGTTAACTTCACCACACAAGTGAACATGCAGATATTGCAAAATGGCTGAGAGTAACAGTTGTGTGCATGGTCACATGCATGACCTTAACATGCCTGGAGCACTGGTGAGCCACAACAGGAAAATCCCATACTCACCGCCTTCAGGCAGTTGTCCCACGTGCAGACCAAAGGGACCTAGGTAGTTGTCTGGGAGATGTATTGTCACCCGACTTACATTTGCCATTGGTACAAGATGACCACTATCGGTCCGAGGAAGTGGGAAACAAAGTCAAAGTAGTGGTATGTATCAAAAATTCAACCAAGGTATTCAAATGAAACAATGAATACCACAGCTCCACAAGCTCGAGCTCAAACCACGTGGAATAACAGCTCCAAGGCCAATAAACGCTCCAAAAAGATTTATTGTCATGAAATAAATTCCAAAAACAGGCGTTGACCTAGGTTTCGTCCGTCTCCACAGACTTCATCAGAATACATCAAATGAATAAACTAAGCCACTTAAATAGTAATTACAAGTCAATTACCCATTATCTAATGGATCAATTAATTATCAATTTGCATAAACATTAAAGAAATAGTTCATAAATTACAAATATAAAACATCAAACCTAAAACCAAATATATAATATTGATACTGAATATATTTATACACATCTATTTTAAAACATTATATGTTAAATTCTATGTATATGCTATTATTTGCATGTGTTTAGTTGTGTATGTCTGTGTATATGTAAATAAAATATAATATATATGTAATATATAATATATAAAAAATATTAATTGTAATATTGTAATATATAAAAACAGTATGTTATTATGTCCTAATGTGTGAAAATACTACTGATAGAACAATTGGTATTCATAATATTATAAAATAACCGAATGGTGTTTATTTATGATTCTTAATAATAAATAAATTCACATATAAAGAAAATGTTATCACGTAAAAATATATATATGCGTATATATTTATTTTGAAATTCACATAATATAACACATCACCCAATTCATTAAATTTAAAACAACCTTAACTAATATACACTTAATAATGTTAATTATTTGTTAATGTTTGATTTAATAAAATATATCTATATATATATATATATATATATATATATATATATATATATATGTGTGTGTGTGTATGCAAAACCAACATCAAAATTGATTTCCAATTCATGTTAAAAAAGTTTTAAAAATGTGTATTTACTTGCCCTTGATGCTGTTTAGTCTCAAAATAGGCTTAATACTGCAATATTCATTCAGACCAGGTTGATTATGGGCATTTAACATTATTTGCATCCTCAATTCTTGGGCATCTAAATCATAATCAATAATCTTACCCTGTGGATCATGTTTAATATGTATAACACCACAAAACTTAAAATAATGATTGGTATATTGTGCAATGTGTCTGGCCAGCGCGTTAGTGGATTTAGAATTCTTAATGTCCAGCAAATGTTCCCTAATCCAATTCCTCATATGCCTAGTCGTTTTCCCGACATAAAATGCATCACATTGTTGGCACAGAGCAATGTAAACCACATTCGTGGTATAACAATTAAAATATTCACGTATTTTTATTTTACGTTGGTTAACTTTAACACTACTGCCAGTGTTAAGAACATGGGAACATGTGGAACACCTACCACATTTAAAATTGCCAATCCGTCTGTTGGAAATGGCTGTTCTATTAAGTGTTCTCCGTTCAAATAATTCTTTAAATGACAAATCCTTTCTAAAGATATATGAAATATTTCCCTGAAAGAGTCTTCCTAAGTTGTTATCTGTGCTTACCAAACTCCAATTCTTGTTAATTATGGATTTAATAATGTGAGAGATATCATTAAATGTAGTAATGTAAAAAGGAATGGTGTTTAAATTATAAGATGTATTTTTTATATCCTTACCCACATGTGTGCCTATATTATTATCACAGTTTAAAATGGCTTTGTATATCCCTTTCTCTCTTTTTAGTTTTACTTCCTCATAAATATTAGTACATAATTCCTCGGGGTAACCCCGATTTTAAATAGAGACATCATAAAACGTATTTCTTCTAAAAAATCCAATTCCTGGCTGACCATTCTCGCAGCCCTGACCATCTGCCCTTTCACTGTGGCCTTTTTCTGATGGTCAGGGTGCCAGCTTTCAAAATGCAAATAAGAATTTGAAAAGGTAGATTTTCTATATATATTGGATTTTAGTGTGCTATTTACTTTATCAAAAGTTAACTTGATGTCCAAGTAAGTGATAGTCTCACTATTAGTCTCGTGTGTGAAATTTAGAAACCATATACTGTTATTAATATACTCCAAAAAGGCCTGTAGTTCTGCTTGATCACCGTCCCAGTCGATAAACAAATCGTCCAGGAATCTTGAATAGAATCTAATGTGTGAATAAAATTGTGTATTAAACAAGTAATGGAGTTCCCAATAGTTCATGATAAAATTCGCAAACATGGGGGCACAAGCCGCCCCCATTGCAACTCCACTCACTTGTCGGTAATAATTTCCTTTGAAATACAAATAATTGTGTTTTAATACAATTTCCATTAATTTTATCAACACATTGATTCTATCTTGATCATATAAATTAGTCTCAAAGAGTTGCTCCTCCAGCCAGACTAAACCAATTTCGTGTGGTATCACTGTGAATAAATTACATACGTCCATAGTAATAAACATGTCACCCTGATTGAATTTAAAGGAATTTATTCTATCCAAAAAATCCCATGAGTCTTTGATGATATAAGGAAATTTAGCTATCCCCATTTTAAAATAATAGTCCAAAAATTGATTAATAAAATAGGTTTTACTCCTTTTCCCATCTACTATGGGTCTAAATTGTAAGTTATCCAACCCCTTACGTATTTTTGGTATTCCAAAAATCCCACTGACGACAGGGTAATCATTGCATAAAAAGTTCCATTCAGTTTCTGTTATCTCTCCTTGATATAACATATCCTTAAGCATCAAATCAATCTTTTTGAATGCAATATTGATTTCATTTCTACTGACCTCCACATAGGAGTCACCCAATAACATGGAACACAAGTATGAAATATAATCATGTTTATCCACTACTACTACGCCACTACCCTTGTCGGGTTTCATAATCCTAATGTTATTAATAGTTAGTATACTTTTGTATGTTGCTTGTTCCTGTTCAGTCATATTCATGTGTATAGGTAGTTTGTAATTGTTAAAAAATTGTCTTATATCAATTTTGCTAATTTTTTCAAATAATGCTATTCTATCATTCATAGGTGGGTTATACACACTAGATTTTGTTAGACTTTTCCCAGGATTACTATTGTTAATATCTGTAGGATTATTCTGAAATAGGATTTTTAGATTCAATTTACGTATGAATAACTTCAAATCTAATAAGGAGTTGACTAAATTCCCTTTTCTACAAGGGACAAAACTAAATCCCTTAGAAAACAAATTGACACATTCAGTGTCAAAAGGGACCTGAGTGTAGTTGTATAACTTAAAATCCCCTTTACTGTTAGTTATGATCGTCAGTTTACTAAGCAGCAAACTCCCTATACTATTTTCCAGGGGACTCTCCCCTTCACAAATATTATCCATAGGCAAATGGTCCTGTGGGCAGTTGCTTCTTAAAATCTCTTCCGACAGGTTGTCATATAATGTAAAGTTATTGTTCACCAACTTATCCTGGTTGTCGACTATCTCTTGGTTGTTGTCTTGAATTTTATCAAAAAAATGAACACAATAAATGCTCAAGTCACATATTGCGTCATCTTCGATGTAATTAGTTGTTGGTTGCGTGGTCTGTGCAGTTGTTGTACATTCCAATTCAGTCAGACCCGAATTGGGGGATGGATTATCCAATATAATAGTACAAGGTCCCACTCCAACACATTCACTGTCTTTAATGTCAGTATAAACACAAAAATTATATGGTATCTCTCGATTAGCCCCCTGTGTACTAAGCTTGTCAGGGTAACCATAAACGAAAGAATCATTATCCACGTTGGAATTAGCTAAAGTAGTAGTGGGTTGTAAACTATTACCTGGTATGTCAAATCCATGATTTTCATCTGCAACCTCGTGGTACAGGACGCCATCGGCTACTTGTGCATCCTCCATCCGTTTTTTTGCTTCTTGTTTTCAAAGGCTTTCTTGGGACGTGCACCCGTGAACTCGAAATCTTCCTCGACATTGTATACATTTTGATTTTTTATCCTCTCAGATCGTCTAAGCCCCTCATCACCATACATATCGCCAACATCCTGCCGACCATATTCACCATTTTCAGGGTAGGAAGTGATGTCATCAAGCTCATCAAGACTTCCGCTTCTTCTAATTCTATTATCGTTACCATGGTTATATGTAACTTTTTTTGATTTCGGATAAACGTACCCAGATTCATAAACTTTAATGTCTCTGTAAATTTTTTTTTTGTTTTTCTTCTGATAAATAACATCACAACTGTAATCAATATCCTTAATAATGTTTATATAGTTAGTATAGTACTGTTCAAAAAGTAAGTCTTTACTTATGTGCAAATTCAAGACTTCTAGTTCTTCCAATAATGTCTCTATCTTTTTAGTGTTGTATGTAATCATAATTTCCATAAGGCTTAGCCCAGTCTTATTAAATAAACTATGTAACTCTTTTAACATGTCTTCATCTTGATCACACCCTTTCGGGTACCTCCACAGTCTTAATCCCTTAGGGACCAACCCCAACTCTATATTCCTTCGTAAGTACCCATTTTCCATTTGTGTGCGTTTAAGTTTAAAAAGTTTTACCTCAAATTCTTTTAACATTTCTTTCATATTTTTCGATCTCCTCACATCATGATTCACATCAGGTGTCTTGTCACTGTTAAACAGAAAACAATGGGTTTTCCACAATTCACTATATTAACACTCAAAACGAGCATTACTACGGGTTACAATATCTCTGCCAGAATTCCTTTGTGTTTCGGTAACGGGATGCATAGTTGGGGGTGTGGTTTGGGTCAGTGGCAACCCCAAACTCCCCGTACTTCCCGTTGTCCAAATACCAGGTTCCATCAATTTGTTGATAAGTGCAGTATGTATTTTTAGTTGATCATTGATCTGTTTCAACATAACACCCACGTCGACCGTACTGCCCTCGCCTTCCATATGGAATAGCCGCAAACAAGTAACCAAGAATGTAGATTCACCACTATCGCTCCGAGGAAGTGGGAAACACAGTCAAAGTAGTGGTATGTATCAAAAATTCAACCAAGGTATTCAGATGAAACAATGAATACCACAGCTCCACAAGCTCGAGCTCAAACCACATAGAATAACAGCTCCAAGGCCAATAAACGCTCTGAAAAGATTTATTGTCATGAAATAAATTCCAAAAACAGGAGATGACCTAGGTTTCGTCCGTCTCCACAGACTTCATCAGAATACATCAAATGAACAAACTAAGCCACTTAAATAGTAATTACAAGTCAATTACCCATTATCTAATGGATCAATTAATTATCAATTTGCATAAACATTAAAGAAACAGTTCATAAATTACAAATATAAAACATCAAACCTAAAACCAAATATATAATATTGATACTGAATATATTTATACACATCTATTTTAAAACATTATACGTTAAAATTCTATGTATATGCTATTATTTGCATGTGTTTAGTTGTGTATGTCTGTGTATATGTAAATAAAATATAATATATATGTAATATATAATATATAATATATAAAAAATATTAATTGTAATATTGTAATATATAAAAACAGTATGTTATTATGTCCTAATGTGTGAAAATACTACTGATAGAACAATTGGTATTCATAATATTATAAAATAACTGAATGGTGTTTATTTATGATTCTTAATAATAAATTAATTCACATATAAAGAAAATGTTATCACGTAAAAATATATATATGTGCATATATTTATTTTGAAATTCAAATAATATAACACATCACCCAATTCATTAAATTTAAAACAACCTTAACTAATATACACTTAATAATGTTAATTATTTGTTAATGTTTGATTTAGATGACCAGATTTGACAAGATGACCACTACATTTCTGCACAGGTATGGTACAAGCTATGATAGTACACAATTTGCTGTCCCTCACCATAGATGTGCACTTGTGTGCATTACTAAACCCCACCCACAAATGCAGTGTAACTGACATATGCATCTAGATACTCTATACAAGACAGTATGACATTTTTAAAATCCCTCTGCTCTGGCCAAACGTCCCTAGCTTTCTGGGTTTTGTGTGGACCCCTCTATGTTCTGTGTGGAGTCACAGCCGGTCCCTATATTTGAACCCCTGTAAAGCTAATAGTATCCTACTGAACAGTAGGGAAATTCAACTTTGAAGCCCTTCAGGATCTACCTGGACCCTCTACATTTCAACCTCACAGTCCTCTACGTCCTGTGTGGAGTCACAGCTGGTCCCTATATTTGAACCCCTGTAAAGCTAATAGGATCCTACTGAACAGTAGGGAAATTCAACTTTGAAGCCCTTCAGGATCTACCTGGACCCTCTACATTTCAGCCTCACAGTCCTCTACATCCTGTGTGGAGTCACAGCCGGTCCCTATATTTGAACCCCTGTAAAGCTAATAGTATCCTACTGAACAGTAGGGAAATTCAACTTTGAAGCCCTTCAGGATCTACCTGGACCCTCTACATTTCAGCCTCACAGTGTAGGTGTTATCCTCCTACAATATATGTATGTTTAAATATAACCTTGTGAGTGCATTAACTTTAAATTACTGGTGTCTGCAATAAATTAACTATTTTGTAAGGGCCACCACACCCATTGACCTTCTCCTTCTACCATCTCTCTATCAACTTATCCCCCTTCTCCTACTATCTTAGTGGAGTTAGTGCTTGCCCTGCATTGTCCACTAGAGGGTAGCAGAGCGCAGGCTTTGGATACCTTCTCTCAATGGTTTTCAAACCCAACTAGCCCTGTAGACAAGCCAGACCCTGTTATCTGTGCTTGTTCTCTCTATTCACATACTTACCCCCCCATCCCATAACTGCTTGAAAGGTATTATCCTAAGTAAATCTGGGAGCTTTACTAAATAGATACCTGTGACTATCACTTCCTCTGACTATCACTACTTCTGGTACTGGCCCCTCAATTATTCCCTCTGTATTAACCTCCTTTTCTGTCTGTGGTAATTTCTCTAAATACCTTTCTCTCTGTACAAAACTGTTTCACTTTACTATCTCCCAAGGACAGCTATACCTTTGTTCACCTTGTATTCTCTGCTACTTTGTAACTATATATTGTCTCTTACCTTTCCTGTGCCTGTAGAACTCAGTCTCTCTCCATAACTGATTGCCTCTCAGCCTCTCTCAGCTGTAACCTGCTCCGTTCGCCCTATGGGCTCACTCCGCTCCCCTACCCTGCCCCCAATTCCCACCCGCCCCCAGGGGTCCTACACTTATACCTCCCTTACCACACCCTCTCTCAATTCCAACCTATCCCATACGTCACCCCTCCCCACTAACTCTAGCCACACTCCTACCTCCTTAACAATCAATTTCAAGATGCCACTCCTTTGAGTACCCCTATCATATCCTACTACTCTTGACACATCTATATAATATCCCCTCTTCTCTCTTCCTGTACTCCTTTATCTTCCTCCACTTCACATCTCACTTCCTTCTATATTACTACACTTCAGCTCTTATTTTACAAACTTCTCCAAGATGCCTCTCCCTAATCTAACCAAGCTAACACTTACAGTCATACTCTCAGCTACTCTCATCTCAACCTACCTTCTTACCTTCCTTGAAAAACTTCATTATTTCCATCTCAACCATTCCCACAAGCAAACTGCAATCTACACACACATATCATTTGATAGACATTTTAACATAACTTTCAGTCCCAGTTACTTGCTACCCAAATACCACAGACTCTCTCACATCAAACTCAACCTACCCTCTGATAAAAAACAAAAACTATTAATCTACCATACATACAGATCAGGAACTAAACCAAATAACCCCACCTTGAAAGATGGCGACATCCACCCAAACCCTGGCCCTACCAACCCTACAATCCAAACAACTCACCCTAATGTCAATAGCTCCCTCCGAATAGGACATCTTAATATCCAAAGCATCAATAATAAAGTAGCTCACCTTCATGCCCTCTTAGATATTCACTCCTTTGATATCCTCTGCATCACTGAGACTTGGTTGAAACCAGAAACTAAAGATAATGAAATTATTCCCCAAGGCTATAACATAGTGAGACAAGACTGAACAAAACGTAAAGGAGGTGGAGTAGCAATTCTATTTAAAAATGGACTGCAGATCTCTACTCTCCCATCTAATCCTACCCAGGATAGTAACACAGAAATCCTCATTACTAAGCTTCAAATCAACATAAACAAATCCTTATACATTATCTGCATTTATATACCACCCGGAAATAATATCACTACAATTGAGGCATTTCTTAGCTGGCTGTCTTCTACTTACCCCCAAGAAACAATAATACTGGGTGACTTTAATATGGATTGGAAAAGTGTTAGTGCTAATAATCCTACCTCTCATATTAACCTCCATGGATTTACCCAAACTATAACCTCTACAACCAGAATTAACAAACCTAACAAGAAAGAGAGTACCTTAGACTGGATTCTCATAAACAAAGTGAAACAATCATACAAAACAGGAATCCTGCCTGATGATATAAGTGATCATTCCTTGACCTACATTACTAGAGAAAAGAAAGACTTCCCAAACCTCCCTATCATTAGGACAGCACACTCTATCAAACACTTTAAGACAGAATTATTTCAAGCTGAGCTTAAAGCATGCAACTGGAGACCATTAAAATCCCTCCCACTTGAACAGGCAGTACAGTATTTTAACACTGCATTCTTATCTATCCTGGATAAGCATGCTCCCAAACGTGCCATTAGAATGAAGTCTAACCCATCCCCATGGCTTTCTAATGAAACTAGGAATCAAATTATACTTAGGAACAAAGTCTGGGCTAAATGGAGAACCTATAGAAATAGCTCTGATCACCTATATTATAGGCAGCTCAGAAACAGTACAAAAAAAGCTATACTTACAGATAAAAAAAATTACTATTGTAAACTTCAGCAAACTCATCAAAATAATCCCCAACAGTTCTGGTCTTGTATAAATAAACTAAGTCCCGAACACCCACCCCACTTGATGCAGATCCAAATACTCCCCATCAAACTGCCAATACCTTCAACTCTTTCTTCACTGACACTATACAATCTCTAGCTACTCAACTTATCTCAGAAAACTCCAGCATTCCCATCAACTTACCACACTCTTTCTCAAAATTCCAACTACAACCCATCTCTACCTCTCTCATCTATAAACTTATACAAAAACTTAAGCCATGTACTCCACCTGCTGACCAACTTCCTTCTCAATTTCTCCAAAAAGCAGCTAAGGAAATTGCTTATCCTATATCTATCCTTATAAATAGGACAATCCAGGAAGGAACCATCCCAAATATTTGGAAAATCTCCCACATTATCCCCTTACATAAAGGTGGGAACTCCAATGATTATTCCAACTATCGGCCAATTGCTCTCTTATCACCCCTAGCAAACATTATGGAAAAATGCATTCACAAACAACTTCTATGCCATCTCTCTCAACACAACTTAATAGCACACTGTCAACATGGCTTTAGACCATCATAGTACCACTACTGCCGTTCTATCCTTCAGAGATACCACCAATAGAAATCGTAACAAAAACCTCCTCTCATCTGCACTTTTCATTGACCTCTCTAAAGCTTTCAACATGGTTAACCATACCCTCTTAATCAATATTCTGGAATCTCTTTCCTTTGATTCTCTAGCCTTAAAGTGGTTCAGATCATACTTCAGCAATAGACAACAAGCAGTCCTCTGGGAAAATCAAGTCTCATCCTTTCTACCTGTTACCATTGGGGTCCCTCAGGGATCTATTCTTGATCCACTTCTCTTCTCCTTATATTTTAATGATCTCCATGCAGCAATTCCACAAGCCACTTGTATTCAATATGCGTATGACTCCACACTAATATGCTAATCTACCTCTCAATCTGAACTATATTCTCTTACTCAAGATGTCTTCAACACTGTAGAAACGTGGTTTACCAAACACTGTCTCCTTCTCAATGCTAAAAAAACAAAACTCCTTCTCTTTGCACCCACCACTAGGTCTTCCCCATTAGACTTTTCAATCTCTTCAAATAATGGAACTGTTATTCTCCCTGATACTACCACTAAACTTCTAGGTATAACCATTGATAATAATCTCTCATTTGATTACCATATAAACAACACCATTAAAACAGTAAACAGAAAAATAGGTTCCTTATACAGAATAAAACCCTTTTTAACCTCAGCAGCCAGAGCCAAAATTGTCCACTCCCATCTAATCTCAACCCTCCTGTATGCTTCACCTATATTTACCAACCTTAAGAAAACCAACCTTAACAAATTAGCAACCTCCTATAATAATATCGCCAGATTTGCTACTGGCAATCCCTTCAGAACCCATCACTGTACTAATCTTAGACAACTAAATTGGCTCGAATTCCAAAACCATCTGATTATCCCCCAACTCACAATTGCCCACAAGTTATTTTACCAGCCCAATACTACCCCTATACTCTCAAAACTTATAGTCCCATATAATAATCTGAACTCCCTACGTTCTTCTAGCAAACCTCTTGCCAGTTTAACAAAGTCTAATAATACAGCTGGTGACTCTCTATTTACCAACACAGCAGGAAAACACTGGAACCTACTACCCACTGAACTAACTCTAACTACATCCTTACCACTCTTTAAACAAAACCTTAGACAATACCTTCAAATGCTCTGGCTATGCCCTTGTAGTAACCCTGACTAACCATCTTCTTCACCCCTCTTTCTTCCTCTTCTTGCCATACTTCCAAACCTTTACATGCTTTTGACTTGTAAATTAGACTGACCCTATTTAAACTCTAATAATCTTAGCTTTTAAATACTACTACCTCATATGATCTACTGTATATAACTCTTACTATTCTGTTTTGAGCTGTCTTAAGCTATATTCTGCTCACTGTACTGTTTCTCAAGTATTTTTATCTATGGTACATAACTCTTACTGTATTATATTCTGATCTAGCTCTCTTAAACTTTACTCTGTTTATTGGAACTTTTCTCAAGTGTTTTTATCTCAAGAATGTAAATCTACCTGTTTTTATTTTTATTTTGTTTTGTATTACTTTTTCACCATGTAACAATATTTTATACTTTGGATATCTGTGTGGAGCTTTTCTCCCCGGGCCTCTACTGAAAATGGAAATATATCCAGCTAGACTAGCCCAGTCAACAAATGTAAAATAAAAAAAATAAAATAAAAATAAATGACTGCAACATGATTAAATTGCTGTGCACTGTGGCCTTACCTGGACACTCCTCTCCTGTTGCATGGAGCCACCCACCTCCATGACTGGTGTTTCATGAGTTGGCTGTTGTGTGGAGGCTTGCCCAAGGTTGGCAAGGAGCTCCTCTGTTGCCATAAGTGTGGCCTATGTGGCTGGACACCCACCTGTAGCAGTACAGTCTCTGGCCATGGCAGCAGCCCTTTGCCGGGCACAATGTATCAGGTGTATTGCCCAATGCCTGACCTGATCGTATGTGTGGACATGGTGGCCCAAGGTGTTCACTCTGTGGACAAGGTCATCCCACAGGGAAGTCTGCTCCCACAAATTTTGTCGGCTCCTGCCAAATAGCACTGCATGGTGCTGTATTATTGCATCACTGATAGCTGCATTCTCCTCTGCAGTGTATGCTGGCTGATGCTGCATGGCACCTGCAAGACATAAACAGGGAAACACATCACAGGACCACAGGCATTGCCCAGAGTTATTTATTTAACTACTCATACATAGAAGTTCACAGGTAATACCTGATATACATTTCTGTTCTATGTCAGTATGGCACACTGTATTTACACTCTTGCTGCTCAGTCATTCCTGTCAACCTGTTAGAGCAGGATCTCTGAAGGATGCCACACATACATGGGGGACGGTGGACCAAAATTAGTGACACTTTATTAATATTGCTGTAACACACTTAAGCCATTTGATAGCACAGTAGCCTTTGCATTCACAGACATACCCTGGAGGATGTCTGATGCTAATATGGCAGGATGAGAGGAGAAAGGCTAGGAGTGTGGTAGTGAGGGTAAGAACTTTTACTGCTGGCAGTATGACTGGTATGGTGATAGAGCTAGCTGATATGATGGACAGAAGGAAGGTTGATCTATTGTGTGTGCAAGAGACCAGATGGAAGGGGGTAAGTCTAGGTGTATTGGAGTCGGGTCCAAATAGTTCTATCATGGTGTGGATGGGAAGAGAAATGGTGTAGGGGTTATCCTGAAGGAACAGTATGCCAAGAGTGTTTTTGAAGGTGAAAAGAGTGTCGGATAGAGTGATGTTTATGAAGCTGGAAATTGATGGTGTAATGATAACTGTTGTTAGTGCATATGCTCCGCTAGTTGTGTTTGCGATGGATGAGACAGAAACATTTTGGAGTGAGTTAGATGAAGTGGTGATGACTGTACCCAAGAGTGAGAGAGTGGTGATTGGAGCGAATTTCAATGGACATAATGGTGAAGTTAACAGAGGGGTTGCGGAAGTGATGGGTAGTTATGGTGTTAAGTAAAGGAATGCAGAAGGTGAGATGGTGGTGGAGTTTGCAAAAAGGATGGACAGGGCTGTGGTGAATACATATTTTAACAAGACAGAGGAGCATAGGGTGACATACAAGAGTGGAGGAAGATGCACACAGGTGGATTATCTCCTATGCAGGAGGGCATGTTTGAAGGAGATTGGAGACTGTAATGTGATGACAGGGGAAAGTGTAGTTAGGCAGCATAGAATTTTGATCTGTGGGATGACGTTGGTGATCAAGAAGAGGAGGA
This sequence comes from Protopterus annectens, assembly GCF_019279795.1. NCBI lineage: Eukaryota > Metazoa > Chordata > Ceratodontiformes > Protopteridae > Protopterus > Protopterus annectens. Next base: position 814,737,433 of record NC_056728.1, on the reverse strand, counting down.
GGAGTGTAAGGGCAGCACCCAGGAGCAAATCATGGAAAATGAAAAAGGGTGACTGTGAGGTTGAGTTCAGGGAAGAGTTAAGACAGGCAGTGGGTGGCAATGCAGAGTTACTGAATATCTGTGTAACTACAGCAGAGCTAGTAAGGGCGATGACTAGAAAGGTGCTTGGTGTGACATCTGGACAGAGGAAGGAAGACAAGGAGACCTGGTAGTAGAATGAGGAAGTATAGGGAAGTATGCAGAGAAAGAGGTTGGTGAAGAAGAGGTGGGATTGTCAGAGAGATGAAGAAAGTAGACAAGGGTATAAGGAAATGAGGTGCATAGCAAAGAGAGAGGTGGCAAAGGCTAAGGATGAGGCATATTAAAGGTTGTATGAAATGTTGGACACTAAAGATGGAGAATAGGACCTGTACCGATTGGCTGGACAGAGGGACCAAGCTAGGAAGGATGTGCAGCAGATAAAGGTGATAAAGGATAATGAGGGAAATGTACTCACAAGCGAGGAGAGTGTGCTGAGCAGATGGAAAGAGTACTTTGATGGGCTGTTGAATGAAGAGAATGAGAGAGAGTGAAGGTTGGATGATGTGGGTATAGTGAATCAGGAAGTGCAATGGATTAGCAAGGAGGAAGTAATGATAGGTATAAAGTGGATTAAGAATGGAAAGGCTGTTGGTCCAGATGACATACCTGTGGGAGCATGGGGGTGTTTAATAGAAATGGCAGTGGTCATTTTAACCAAATTGTTTAATGTATCTTGGAAAGTGAGAGGATGCATGAGGTGTGGAGAAAAAGAGTTTGGGTACCGATTATAAGAATAAGGGTGATGTGCAGAGCTGTTGTAACTACAGGGGGATAACATTGATCAATCATAGCATGAAGTTATGGGAAAGAGTAGTGTAAGCTAGGTTAAGAAGGGTGGTGAGGATTAGTGATCAGCAGTATGGTTTCATGCCAGGAAAGAGCAGTACAGATGTAATGTTTGCTCTGAGACTGTTGATGCAGAAGTACAGAGAAGGTCAGAAGGAGTTGCATTGTGTCTTTGTGGACTTAGAGAAAGCATATGACAGGGTGCTTAGAGAGGAGTTGTGATATTGTATGAGGAAGTCAGGAGTGGTGGAGGAATCTGTAAGAGTGCTACAGGATATGTACAAGGGTAGTGTGACAGTGGTGAGTTCTGCAGTGGGAGTGACAGCTGCATTTAAGGTGGAGGTGGGATTACATCAGGGATCAGCTCTGAGCCCTTTCTTATTTGCAGTGGTGATGGACAGGTTGACAGACAAGATCAGACAGGAGTCCCCATTAACTGTGATGTTTGCAGATGACATTGTGATCTGTAGTGAGAGTAGGGAGCAGGTTGATGAGACCCCGGAGAGGTGGAGATATGCTCTAGTGAGGGGAGGAATGATGGTCAGCAGGACTAAGACAGGAATATATATGTGTGAATGGGAGGGAGGAGAGAGGAATGGTGAGGATGCAGGGAGTAGATTTTGCAAAGGTGGATGAGTTTAAATACTTGGGATCAACAGTTAAGAGTAATGACAAGTGTGGGGGAGAAGGGAAGAAGAGAATACAGGCAGGATGGGGAAGGTGGTGAAGACTGTCAGGAGTGATTTGTGACAGACAAGCACCAGTAAGAGTGAAAGGGAAGGTCTACAAGATGGTAGTGAGACCAGCTATGTTATATGGGTTGGAGACAGTGGCACTGACAAAAAGGCAGGAGTCAGAGCTGGATGTGGCAGAGTTAAAGATGTTAAGATTTGCGATGGGTGTGACGAGGGTGGACAGGATTAGGAATATGTATGATAGAGGGTCAGCCCAGGTTGGACGGTTTGGAGACAAAGCCAGAGAGTAGCAGAATTATGTTGGTTTGGACATGCGCTTTGGAGGGATGCTGAGTATATTAGGAAAAGGATGGTAAGGATGAAGCTGCCAGCTAAGAGGAAAAGAGGAAGGCCTAAGATAAAGTATATGGATGTGGTGATAGAGGACATGCATGTGGTTGGTGTGACAGATCAAGATGCAGAGGACAGGAAGAAATGGGGAGAGATGATCTGCTGTGGCTATCCCTAATGGAAGCAGCCAAAGAAAGAGAAGGAGATGTAATATCAGTCTTCACAGGTTGCCAATGATTTGCCAGACATAACACAACTCTATGAGTAAATGACTACAAATATGAAGCACACATATGATCAGTGTGCATAACACTGGAAAGTTGAATGGTATGAGCTCAATATATCACATGCAGTTCAACACACTCATCTGTAACAGTATTTCACTATGCAAATACCCTGTAATGGTCTCTCACATTTCTGAGACAAACATGTATATCATAGTTGTATAGACAATTAACATATGGATATCTACGACATCCCAGTAGCTAGCCTAGCAGTGTCACAGTCAGTATTGTTCAACACACACTCCAGTAGTAGTCATATGTGAGCCATCCTTTCCTGGGGTGACTCAGGGGCCTGAGCTGTGATCTATGTCACTGCAGACAGACCCAGATGCTATGACTGTAGGTTCTAATCAGCAATATATCAGTACAAGTATTGTTGAGACATATTTGTTGAACTTCCTATTTCCCATTATTACATACCACCTACTGCATTCCATTACATGCTTACTTGTTTGACATACCTCTTTTTTTTCCAAGTATGGTTGGTTTGATTCCAATATGTGTTTTTTGGTTTCTTTATCTATCTGTCTGTCTGTCTCTCTCTCTCCCAGATGTAGGGTATACATCTTTTTGCATAGGGAGCAGCTTGTCTTTTGTATGTAATGCTCATGAGCAACTGATGGCCTGTGCACCAACTGATGTCCCCCACTTGCTACTTGCATGCAGAACAGCTGTGGTGTTATTCCTATAGCCAATGGCATGGCAGCACAATCCTATAATTGAGCACTTCATGTGGGCATTGCCCCTTTTCCTTGCCTCTGAGGAGGACTTCATGGAGATATGTGAACAATACCATCACAGAGGGTAGTTGTAAATATCTCTTACAACGGAAACTGTGGAGACAGGGCAACAAACTGGGGGAGAATGTTCCAGACATAGGGACAGAATTTAAGTATTGCTGTTATACAGTTAAATTAATGTTAGTTTAACAGGGTTTGTGTGGGCATGGCTTTTCTGTGTAATTTTAAGTCTGACAGTGTTATGTGGTTGACATAACTCTCAACTGTAGAGCTATCTGCAGAATGGCCAGATTTTGGACTCTCATGTTTGATGTGTTCCTCAAACATTTTTGTCTCAAAAAAATCAGTAGGATACTGTGGAGTTTGCAGCCAGTAAATGGTATCATCCATTTGTGTTTCTGACTTCATATCCCTGAGAAAAGATGTTACAACAAACCCTGTTACACCAGCAACTGTATCAGTTTACAACAGCAATATTTCACATATGCCCCTGCTTCTGTGCCTCTGTCCCCGAAGTATGTCATGCTTTGTCCAGATGTCATGCAGAAAGAGGTTGATAGGTATGGTATATCATTATTTAGTGTCTATACCATCCCAGTGATGTATCAGATTGCCAGGCTTGTTATGTGTTAGAGGCCTTATATATGAGGACAAAGCCTGGGTATTCTGTGGGACTCTGTACTTCTGGCGATTGTTGACAGACTGTCAGGATTCTGTAGCAGTGTAGTGTGTCAATATTATTTGGCCTGTGTAGGGAGGGGAGTAGGTGCATGTGTTATATCTACTTTTCTATCTGACTGTGCATAATGCTCCAGTTTATGGTGGTCTATTGGCTGTATATGTTTGTAGGGGCAGACTGAGACATGTCCCATACCATGGTCAGGCATTATACTACACTGTGAATTGGACCAGTATATGTAGGGGTAGTGTGTGAGTGGCAAACATGTTGAGATGATTTTGTTCATACAGTTTTTATACTGTACTGTTCATTTGGCTTACACTGGTGTCTGTTTTTTAGTGCTGTTACATCCCTGTAATGCCTGATATATTTGCAAATACATGTGTAATTCCCCATAGCAGATTTGGGATAGTGTTGGGTCAGTCTGACTGCAGTTTGGACAGTGCTTGGTGACATGCTTAGCAGTTGATGGTAGTTTCCCTAATGTGATGTTATGTCCAGATATTTGTAGGATGTGCTGTTGCCTGGCCCCCATAAGTGTTGTGTATTTCTGACACATCAGTGGGATGATGTGAGGATTTACATCACTAACTTGTGAGAAGTAATTGAGTGTTAGACTTGTGCTATTTCAGTCAATATATGTTAGGACAGACAGGATGGTGTTACTGCAGAAACTGTGTCAGCTTATCTACTACAGTATTTCAGATATGTTCCTATTTTCATGCCCCCCCCCCCCACACACTTTGTCAGGCGTGGTCCAGATTCATTGCACAAGGGGTTTTGAGCCTACCTCTTGACTGGCCAGATTGTTTCAGTTTGTCCAGGTTTATTGCTCTTATTGCTGGTCTGTTCCACAGATTCATTAGCCTGTAAGAGGTTTTTTAAACCCTGGCAGCCATCTTTAAATTTCTCTAAGCAGCTGCAGTCCCTGGTGTTGTGAGCTCCCATGTAAGCACTGGAATTTTTGATTACTCTTAATTGTTTTTTTTTATGTAAACCTTTATTTTAGCCTTTTTTACTGCTATATTTGACAGTGTAAACATTCACCAAACTGACTATCATCTTTTGTTATAGAGATAGTGGCTGGAACTGTGTTTGATTTTCTGTGTACTGCATGCTATTGTTTCACATACTACTGCTTTACTTAAGTGCATACTGCATGTGTTTCTAATGCAAACATAGCAAAGGCTATTTGTTAAGAATTACACTGTGGTAGTGAGAATGGATAACAGAACTGCATACTATATGTTCGCTTTTAGCCTGATTAGCTGCTTGTTTTTAAAACTATACTCCTAAACTTGGAATAACAACTTATTACTGGTGATAAAATCTGTTAACAGAGCTGCTTACCATATGGCTGCTCTTAGCTTGTTTAGCTACTCATTCTCCTAAGGACTGCTTTAACAAGGAAAACGTACTTGATAGCTGTTGTCTGGCATCTAGATGAAATGTTTAACATCAAACAAGGACACATCATTGTAGAAAACCTTAACAATTTGCTTCCATTGTGTAATGGTTAGCACTGTGGACTTCGAATCCAGTGATCTGAGTTCCCGGGCCTCCGCTTTAAATGGACATGTATCCAGTCGGACTATCCCGATAAACAAATGTAAAATAAATAAATAAATATAAATAAATTAGTACTGGCATCATACTCTGATTGCAAGAGTAGTCTATAAAACTAGTGATACACTTTAACTGTTTGTTGACAATTTATGCAACTAAAAAGCATATACTGTGCTTTGTAGCTGTACGGAGCTCCTGTATTGCCATATATTACATAGTTTAAGTGACAGTGTTATGCCTGCTTGACTGGTGGCTAGTTATTAGTGCTGATAAGGTCTTTCTCATAATAAATGTTTTTTTTCTAGGTATTCCCCATCAAAATACCCCAGTATATGACACCCTTGACTGAAAGGATGTTACCCTGAAAAACTTTACCTGCTATAAGTCTTTGAAGTCCAACCTGCAATTTGAATAAGGTTGATACCATAACATGTACTAGTACCTTAACACTCTACCTATGTACTGTTTCTTGCTACCCTGGGTCTAAAGACACCTCTAGGCTCCCTCCATATTGTGTAACCTAGCTATATTTTCTCCAAGGATCTTACCTCTTTAACATACAAATCTACCCTGCACACAGTAATTTCATCCGGCTCTCCTGCACATAGCCCATAACATATACCCTGCAGCTCTTAATTAATCTCTGCAAGGGGACCATCTATAGCTTAAAAATAAATACATTTGGTGTAAAACCGAAGCAGTAAAATACAACCAAAAAGATACATATGGAGTGAAATTAAACTAGTACAATACAGCCAAAAAGATACATTTAGTGTATACAGAAACAAGTGAAAAGATACATTTGGTGTACAAAGAAAAGAAACAAGTAAGCCCAGGGATATAATTGGAGTTAGTGTTAGCCCCGCTGTGCTCAGGCTCACTCCACTCCCCGCCCTGCCCCTATTCCCACTCGTCCCCACTAGTGCTACATTTCAACTAAACGTAGCCAGTCCCGTCGTGCTAACCACCAATCACTGAATCTGCCCCACCCCTGTACCCATTTCCTTCTCTTCCACTATTCCATATCCTGTAAAGCACAGTCTTCTATCTAACTACCTTACAATCACAAACAACACCTCTCATCATCCACCACACCCACCCCATCCCAAGCAGATCTCTCACTCATGACCAAACCCAACCAAACCATGCCCAAACTACCCAAACCCGCATACATACAACTCTTACTCTTACCTCTTACTATTGCACCACCCTCCCACTGCTACCATCTATCACCAACCACTAAAAACAACTTAATTTTATCTACATACCAAGAAAAACTACTTCCACTAACATTATTACAACACACCATTTTACTCAACTAGTCCCATATCATTGCCAAACCTTCTTTATTCACCACTATGCACATAGACTACAGCTGACACACTACCAGACCCAAACAACTATAAAGAAGACCCTAAACAAACTACTCAAACTCTATTTTTACCTCAGAACCCAACTCATTAGCTGTGGTGATATACACCCAAACCCAGGCCCACAAAATCTAGGAGCCCCAACCCTCAACCTGAATGATACCCTACTCCACTGAGACAAATCCATGCTCCTCATTGTAAATTTAAATGTCAGACGTATACTAAACAAAGCCCACACCCTTTATGCACTACTCTCTTTTTCTCAACCTGAGATAGTCATACTAACAGAGACTTGGCTTAAACCAGGAAACCACAACAATGAAATCACTCCACCAGGTTACAATATAATTTGTAGTGATAGAATAGGTAAAAAAAGGGGGGGGGGTTGCTACAGTGTATAAATCTCACCTCATCATTGAGAAAGTAGACATAACAACCCCAGACCTCAATAAAGTTGAACTCATTCTAACAAAACTAAAACTTAATAATAGTAAACACATCAACATCATAGGATGCTACAACCCTCCAGGCAACAATATCCCCATTACAGAAAAGCTCCTAGAATGGATATCAAACTCCCTCCCCCAGGAAAGCATAGTATTAGGAGACCTTAATACTGACTGGCAAAACTGTTCCAGTCATAACCCACTCTCCCATATTAACTTACATGGCCTAACCCAACTCATCACTTCCCCCACAAGAACAGACAAGAGATCCAAACACCAATCCGCTCTAGATGGGATACTCATATCCCACCCATCACTGATATCCCTAGCAGGGTGTCTACCAGACACCCTGAGTGATCACCAAGCCACATTCTTACTCAGATCAAAATCACCACAACTGACCCAAATATCTATGTGCCTAATTAGAAACAAAAAACACTTTAACCGCTCCAACTTTATAAATGACCTAAAATTGTGCAACTGGAACCCCCCGAAAAGCCTACCTCTTGATTTAGCTGTACTATATTTCAATACTACCTTCTTAAACACCCTTAACCATCATGCCCCCTCCAGAACAACAAGAATTAAAACTAAATATGCCCCCTGGTTAACCCCCAGACACAAAATCCCTCCACAAAAAAAGAAACAAGGCCTGGACCAACTACCTCAACAGTAAATCCCAATTGAACAAACAAATATACTTTGAACTATGTAACAAATCCAAAAAACTCTCCAAGACAGACAAAACATCTTACTACCAAAAGTTACAGGATAAGCACAGGAACAACCCACAAAATTTTGGGCAGCAATTACATCTATTCTACAACCAGGTAAAACAACTACCCCAACCCCCAAAATAGATAACCAAGAAGAAACCTCCACTCAATTTAATAAATACTTTACAGAAACCATCCAGACCCTTGCAAACAACCAACCCTATGACAACATCCCCACTCCTGCAATACCACCCCCACCCCAACTAACAATTACCCCAAGTTCAGCTTCCACCCAGAACCAACCAAATCCATTGAAAAACTACTCTGCAAGCTCAAACCAAAATCTCTAGCTGCAGATAAATTACCTGCTGAATACCTCCACCTGGCTTCAGAAGCCATATCATATCCTGTCTCCATCCTAATTAACAGATCCATCTCCGAGTGTATAGTACCCAAACTATGGAAAATATCACATACCATCCCTCTACATAAAGGGGGAACCTACCTGGAACTCAATAACTACCGCCCTATAGCCACACTACCCCTTTATCTAAAATTTTAGAGAGGGTAATACACAAGCGACTAATGAAATATCTCCTAGAAAATAATCTAATAGCAACACAACAACATGGCTTTAGATCCTCCCATAGCACCACCACAACACAAACAGAATTCACCAACATTGTCAATACTCACAGAAACAACAGACTCCTTGTATCTGCCACCTTCCTTGACTTGTCCAAAAAATTTGATATACTTAACCACAATAAACTCCTTCTTTCACTAGCAACTCTAAACCTTACCACCCCTGCCATCTCCTGGTTCAGAAACTATCTACAGGGAAGGAAACAAGCTGTTATGCGGCAAATCCAACTCTCCCCCTCCCTACCAGTCTCCCTAGGAGTACCCCAAGGCTCCATTTTGGGGCCACTTCTTTTTACCCTCTTCACCAATCAGCTCCCAAACAGTATTCCTAAAGCCTCAATAGTGTAATATGCAGAAGATACCACCATAATATGCGTAGCCAAATCAATTGACATCCTTCACTCCCAAACACAAGAATATTTTTCCCTAGCAGAAACTTGGATTACAAACCAAAGGCTCATTCTGAACCCAAGTAAAACAAAGCTAGTACTCTTTAGCTCCCACAGAGCCACACCTCCCTCTTATTCTTTCTTCATCTCCTCCTTTAACAAGACCACAATCAACCCCACAAATCATACTAAACTCTTAGGGGTTGAAATAGATAATCATCTTAGATTTGACCTACATATTTCTATAACCATAAAAAAGTACATAAAAAACTTGGCCTACTGTAGCGCAATAAAAAATTCCTCACTGACCACTTCAAAACTACAATAGTGAGGACTCACCTACTATCCACTCTACTTTATGCCTCCCCCATGCTTACAAATCTCCGCAAATCTGACCTAAACAAACTTGATAGTTGTTATAAAAAGATAGCCAAATTTGCTACAACCTCTTCCATCATAACACATCACTGTGAATGCCTAAAATAACTCAATTGGCTAGAACTACCACTACTACTTCAACTCAATCAACTATCACTAGCCCACAAAATAATACATAACTCTGAAAACACACCAGCCCTACAAAATCTTTTGCAACCCTATACATCCGCCAGGCCCTTGAGGTCTAGCACACAAAACCTCCTCAAAGTAACCGAATATAACAATGAAGCTGGTAAGTCTGTCTACAGCCACTGTAAAAGCAAAAACCTGGAACTCCCTTCCTGCCCAAATAACTGACAACAAATCCCCCATCGTTCTAAAACAAACTAACTCACTTCACTTTAATCATAATCAACTGTCCCCCCTGTATCCCCTCATTGAACACCTCACTCACTTAGCAAAGCTAAGCTTAAGCTGCCACCCAACCAATCATACTACTGTACACACTTAGGACTACTTATCCCACTGCTCATCCCATCTCTCTCACTCTCTAGGAGAATGTGCCCCTACCACCCACCAAGCAATTAAAACCAGGCGAAGACATATTGTAAATCAATTTATTATCCTTTTCAACTAAAACCAGGTGAACACATATAGTAAATCAATTTGTTATCCTTCTCAACTATAGCTAGCATCATCTGCTCTATTCTACATCTCTCTGCTTTTACTCTGATAGCAAATCTATAACAGGAATCCTAAACTTAGGGATATCTTCTAAAATTTAATATTATACTGTAGAGAACAAATGTATCCTATCTGTTAGTTAATATGTATGTCAAAGTCTCTTCTATGGAAATTGTATGTCAAAAGTCCTTAAAACTTTGTTTTGTAAAAAATTGTTCTCTTGGAGCTTTTCTCCCGGGGCCTCCACTGAAAATGGACTTGTAATCGAGTTGGACTCTCCCGGTCATCAAATGTAAAATAAATAAATAAATAAAATAAATATTTCCCTGGTAAATCACTGTGATTTCTGTCAGGAAATGATGACATACATTTCAGTTTCAGAAGTCACATCATTCATAAGATGTATGCTGAAACAAACCCTGTCACTCTCACAACATTCTACATTTACAAGACCATTATTTAAAATATGTCCCTAGTTTTGGCTCATTGTACCCTCATTTCGACAGCCTTTGGCCAGATTTTTTTCACTAAGAAGTTGAGAGATATGGTTCTGAGGTATGGCTTCATTATATGTTATGTTATGAGTATATATATATATATATATATATATATATATATATATATATATATATATATATTCTATCTGTATATCTCTATTTATATTATGTATATATTTTCCATATATATGCATCTCCATACATATATACATGTGTATATGTATACATACAAAACCTGACTGATTCTACAAAGATTCTTTTCCCTACTGCTGAATGACTCTAGTGCATGATGTGTTTGAAAAAGCAGCAGAAGTCTCTACAGATCAAATAGCATTGTGGTACATTGCTCTGACTATGGTGGACAGGGTCTTGGGTTAGAGACTTGGCAGGGCTTGTTGTTTTGTTGCTTGGTAGAACAGTGGTTGATGGAAACAGAGTGATTAAAGCAGTTTTAAACAGTTGTAAGTTGGTTTGCATGGGTTTGCATGATGTTAAGCAATGCCAACACATGGTTAAATGTACAGATGCTTACTCTGTGCTGACTTCACTTAGCATTGTGCAAACTCGCTTACTAAATTCTTTGAAAGAAAGAAAAAGGAGTGATAGAAAAGTGGTGAAAAAGGGGCCTGCAGAGGGGAAAAACAATATTAAAAATAGCTAGGAATGTGCAGGACGGGTGTAGGGAAGGTCCATAGCTGTCCATTTCTTATACAGCAACAGCTGTGCATTTGTACAGAATTTGGAGGTGAATTTGGATACTCAAACCCCAGGGGAAAGGGGTGAGGACAACAGGAATCTGTTGTCAAGCCAATCGGGCTGGATTACATGTGTTCAGTAGACTTGTGTGCTAAATGGACAGCTAAGTATGGGGCAATATATTTTTTTTTTTTTTTTTGGGAGAGATGCCCTTTTCTTTTTTTTAAGATGAGAGTGGGAAATTGGGGAAGGATTGTAGGTACATCTGGGGAGGTAGATTGCATAGGGAGACAGACAAGACAGCAGACAGGGGTGGTATATGACACTTGAGGGGGGTAAACACATTTGACGGGGAGGGTGGTTGGGAATCTGAAGCCCATGGGCCACCATATGGTTACAGTGGGACTGAGATCCCCACCCATGGGCAGTCACCATTGCATCTTCACGGCCCCAAAGTTGGCTGTGCTGGGGGCTGGATAGGAGGGGTGGCCTGTCCCTTAAGATATGCCAGGTGGCCCTCAATCTGGCACAGCTGCTCTCCAAACTCAGATCAAAGGGTGCTGCACACCAAATCCCATATCTGACTGCAGGTGATGGCCTCCTGTCCGCGCCCACTCTCAAGGGGAGATGTGCCCCATCCCCCTGTGGCAGTTCCACCCAAAGGTGGTGCAGGACCAGCAGATGAGGGAGATCTGGTTTGGGTGCCTGACATGCTGGGGCCCGGTGCTATGGGCAGATGAGGTGGGACATGCAAATCCACTGGGATCTGCCTTCCCAAACACGCTATGGTGTTGAGGTTTTACAAAATATGTTGGTTAGTCACGAACAACACATTTCAAGATTAGTTATAACAGCTTGCATGGGTGTTCCAATTAACAACATAAAACAGATGTGAAACAGTTGCATAGCAAACAGAACACATGCATAAATGGAACAACAGTATGCATCATAATAGCATGCCAGTGACATTGAAGGCAACAGGCCACCAACAATAGTATTTGAACAAGATAAGTTAACATGCAAGCAATCAAACATATTAACAATAATGTAACACAAGTCCCAACATTGGGTTGGAGCACAACATACCTGTAGTATATGTGTAATAATTATTGATGCAGATGAGGGGGTGAGACAAAAAATCCATTAACAACTGTTTATGCTTCTAGTTTCCACAACAGTACTGCTCAATACTCTAAGAGTCTGCCCTCACTTTACATCTACCTATGGCCATAGCTTCTGTAGTACAAACATACCTATTAAACTGTCAACCTGGAATGGTATGAGGCAAATTGTGACAACTTTGGGTACATGACTAGAGAGGACTCGTACATGTCAGCATTACATATGTGGCACAGGAGGGGTACCCTGAACTGCTATGTGAGTGTGTTACAGGCATACGTCAACTGGTTTCCTATCTGTGTCCAGGATTATTTGCAGCAGTGACTACTAGCCGTGACAGCATGACACTTGAGAAACATGTATCAGAAACATACCTCTCAACCTCTTAGAGCATGATATTTGGACAAAGCCATACATAAGAGTGGGCAAAGGTCCATAAATATGGACAATTTTTAGATATTGCTCTTACAAACTTAGAAAGTTGATAAAATAATAGGTTTTGCATTTGCATGGCTTTTCTGATAGATATGACATCTGACACTTGTATGTCTATCATTATTTTCTAACTTCAGTCTATAATGGTTTGCCACTGATTTGCCATGACACCACTACTTTATTTAAAATGGACTACAAATCTGAGACAAATATCTGGGCATTCAATGAATATCTGTGCAGTTGAGAGGTATGATTCAAGAAGAGTGCATATTGTATGTACCTACCCTGTAGTCAGTTGCAGGCATGTGATGGGAAAATTGAACAGTTGTTCACAGTTTATTAGTATACCCTTCATACAGCTACTGGCAACATTTACTTACCTGTAAAACCTACGGGGAAAATATCTGTTAACACTACATGACTGTTTTTTACATTTATTCCTGATTCATTGTGTGTAGATATGCATACATCTTAGTACAACTCCCTGGATTCGAACCATGTCTGGGTGTGCATAAATAGCAACTATGCTATTTTTCATCACACTGAGCTACTGGGGACCTGCAGCTTCTTATTTCAATGGTTTCTTCCTAATAGTCTCTTGGTTAGACAGTCTAAACTTGTAATTCTCTGATGCATGCATGACAGATAGTTATTGTACTGTGCATTACTCATTTAGAATACTACAACCTGGAAAGCAAAGCTTAACTCAAGGCAATGCTGCATGGGACACACATTGATACTTGACATATTACTATTCAGAGTTCAAAGTTTAGTGCAGTATATATTTCACATTTCATTTATATCTCATTTTACAGGTGTGCTATCTATGGTTTCTCCTAACAGCTTGTTCACAGATGCATTTCAGTTACTGTATGCTGTCACAGCCATATTTGCTATGAAGAACCTGTATACATTCTATATATGTCTACAACAACATACCAGAATAAACACAACAGTTTTTTTAAAGGTCTTTATTGTACTTCAATTTTCGTCATTCATACTTTTTATTTATTCAGTTCACACAGTAACAGTATACATACCAGCAGTAAGCAATGTACTCCTTCTTGGCTATTTTAACAAAATACTGCAAAATAGATTTGTACTCACCAGCCTGTCAGCGCAGCCTCAGCAGTCTGTCACCATAGGCTTCCACATTACTAGCCCTCTCTGCTGCAGCTGTAGGGGAGAAAAACACACATTATGCATATCTGTCTATCACATTCTCAGGCTAGTATTTGCTACAAACTACTTGATAGTGATACGTACACACTGCTGGAGCATTCTGTGCCTGTCCATCTTGGATCCACTGGTCCAAGAGCACCCCCTTCCTATGTTTTAGGTCAGCATAGTGGTGCCGTACCTGCTCACCAGTTTGGGGGATGCCAGTTGCACTGGTGAAGTCACGTGCGAGATGGTCCCAGGCCACCGCTTTGTATTGGGAGCCTTGGTACTGGCCATGCAGTAGTCTCTCCTCATGGTCTTTAACTAGGAATCCAGCCATGACCCTGGACTCCAAAATGCTCTAGCATTGCGCCCGAAAGTGCACTCCCTCTCCTACGCCTGTCATTGTATCTGCACAGATGGACTATAACAGATTATGGCTGTATTCCCACCTGTGCTGTTTAAATAGTGTGATATTCCCACCCTTTGCTGTCACTGGGCCATTTTGAAAAGGTTAAGCTCCACTAAGCAGTGTGCAAATCTGCTATGCTGGTTTTAACGCTGCTTAAAGGGGAAGTTGTTGAGCAGTGTTTAACTGTGCACAAATCCACCTAGCTGAGCTACCTGCTGCTTAGCATTCATATCTTAGCAATGGTTATACTTGCTAAGCACAGCTGAACATTGCTAACCATTGCTCACTTTTTATTTTTTAAATATATCAGAGGACTGATTTCATTTATTAAGTGTATATGATATACTTTACATGACATCCCTCTATGTGCTTTTCTTACATTGGCAAGGCGTGTGACTATACTGTATGGGGCACTCGTGTGTACATGGGTGGTTTCACATGTTATATGCACTCACACTTACATTGTACACCAGCTACACTACTCTGGTTGACAAAAAACAGTTGCTACATTTTAAGTTTACAAAAATAATTTTAACACTACTTTCCCATATAAAAATAAGTTGCCTGTTTTGGTACTCAGACTGGGAATGCCTGCATGTAAAGCCAGGACTAAAACCACTACACTATCTTGGCTTGGAAATGTCACCTGTATATTTGTATTTATCTCCTATGGGATGTTTAAGCTATGGTAAGCAGAGGGCCATAACGCATATACCCACTTAGCTATGCTTAAACATTCCTCAGCCTAAAAAAAATATAATGTTATTATTATTATATTATTATGATATGTAAGTGAGTATTGTGGTGTTCTGACAAGTCATTGAGGACTGCAATCAGGAAATAATGGCAAATATTTGGCTTCCAGGTTCTATCCTTCAGAGATTCCTGCTAATACATATCCTGTTTTCAATCAACTTTCTAAAGTGTGATGGCAATTTTTCAGAAGTGTCCCATTTTATTGTTTTTTTTTCCCCCATTATTTGTGCCTTTGTCCACATGGACTGCTGTCGGGGAATATTGGCATACATCTGCTTTCAGACTTATATCCTTTGGTAATTCATGCTAATACATGACCTGTTTTCTATCAACGTACTAAGTTTGTGAGGGCAATATGTATGATGTGTCCCTTTTCAGGGATTTATCCCCATTACTTGTGCATTTGGACACATTTCCTGCTTTAGCAGGTTGCAGAGGTGTCAAACAGCCCTTTTACAATGCAGGAGGTGTGTCACAGAACCTGTCACATACCCCCTGCATTGCTTTCCTGATGCTGTGTGTATTTCAGTGTCTGCAGACACTGAAATGATCATTTATTTAATTTCAGTGTCTGCGGACACTAAAAGACTGGCATAATATTAGAGTAATTCTCTAATATTATGCCAGATCCTATTAGAAAGTGCTGTACAGCACTTTCTGAGTGCAGGTGGCATGTTCATTGTCCATGCACTACTTGAACACGCCCCTTGCACTCGTTCATGGTTCAGGTCCATGTAGGCTGAACAGCAGCGTCCCTTCATGAACATGCAAGGTGCGCTGCTGTGCTATACAGACACAAACCACTACATGCAGAAATAGTGCTATTCCTGCACAAAGTTTATGGAATCCCAGGGCTTATGTAACTCACTGTGTAGAACAGAGCCTTTTATAAGACCATTTAGGTACTTCCATGGGCCAAGCTCTTTGGGAATAACTTACAGTCATAAATATTCCTTTAGATAACTGCACTCCAGTTGTAGTTTTCTGTATTTAAAGAACAAATCAGAAAACTCATTAATCTGTTGGTCCAATGCCCCAAACACAGTTTTATTAGTAGAAGCAACAGCTTGGCATTGAAACTCAGAACTAAGCATTTCATGAAAGTTCAACAAAATGCTATTAGCGTTACCTCTATCAGACATGGAACTACTGCAGTCAGGAAGGGATGCACTTTGCACGAGGCTGAACCCTCCATTACCCTGTGACTCACAAGGTCTCTGGGCAAGCATAATTCCAGAATAAAGACATTCCTGGTAATGTAGTTGTTTGAAGCTTCTGTTACAGAAGCATTTGCAGCACCAGAATTAAGTTGACAACCATGATTTGGTAACCACCCAGTTAATTCATTGATTAGTTGAATTAAGGGTCCAATGGATGTCGTACATTTATTGCATTTCTTATGCAGATTGGAGATAGTGGGTTCAGCTCTAGCTTCACTAACCATAATAATGAACCATCAAGTCCAAGTATGACACCACAAACCAAAGGACAACAAAAAAGGAAAGAGAAGAGTTTGGAGCAATTTTTGTAAATGCTGCTATCAAGCTACTCTAATATATTTGCATTTATATATCACTGGTCTAATAAGGAAGAAAAAACAAAACTACCCATGGCATGATGCCATTTCCTAAGGTGGACAACTGAGACATTGCCATGAATGTCTTCTAATTCATGCTTACCTCCTAGGATTTCAGTGCAAAAATGTTGTGAATGTAAAAAGCATGCTAAGAGTGAGAGGAACAGGGTTGGGTGGAATATTTTTACAATGATTTTGAGAAGAGTTAAAGTATTGGATTAAATCATTTAGATACATCTCTAATTATGTGTCTTGAAAAAAGCATTTCATTACATTTTACTGTAAATGATGGACATTATAAAACTAAACCAAAACAAAAACCTAAATATACATCCAGTTAAACGGGTCTATATTATATGTTCGAAAAATAATTGAGTTTAAATGTTTGAAGTTTCAAACATTGAACATATAAAAAAAAAAAAAAAAACAAAAAAAACTATACTTACCTGACTAGTGTAGACAGGGGGGCAAGCTCCTCCCCCGCTCTTTAAATATACCAACTCTGAGATCGCACTGTAGTGCAGTAAAGGGAAGATTTCCCTTATTGCACTGTAGTGAGATCTCGGAGTTGGTATATTTAAAGAGCGGGGGGTGTGGGGGGCTTGCCCCCCTGGACTACAGTTGTTAGTTTTGGGTTTGGGTTTTTTTTTATTTTTTTTTTTTTACATATGTTTGAAGTTTTATAACTTTGAACATTTAAATTCGATATTTTAATGTTCGAAGTTATAAAAATTCGAACATATGATATAGACCTGGTTAAACTGCAGTAACAGAACCTATGGTCTGACTCAATTAAAATATTGTGTCAGGCTGATGAGTTACATTATGTTTGGATAATTAAACCTGATAGGTTCATAGTTGTGTACTAAGCTTTTTAAGTCTAGCCATGCATCCCAAATTTCTGACACATTCTGGTACTGTTCTGGTACCCTTGATAAGTGTAAGCAGGGGCAAGGGAGATGAACCATTTACAAGCAGGGGCCTGAGAGATGAAACATTTACAGGGTGCCTGTGTCTATTAGAGATATGCCTGCCATACAAGGGATAAAGGTTTTGCTTCCCTTGCAATTGTCCAAGCTACACGTGAATTGGGTTAGGGAGGAATTCAGCTTCACATGGATGGAGAGCTTGTTCCAGAAAAGGGGTAGTCTCTGGGATACATAGCTGCCTCTGTCCAGCTGGTCCTATTTATATCACAGGCAAGTTTAAGTCTTTAGAATGAGTCATTCTGGTGCTATTTATTTTGTGGATATGCAGGAAGTCCATCACACTGGGGTGTGATAATGCCTTGTATACCATGCATAGATCCCCCTCAACAGCCTGTAGAAGACAGAATACAAGGATAGGGCTTTGAGGCAGTTTGCATAGGACATCTTACTTACACCCTGTATTCTTTTAGTGAGGAACCTCTGTGGACATTCCAATTGTTGAATGTGCCTGGTTACTCAATGATAGGCCTGATGAATGCTGAATACAGTAGAACAATGACCTCCTTGGACCTGGATGCCATACCTTTATTTATAAGTTGCACAACATAGAATGATTTCCTCACTACCATAGATACATGATGGACAAAGGCTAGATTACTGTCTATGTGTATTTCCTAGTCTCTAACTACTGGGTTGACTCTTAATGGTGTGCTGTCAATATGATATTTACCAGGGGTGGATGACTTCTTAAAGAATACTATTATACACACCCCAAATTTCAAGATTTCTAAGTGTGAAGGTTTTGTATAGTTGGAGTCCATTTTTCAATCAAAGATGGCAGAGAATACAGCTCTTATAATTTGGAAGGAATATGTTGGCCATCCTGCCACAGTCTCAAACCAGAAAATTCAGAAGGTTATTCTGTAGGTTTGATATGAATTAAAAATGCCGCATGGGAGTATTTATTTTAATGCATATGACCAAGAAACAGTGCAATATTTGGTATAGAACAGCTATGAATTATGGGCAATAAAAGAAGGATTAAAGAATTAATGACTGATTAAAGAATTAGGAAGAGTAAATGACTTCAGCTGCAGAAAGAGTGAATCCCTTCCTCTGTGGTAGGTCTCCTTGTGCAAAACATAAGGCAATTTAAAAGGAATGAGAATATTTTGTGTTGTTCACAAAAATGTTTCCTAAATTTTTAAGTCTTTTTCCTTTCCACCATCCATGTTCAAAAGGCCATTTTTAAGAAGCTAGCTTAGTCCTAAATGTTACTTATTGCCTGTACATCTTTCAGTTTATAGTGAATCGTTGGTTAGAGGTTCAATCTTTTCATCAAAGCACATGCAAATGTAAAATATACCAAATACCTAGTGCTTCAGAACTAATTGAATTTGTGTTTAAACATGAACACATTAAACCTACAAATTAAGTAAATTGCCCTTAAGGACAACAGTGTCTTCAGCAATTTGGCACACAATTTTTTCATTTTTTTTATGAAGTATTATGCATACACTGTCAGGATAATAAGACATCAGCACAAAAATGCAGGGTAGGCTTAAAATAAAGTAACTTGTACATTAACGTAGAGATGAAGTGACTATTGTACAGCTAACGGTTGTATCTTCATCTTCTGTGTGTCATTATTATGACAGCATATTTGCAGGCTGACATTTGGCAAAAAAGTAAATGAGAAATCAATAGAAATAAAGAAGAACAATGTACATGGCATATCATTTTTTTCAGTTCTATCTCTGCAGTCAGTATTGTAATTTATTATAGGCATGTTTCTAAATTGCTTAAAGGGTATTCATACATGTGCTTTCTAAGACTGTAAAAACAGAACTTACCTTTTTTAATTATTTATTCACTCCCTACTTCTATCTCTTAGAAATGTTTTGTATTTTTCTATTTAACATGAATAATTTGCCTAGCTAATATTGTGGTGTTAAAACACAATGTCATCATCCTGGACAGGTAAAGCAATACAAACATTTTACATACATTATTTTTTTGTGTTATATTTGGATGCACAATGCAGAACTGGCAGGTCACCTCATTTTTGCAACCAAAACTTGTTCACAGACTTTCCCATGCCTTTCACTCTTTATCTAATAGTATGATTTAAGACATTCACTGAATCAAGGTTCCTCTATCTGTCAGATATTTGTTTTGGATTAAAATACTGGTTAATAGTCTATGATTGTTCATACTCATCTACTGCAAAATAAACTTCTGTTCATATCCTATGCCACATCAATCAGATCCTTTCAGCCTCCTACAAAGGCCCATATTTACTGCGCTATAAGGATCTGTCATCACATCTGCATGGTTCAGTTATGCCTATGCATGTTATTGTCTTAGTAAAAAGGATCTACCCTTA
The DNA here is from genome assembly GCF_019279795.1 of Protopterus annectens. Taxonomy (NCBI): domain Eukaryota; kingdom Metazoa; phylum Chordata; order Ceratodontiformes; family Protopteridae; genus Protopterus; species Protopterus annectens. The sequence continues at coordinate 814,717,677 of NC_056728.1, read as the reverse complement.
CAAGTCTTCTGGTGTGAGAGCTATGTTCCTGCTTATGCTGTCATCAGTGCAGGACTAATGCCTAATCACTTGGGGGCTTATCCTTTACTGGAATAGGCAGGGAAATCTTGACACCATTAGTGACCACAAGCTGTGCCTGTGGGGTATTTACATGAAATGCAAAAACATAAAGATGGAGTGCTTTGTGCATCTTATAAATATGGGGTATGGAAGTGAATGCATCTTCCAAAACTGTAGGATTTTATTGTCAGGATAGCATAGGGTAGGCTACAAATGGAAATAGAAAAGAAGGTTACATACACCTTTCCTTTTTTGTCCCTCATAGAAATGAATGTGGGAGGAAAATCCTAATCACCAGGATGGCTAGTAGATCTTATAAGCATTTTTGTGTCTGTCTGACTGTCTGTCAAGGTCAAAGTCACAAAAATGGATGATGAAAGAGAATATAAAAGTAAAACTACATACCTGTGTGCTCAAATACATATTATCCAAAGATGCCATTAGCAGCAGCTTTTTAGTCTGCTTGTGATCATTAGTAGGCTTTCATCAAAGTTTTTATCTTTCCTTCATCAAACAATATAGAAATAATCTTTTCTACTAGTCAAAGTTTTCAGTAGTACTTTAAAATTATCTGCTTTTTTTACATGGCATTTTCCATACAATACATTTCTTGTTTATATTTGGCTTTGTGTGTGTGTGTGTGTGTGTGTGTGTGTGTGTGTGTGTGTGTGTGTGTGTGTGTGTGTGTGTATATATGTGTGTGTGTGTGTGTGTGTGTGTGTGTGTGTGTGTGTGTGTGTGTGTGTGAGATACTGTACAGATTTTTACAGAATGTCCAGATTTTGACCTCATATTTTGGGCTGTTTTTAATAAAATTGTGGTTTTCGGGCAAATCACAGACAAATCCTTAAAGATTGAATTAAAAAAATAATGACAACCATTTGACTTTTAGATTTCATACCCTTCAGAAAAATTCATGCTAATGCAAAACCAGTTATTCTATCAACTTTCCAACTTTGTAAGAACAACATTTAAATATTGTCCCTATTTTTAGCCCTTTGCCCCCCATTTTTTATGTCTTTGTCCAGATTTTTTGCAATAAGAAGTTGAGAGGCAAGGTGTGTGTGTGTGTGTGTGTGTGTGTGTGTGTGTGTGTGTGTGTGTGTGTGTGTGTGTGTGTGTGTGTTTATTGTGCAATTGATTATCTACTTTCCAGGCCACCTCTACAGATGGACTAAAGTTCCTGCAAGCTTGATAGCTGTAACAAATAATAAATATTCAAAGCAGCATATAAACACCAGAAAATGTTTAATAATTTCTATAAACTAACTCAGGAGAGTTAGAGTAAACTGATGCGTAAAGCAATGCAGCTTTAATCTGGACACTGACTATTATACATTAAGGTATTTTCCATGACGGTCCAACCAATGAATTACCTTCACTGACACGATTGGTTGCAGTTTCAAGTTTTATACATCTGGCAGTGTGCAGGAAATGGCTAAACAAAGATAATCCATAAACAAACAAAAATTAAGCAAGTAAGATTAATGCTTACACTGTATAGTTCCTAAACACTTTGTAATGTTAATAATTATTTCTAAATCTGATTCTCATTAACAATGCACAGAATAACTGACTCACAAAAATCTTCTTTGCTAATATTACAGAGTATCTAGCTGTAGGAAGTACCTTTAAAAGTAATATATCTTCTGGAAATGCACAGATTAGAAAGCTTCTTGTATGTTAATGAAGCTTATGCCTTAGGATGATGTATCCATTATATTAAACGCACTAGAGGGACCATTAAGCTGAACAGCTTTAACTGATGAAGCAGATTTAGAAGCATTTTAAAGTAAGAGGTTTTCTTTTAAGAGATGTCAGTGCAGATGACATATGCATATTAAGTGAAATATGGGTCACTCGTTATTGTTAAATATTTTTCAGAAGTGGCAAGTTGTTTGACGAAAATCTGTGGTGATATTAAAATGATGGTGTCTTGTTAGAAGCTGGCCAGATGGTGTTTTGCAAAAATACTGACTAGCTGTAGTGCAATATTATAATACTAACTGTTCACCTAGTGTTGACAAAATGAAAACAATGTGCAGAATAGTAAAATCAAATTCTTTTTATATCTCTTGTTAATTGTTGATATTTTGTTTAACTGGAAATAGTGCTATATATTTGCAAATGAACAGATGTCAACGAAAGTGAAAATAGAGTGAATTAGGCATAGTACATTGTTCTTCAACATTGTGCTAAGACCATCTGGACTGATTTACTTAAGGCACCATAATAGCTAATACTTACTTTGGGGGAGCTGCATAATATATGTTTCAAGTACAGAATAATTGCACTGAGGGTTGAGGATAATGTGAAGAGAAAAGTGTTCTGTTATTGTAGTTGGCAGATGGAACCCTCATGGTTGTCACTCTCAGAATTAGATGGCAATTTGCTTATGAGCATTTATCTTTTTGTAATTTGTTATTTAATGCCAGTAAAAATATGTCCATGTGTTACTACAACACAAATACGAAACAACTTTAGAATAAGTTCTGTCAGAAAGCAATCAGTCGCCTGCCTCTTTCACTTATATCATATCTCTAACAAACCAGGTGTGAACTGAAGAAATAAACAGAAAGCCAAAAGAAAGCTCCTCCCTCAAAAAGCTGCCGAGAAATTTGCCCATGTGACATGGATTTGCTTTATAAAAGGCTGAGAAACCCTGCACTTAACTCTTAATTTTAAGTATGAAGAAATCTTAGTATTGACAGTATAGGAGTGTTGTGTTCTCAGAAGACAGTTTGCTTATAAATAGCCAGATCTGCATGCAACAAACAGTTCTACTTATTTTATTTAATTCAGTAAAAAAGTAATGTTTTTCAGCTTTTCCCAGGTTAGGGGTTGCCACAGCGGAACTCCGGTCCGCTAATGATTAGCAGTGGATTTTTATGGTGCCGAGTTGCCAGCCAGATGCCCAACCTTCAAAGAAGGCACACTCATTCACACATGCACATACCTGCATGTCTTTGATGTCACTCGACTGTGGGGAGGACATGCAGACTCCACACAGAAGGCGCTCCAGCTGAGAATTGAACAGAAGGACCTCTTGCTGTGAAGCAACAACGTTAACCACTGCACCACCACAGCCCATATTTTATTTAATACAGTATAGCAGCCAAATTACATCATATAGTTGACTAATATATACTGAAAGAATATGCTCCAAGGACTACAAGTTCTACTGTCTTAGGCTACATAAAATATTCTCATGTTGAATGCTTCCTTGTCCTAAAGATTTGATATAATTTTAAGATTAGATTATTGTCTGCTGATTTTATACTGTGTCCAAGTACACATTTTGCAATATTTAAATGAATGTACACCTACTTGATGTTTATCTGGCTATGTTATTGTAAACCTTACCTATAACTGCAATAAGGTAAATCAAGTTCAGGTATGATTGCAATATTCCGAAATGAGAAGAACATACAATATCAATATATGTATACTCTTTCTTCTTTTGCCTTATTTTACATACATTATTATTACCATAGGTTATCTTCCTTTGAAGTGGTACCTCCTTATGTTTCTAGAACTACAGTTTGAAAGTTTAACTTTATGACCATGCCTATTCTATCAAATTTCTATTATCATATACAATCTATATAAAAGCATACAAATAAACACATACATAGGAATTGGGGTGTCCACCTTTACAAAGAGGCCAGTCATTATCAGAGACCCTCAGGTATTAGTCCTGAGACCACTCCTTTTTGTCATCTGCTTCTCTGACGTCAAGGCCAATATCAAGGGCAATTGACAACTGCAAATTAGGAGCAGTCAAAAACTCCACTCGTCAACATATTGTTCTCTAAGAATGGCTGACCCAGACAAATAACTGCTGTCAAAGCCACGGACTAAAACTAAATGCCAAGAAATGCATAGTAGTATCCTTTGGGAAGTCCACCACTCCTGGTAACTGTCATATTGACATCACACACTTACAAGTCAACCTAATTGTCAGGGACTTGGGGGACACACATAGATGGTAATCTAACCTTTGACCACCATGTATCCATGGTAGTGAGGAAATCATTGTATACTGTGCAACTTATAAAGAACGGTATAGCATATAGGTCCAAGGAGGTCATTGTTCTACTATATTCAACATTCATCAGACCTGTCATTGAGTAAAATGCCATTCCTTTAGTATGTACCTAACCAGGGACATCCAACAATTGGAACATCCGCAGAGGTTCCTCACTAAAAGAATACAGGGCATAAATAATTTGTCTTATGCAGACTGCCTCAAAGCCTTATCCTTGTAAACTGTCTCCTACAGGCATTTGAGGGAAGATCTATGCCTGGTATGCAAGGCATCTTCAGACCCCACTCTAATGGACCTCCTGCATATCTATAAAACAAATAGCATGAGAATTACTTGTTTTAAAGACTTAAACCTTTCCTGTGATATACACAGGATCTGCTGGAGAAACAGGTATTTATCCCAGAGACTGTCCCTTTTCTGGAATAGGCTCCCCTTCCATGAGAAATATAGTTTCTCCTTAATCCAATTCAAGTGTTACTTGAACAATTGGAAGAAGAACAGTAAATTCATCCCTGGTTTGGTACTGTGTCTCTAGTGAACACAGGCAGTCTGTAAATGTTTCATCTCCCAAGCCCCTGCTTACACTTATCAAGCATACCAGAACTTCACAGATATTTGGAATTTATGACTTGGTTTAAAAAAACCCAATGGTCATTAGCCTAGTACATAGTTATGTGTTAGTGACCACCATCACAGTCAATGTTCACGCCATTCTACATCTCAAAAGATACTGTAGGTACCTTACATATCATCACCTCATGAATCAGCAGATGGTGGACTGATGCTTGGTGGTCAAGGATAGTATATGAGGTCTACTCAAACTGTGACACCCACACTGATTTTATGAACCTATATAATAAACATATAAAATAGAACATTTTCAAAGAAGTATAGGTTGGAATTCACTGACATTTAGTAAAATGTCCAACACAAATTAATGAAAGCAGAAACAGCATGCAGGGTGTGGGCAATTCAGAGATACAGATGTGGAAAACAATGTGAACAACTGTGTTATGTTGTGCATGCAAATGAATAAATAATGACATAAAATTGAGATTCCATGCAAATGAAGCATGCAGATTTTGCAAAGTATGATATCAAACATGACAGAGTGATTCCGAAACAAATAAAACAAACATACTGTACTGCAGGGGGGAAAAAGCTATTTGGTATAAATGGATACATTAGGAACAGCTATTGTCAAATAATGTGTTAGTGGCTGCCATCACAGTCAGTGTCCATGTTATTGTACATCATCAAAAGTTACTGTTAATGCCCTACATATCATCACTTCATGAACCAACAGATAGTAGACTGATACTTGGCGGTTAACGAGACTGTATGGACCTATTTAAACTGCCATCCACAAGCAGAATCAATTGGAATGGACTGCACATAATAGTCACTATAAGGGTATGTGTAAATTTAAGGGGACATGTTAGGCGTATCATAGTCATCAGTTTTCATAATCTGTATCAGTTCCTTATTATCATACTTCACCATACTGACCGGCATACCTAGCTCCAGAGGACTGCAGTGGAGAAAGTCATCACTATGTATCAGTTTTGTAGCATAATCAATTTCCCTGAGGTCCTAGGAGCCATAAATTGCACAAACATTTCCATCAGAGCCCCATCTTGTCTAGTCTACAGTGGCTGAAATACAACAGTATGAAGGACTTTTACTCCTTCAGTGGCCAGGTGTTCTGTAATGCCTAGAGCATTGTGTATAATGCATTGGTGTGCCTCACAGGCAGTTCCAATGATTTACATATATGGCACATGTCCAGCCTAGACCAGCAGCTCATGCAGGGAGGACTTCCCATAAGATAACTAGTCAATAGGTGCATACAGTTGGGGTACACAAAGCAGTGCAGTCACATACCATGAAAGTAGGGAGAAGACCACATATGATAAGTGCAACTGCAGTGTGTTGCAAGTGATGCTGGATATGCTTTAGAGCTGAGGATGATGAAATCCTTATATGTAACCCCCAGAATATGGCACAGATGGCATACAACACCACACATGCAGCAATAGTAATGTGATTGGCCTTATACTTGCACAGTTCAAAGGATGCTGCCATTGCTTTGGCACGTCAAGTAGAACATGACAATATGCATTGACACCTGCAGCAAAACTTTGTGGTGTGTTCCATTTTGCTTAATCTGGTACTGCAGAAATGTAGAAACCACCAAAACAGCATGGAAAAATCTCAGCACGCCTTACCATAACAGTAGGACCAGTAGTGGGAGAGCTGGTGTAGAGTCTGGCGCTGATGAGGCAGATGTGGTACCACAGGCAAGGCAGAAGTGGATGCACTGCATTGTAGCATGACTGAAGAGATGCCATCCATCCACAATTACAGGCCATGACAAAGACCTATCTATACTCTGCATTTGCATTTGTATTTTTAGTATTGATAAAGGATTTCATCCGAAAGCTTTGCTCCTCACAATAAAGTGTTTTTTCTACTGAGAACGTTGTTTGTCTTGCTGGACCTCTTGGCATTTGTGTTTGGACATGACAAAGACAACACAGAACAAAATGATGCATGCATTTTCACACTCAGATTATGCAGGACAATGCATGGACTTACCAGAATATGCATTAGAAATAGCTATACCTGTGTAAGTTAAGACAGGGGCAGAACAAGAGCATCATCACTTGCATAGGTAATTTGGGGACAGCTTGACAGCTGACAGTAACAATTTCATATGTAGTAAGGCCATGAGAGATGAATATGGTAACCACCTTTTCTAATATATTGGAAGAATCAGGGATCACATTCTCCACTGGTGGTGTTGAGCAGTGTTGTTATGACTGTTGGTAACAACTCACTTTGGGGGTAACATGGCTTGATAAGGGCTGTGGCTGGAATGATATAAAACTACATGATAAATGCCAAGAATAGGTGTGGTACTCTATGTGTCCATAGATGAAGATGTTGTAGAACTACAGGAACATCCTGGTGTGGGAGGTCATATATTTTGAGCCTGAAGATCATCAATGCCCATAGCCAAGACAGTGACAATGGCAAAGTGTCTCAGGCTATGAGACCTTACCTGACAGTGAAGCCATCTCAGCAGCTGCCCTTGTACTGCATATAGGGGCAGCATGTGCCCAGAGACCTTGCATATGAACCCTCCTATACCTATGTACTAAGGCAGACCTGAGAGCAGTTGTATGTCTCACCTAGGCACCCATAGATGTCAAATTTGTCAATGGAAACCTTAACAATAGCATCAGATCCCTGTTGCTTTAGTTAGTGTCACTACAACAGTTTTAAACATTATTACATAAGCTGTGGAATGCACTCACAATCTCCACACTGCTGTCAGTAGTGTTTGCTTCTGACTGCACCACTAACCTACAGTTCTATTGATTTATGCTGAGCATTGTATTCAGATGTTGGACTTACCTATGTCAATACCATAAACCACCCACATTTCTCCAATGCTGGGTATGTACACATCAGTGGCATTCAGGATGGCAGGGGTTTTGTAGGCTGAGGATTAACATGCATGAGAAGGACTCATAAGCAATGGGGTTAATCCTACATTAATGATGTTGTGGGGTCAACCTTAACCTCCACAGTGGCCTGTGATTTTGGTTATAGACAACTCTACCACAGTAGTGTTGCAGATATTGCCATTGTGTCCTTAGATTGTGGCCCATTGCGCATAATGCCAGCATTGTCAATTGGTCTCACAAGGAGACATGAGGCATTTGTTGCCCTGATGTGCTCATCCTTGCACAGTCAGAACCTGAGAAAACATGTATGCATAACATTTTTACCAGCAGTTAAGGCTTCCAGTTGTTATTTTGAGCCTTATAAACCCCAGAGTTATAGTAAAAAATGTAAGAGAACAGTAAATGTCCAGCATTGATGTTCTCCTTTAAAACTGTTTTTTTTGTAGGGGGTTCAAGTACTTCCTCAAACACAATGTGGAGGCCAAGCGCCCACATCCCACAAATTTCATCAATTTTGAGATTGCTGCATCCCATAGAAAAGGGAACACTCCAAGAAACAGCAGTCTCAAATCTGGTATATATACGTCTGCATTTTTGCTTATTTAGTCTCATTGTTCTGGGACTCGCACTAACTAGTTTTGGAATTTCAAACTGTTATCATCATTCGCATGTATGCTTATACTCCACAAACTGCATGCAAACTGACATTCATTACTACTTATAGATATTATATGGAAACATGCATGGTATGATCTGTGGGTTGTTGCAGTTATAGATACCTGAAAGAACAGATATACAGAAGGTCCTTGGTTAAACAATCTCATCACAAATGCAGTGAAGGATACCATACATAGCTGTACTGGACTGTACAAATCTGATGCAGCCCCTACTACTCATGTGGTTGTTGCTTGTCCACTGTGCACAACCAGTTCAAATTTGGGTATGAATGCCCCCTTCTCCAGACAGGAACAGCAGGACTTGTTCCATTTTCTGCCATTTCTGTCTCAGTGGTCCACCACTTGTGATGAACGTGTCCTTGACAGTGTCCCATGCCTTGTCCTTTGCAGTGAGTATTATAATGGTTAAGCATTTTCACATGAGTTAAAGACACCTATTATGGCTGCCCATGCAGTCACACACTGCACAGTGTCTGCCGCACTTTTTCTCCTTGGCATATTTGCCCAGAGTGCTGATTCTATGCATGAGGATGATGTAGTCTTCTGGTTGGTGACTGCTTCCCATCTTTGCTGCTGTATAGATAGCCCTGATCTTAGTGAATGCATGTATCAGGCAGTCTGAGGAAATCATTGAACAATAGCCAGTGGCTCCTTTCCCCCAATTTTAAACAGGTTATTTGGCAACTGTACTGCTGTGATCAACAGTTCTTCCCATGTACACCCTAGTGAAATGAGTATGGGTTCTCTACTCCCCTTTCTGTATCTACTTATTAGTCCCATGTAAAATATGCACAATGTGATACTGCCCTCCCCCTTACAGTGTGCTGCCATGTAACCATGTATGCACAGGGGCCTTCATGTCCCTTGCGTCCTTCACTATTTGACTGCTGTCTGCAGTCAGCCCTGGCACCTTAGCTGTTAAGGTTCATAGGTTCATAGGGTCATACTAGGCTACCTGCCCTAGGGTATTTATAAGCCTAGCCAGAGTGTGTTTGGCTTTCACTACCCATTTTAAATTAATTTTGCTATGCCCTTTTTCAAGGTTAGTATACTGTGCCTCTGTCTAACAGTGACACAGAAGTGATACCCGGGGTAAACCTATGATCTCCCATCCACTCATCAAGATTCCTCTTGCAGAGAGTCAATGAGGGACTCTGCCTAACCTGGACTGGGATTTTATTGCAGAGTGAAGGGAGCCTCTGGGTTGTGAATCTGTCCCTCCAGCATGTCCTATTTATTTCAGTGCTGAGGTTCAAGTCTCTCGAGTGCATAGCTTGATGGGTTTGGATTTTCTGAGGTGCAGCATGTCCATTAATTCTGAGTTGGACATGTCTTTATATGTCAGGCACAGATTGCCTCTGAGCAGGCGGTATGCCAATGAGTAGAGCTGGAGTTTCTTTAACCGGGCAGCATATGGCATCTGCTTGAGCCCTTTGATCCTCTTGGTGATGTACTTTTGGGGTCTTTCCAGTTGCTGCAGGTGTCTGGTAAGGTACATCCTAAAAGGGGCATTTTACTCAATTATGGGCCTGATGAGGGATGAGTAAAGAGGCACGATGACCTTCCCTGATCTAGATGTGAATCCCTTTATGATTAGGTGGGCTATATAAAATGTTTTTCTAACCACTTTGGCCACGTGGTTGTCAAATGAGAGATTGCTATAACTTGGGTCCCCAGGTCCCTAATTACTTCTTCTGTACTTAATGGATTACCACCTATGTGGTAATTTGTGGGCACTTTGTTTTTGCCAAAGGGGATGACTATACACTTTTTGGCATTTAGCTTGAGGCCATGGCTCTAGCACAAGTTGTCTGTTTCTATGAGGCCCTTTTGGAGGATGCTTGTGTCAGCTGGAGAGTCGATTATGGCGCCCAGTTTGCCGTCATCTGCGAACTTATTCAGCCACAGTCCTTCCATGTTGGCCTATACCTCCGAGAAATATATACCGAACAAGAGAGGTCCCAGGACTGAGCCTTGTGGGATGCCACTTGTAACTGGTTTGGAGTCTGACAAGGCTCCAGCAATTCTAACCATGTGGGCTCTGTCATTGAGCCAGTTTGCAACCCATCTAGTGACATAGGGGTTTATATTTAAGCTGGTGAGCTTATCTATAATGCCCGAGTGGGGTATTGTATCGAAGGCTTTTGCGAGGTCCAGGTAGGCTGTGTGGACCACCTTCCCCTCGTCAATGGCCTTGGTGACTGTTTCAAAGAAATCAACCAGGTTTAAGAGGCAGGATCTGCCCTTAACAATGCCAAACTGGGTAGGATCCAGTGTCTGTAGGTCCCCAATATCTTTATTTATGAGGTTCATGATGATCCTTTCCATAGCTTTGCATACCAAGCTAGTCAGGCTTATGGGGCGATAGTTTCCAGGATCCGTTGAGGCACCACCTTTGTGGAGAGGGACCACTGTTGCTGTACGCCACTCTTTGGGTACATATCCTGTAGTAAGGCTGAGATTGAACAATAGCTTTATGTTTGAGTTTAGCTCTTCTCGGAGTTCATGTAGGACGCAGCCTGGGACACCGTCTGGTCCCATTGATGCTGTGTTTTTTGCTTTGGAGAGGGCGGCTCTTACCTGAGCATCTGAGATGTCAGGAGGGCAGCACTCTGCTGGGATAGATATTTGCCCTTTTGGTGGGGAGAAGTTTGCGCTGAACCTGTCAGCTAGGATGTTGGCAATGTCTGTGGGTTCAGTGTATTTTTTGTCATTTTGGACTAATTCTGAGCATATCTGGGAATTCCCACCCAGGTTCCTAACATAACTAAAGAAAGCCTTGTGATTATCCTTAATGTCATGTGCAATTTTTGTCTCGAAGCTGGCCTTAGACGATTTTATGAGTGCCTGTAGTTTTTTGCTAATACTGATCAGAGACGCCTTCCCTTTTTGGGATTTTGCTCTATCATGTAGTAGCTTTCTCCTTCTATTGTATAGTCTGATTATGGCTGGGGTCCACCAGACAGGACGTCTGCCTTTGGAGGATTAGGTCTTGGTTTTATTTGGGATTGCATGATCCATGCATTCCTAAAGGTGTTCATAGAATGCGTTTATAAAGGATTCTGCGGTCTGGGCTGTATTTTCCACAGGCCCGGGGGCTTTGAAGGATTCCACCTCGGTTTTAAGGAGTGTGAAATTTGCTTTAGAGAAGTTTTTCACTGTGGTTTTCTGGGCAGGGGGTGGGGTCGGGATGTGAATATCCAGTGAGATTAGTTTATGGTCTGATCTTACCAGTGAGGGATACACTTCTGGTCTGGAGCGTAGAGTCCCCATGTTGGTGATGATCAGGTCCAGTATGTTTTCCCCTCTTGTGGGAGTGGTAACAAGTTGTTCCATAGCATTTGAGTTTATAAATTCTAGGAACCCTTGGGCTAGGGTGCTGGAGCTAGAGTAATGCTCTCAGTCTATGTTTGGGTAGTTGAAGTCGCCCAATATAATGGTGTTTGGAGAGAACTTCATATTTTCCAGTGTTTTCAGGAAAGCCGAGTGGGGTTCCTGGGTTTGGGAGGGTGGTCTGTAGCAGGCTATAAACTGGAAGGCAGTTTTACCCACTGTTACTTGCACATGGATAGTCATCTGATGCTTTGTGCTGTGCCACCAACCTGGAGGTGTGGGTATCTTTGACGAATATTGATACTCCCCCTCCTTTTGTGGTTCGGTCCAAGTTTTGGGGCCGAAAAGCATGATATGAGGTATAACCTGGTAGTGCTGGGGTACTCTCGGGAGCCTTGAACCAGGTTTCTGTTACTGCACAGATATCGATGTTCTCCATGCTAAGGAGAGTTTCGAGTGCATGCATCTTGAGGTTTAGACTTCTGGCATTGAGTAGCATTACTCTTAGTTTCTTATCCCTTGTGATACCTATGGATGTGGGTCGTCCCTAGCGAAGCATCATGGCTTGTCGAGCATGTCATCTCAGGCTGATAGGCATTGGATCCCCTTTGAATGACACCAATACTTAAGCCAATTGTTGAAACTGATCATCTTGTCTTCATATTGTGGCATCATTCTTGGTGAGGGTAAGATGCTACTCAAGGTCAGGGTCATACCGGCCTGGGCTACATGCTCAAAGAGCTCCTCTATGTCTCTTTTCATGTAGTCTAGGGAGGTACGTCTCAGGTCATTCACACCAGCATGGACAATGACTGAGTCATATTTGTACTTGCCTTGGAGTGACCTGAGTGCTTGTGTTATGTGGCGGATCCTAGCTCCCGACAGGCAGCTCACCGTGACCTTCTCCTTGTTCAGCCTGGTGAGCGGGACGTCAGTGTGCCTGACGATAGAGTCACCTATTACAAGTGCATCAGGTGTGTTGTTTAGCCTTAAGGGCTGTGACTGTTCAGCACACTGGCTTTGTGAGCTATTTCTTGCACGTGTTTTGTTTTGGGGTAGCGGTTGCTTGGGTGTCTGCTTTGGAGGTCTCTGCTGCTTAGGCACATTTTTATTTAGAGCCTCCGAGTATGTTTCTGTGTGTTTATGTGTTTGGTTTGCTGTCGTGGTAGGTCTATCTGAGACTGGAATTGTAGTGAGTGTGGTTTCCTTCTCCTCCTGACTGGTTACGCCAGTACTGAGTTGAGAGAGATTAGCCTCCTGTAAACTACCAGTGTATTTTTTCTGCCTTTGGCATTTACATATACACTTCCAGAAAGGTAGTGTGCAAAGATTTGAATTAATTAGATTTTTGTCTGTACATTTTCTTCCACATAATAGCACCACATTTATATTGTGCCTGTAAGGGCCTCATAGCACAATGGTTTTGCTAATGAGGCAACTTAGAGCCAACATTTCTGAACTGCATCCAGAATACAATGTGCTACTGTGCCCAGATGAAGCTAGCCATGCTTGGTGCAGCTGTAAGAAAGCATATAACCAGCATGTTCATGGATAGAGCATGTGTGGACTCATGGTTCCGAGACACTACACTCAAAAGTGTTGGTTGTAAGCCATTTATGTGCTGTATTTTATGTCAGGTGATGTCTGAATGTGTGTCCATGCACATGGGGTTGCCATCTTGTCCCACAAGTAAATTAGAGTAGCTGCCATAGCTTTGTCAGGCACTGTGAACTACAGGGCTGTTTACATGGTCTGCCAAGAACAAAATATTCTAGTTCTTCTAGCATAGAAATTTCTCTAAGTTCCTGACAGGCAGTAAGATGTCCATCTGTGCAAGGTGGATACCTGATATGAGCTTGCCAGGATGGAGAGTGTCGTCATTCACATCCCTGCTCTGGTAAGCAGTGGCAATATCACTACAGCAACTTGTAGTGGTGTCATACTGATCTGTTCAAGCAGTTGGATGTAAAGGTTAGGGGCAAAGAGAGAGAGAGAGAGAAAGCGAGAGAGAGTGAGAGGGACCTAGACAGAGAGCTGGACGTGCTATAAGTATTTTTTCTTCTACTGTTGTATAACCTGGTGCACCTGTGATATGGAGTCATACATACTTTCTTGTACAGTGGATAAGAAACAAGAGATGGAAATTGCAGAATCTCATTGTAGGTGGAAGTGATGCTCCTTGAAGTGGGGTGTATAAGCTATGTGTGGTGCAGCACAGTGTAACTCTTGTTGTACATGTAAAATATGTGCTGCCTTTTTCTATTCCTTCTGCACTCCAGTTGTGGCAAATATCAGCAGCAGTGATCTAGTCAATGTGATTTGGACAATGCCCCTGGTGGTTTTGTTGGATCAGCAGTGATCACCAAGCCCTTCCTTCATCAGGAGGATAGGAGTCACCTTGCTTTATGTGATCTGGAGGGATTGCAGTGGCTTATTTTTCACTTATCAGGACATCAGAGTTAGCTCCTCTTTGGATAGTGGCCCAGAGGTGTGTCCTATCATCTCCGAGCATCAGTTGTGGAGGCTGATGTCATTGGAGTTGCACCAACATCTAGGTGCTTACTTCTCACTGAGCCATCAAAGTTGCAGTCTGTACATGGCATCTGTCATCTGACAGATGCAGGGTTTTGCCCTCTGGGCCAGTTTGGCATCCAGCCATGACCTCTGCCCTATCATTGTTCAAGTGTTCCCCTCCCTGTTGTGTTGTTCCCCACAGCTTGTACATTGTCAGTCCTTCACCATTATCAGCTATCTACTGCCTGCCAGTCTCTTTTTATTTTGATCCCCACTTTTTCATCCCTACTTTTTATGTCCATACTATCCCTGTCTGTCTGTATCTGAGATTTATATTAATTTGCCTGTCTCTACTACCTTCCATTCTCCTTCTTTTTCTTCCCCAGTCATTCTTGTTTAGCCACTCCAGCACCTCTTCTTCATATATTGACAGTGAGGTTATTTACCCACCCTAAAGAAGATTGTCCTTCCTTTTCCCCACATCTGTAATACCTTACTTTTATTCTTGTGTGTTTACCCACTGGTCATATTTCCCTTTCCTACTTTCCAATCTCCCAGTTTCTTTCTCATTTCGCTACTCTAAACTGACACTTTGCTGTGTTGACCCTTTGTAGGATATTTGCAGTGGCAGCTCTGTGATGCTTCACTGCATATGGGGAAAAGCATGCCTACGCTGCACTAACTTGTCTTAGTGCCAACTGCCATGTGACTCATGCATCAGGCTCTAGTGTTACTCATCCATTGTGCCACTTTAATGCTTTTTTTTCCATAATGAGTCAGTTGTGTTTTACTATGAAGCCCCTTCTTCATTATGTCAACACTATACTTGCGTTTATACTTAATCTGATTAGCTTGGGGCCATCTGATTCACATTGTTTAGTGTTACAAAGGCAGGAATTGGTTGCCTATGAATCCCAGACATAATAATTTTGTGAAAAGAGCTTTGAATCATGCTTATCTGAACTGTGTTTTGGTTATCTATAGGTTAACTGGAGAAAAAAAAGGAGTATGTTTAAAGATGATAGAGCTAAAAGCATTCTGCAATGAACAATTGGTAAAGCACACAGCCATTTCAGTGGGCACACAGAGTTAAGTCTGTAATCTGTATATTCTCTGTTACAGGGTTTGATTCTGTCAGTCCTCATGTGCCTACCATGCGACCTTGAGTAAGTCACTTAACCCGACAGTGCTTAGAGGGAACTGTGAATTTGGGATAGGCTCCTCAATGGTCCCTTGGACTGCAAGCCTGCTGATAAGTACTAACTATCTATGAGAACTTTATAATTATGATTGCATCTGGCCAGCTGCTGCAGTGGGTTAAAGCTGTGATCTGCAGTTCTTGTGGTGCAGGGTTTGATTCCATTAATCCTCATTGGTCTTGTGTGTGACCTTGAGCAAGTCACTTAACCAGGCATTATTTCCATATTGACCATGAAAAGGGGCTGTGTGTTCAATGGAGAGTACCTGATTTCCAAATAAGTATTACTATTGCAAAATTTAGGGGATGACATAATGGTTAAGGTGTTTACATCCCAGATGCAAAGTGCAGGGTTTGATTCTCTCCTTTGAGGACAATTGGCTAAGTTTATAGTGGCACACAAGGCCAGTAGCTTAGTACTTACCTCTGAACAAAGACAATAATAAACAGATTGAAATCACCACTGAAAATATATTTGTAAATCTGAGGAAATTTATGACAAAAGTATTAAATAAGGACTGGAAAATCAAAAGACAAGAGTGTTCACAGTGTTTATAATAATTTTGCCAAATTAATGGTGCAGGTCTATAAGCACAAAAACAGAGTGTACATTTCTGGGTATTTAATAATTCCCATATTGAAGAGGAGTCTGCAGAATAAAGCTTATGGTTGTTGGTTGTTGTGGTTATTGATTACTATCATGAAAAATAAAACATAATGTACACAGACCTTTGCATGTTCTGAAATTGGCTTATTTGTAACATAGCACACTGTTGATTTGCATCAACAGTGATTCATAATCAGGAGAGATGATTGTATTTCTAAGGACAGTGGGAGAGGGACATATGAGTGAGAGGCTAAGTCTTTGTTACATCTTTATCTGAAAAGTTAGGAAGTTTGATAGCCTTTGCAGTATTTGATGATAATGGTAAACACCGGACCGTGCATAAATGCAGGTCTAGAATTGCAAGTGACATGGTTACACAAGGTCAGATAGCCTTCATTATCTTCTCAAACTGTTTATTACTGCTGAAGATAATGAAGTAAACCCAAGGGTTTTCCATTGCTGCTGAACATACTTCTAGTCAGTCCCTGATTTTGGCTCAAAATGTTACTCAACTCCCCATAATCCATTAGTATATTTTTAAGTAGAAAATGGGGTAGGTTCTGTATAATAAATAATAGCAATAATTAGAGGTGTAGACTTTTTTCCCTCTGAAAACATTTGCTAATTTACATTCTCTTATTCTGTCAGCTTCACGCACTGGTTGCACTAATATTTTAAAAAGTGCACCTGATTATTTCTAAATTCCTTCCTGATTCTGATGGAAAGAAAAAGGTTGAGAGCTATGTTGCTTTGAGAGCTGAAGGTTTTGGACTCATCTCTCAAATGCCTCTAAACATAATAGACCGTTATTAAGAGTTCTATACTTCATATTGTTTGGAAAGATGCATGAGACCCTGATATGGCCTTTTTCCACTCATTACTTTTAGCTTTGTCTGTTTCTTGAGCAAAGATGCTGAGAGCTAGGGATAAGATAATATACAGCAACTCCTAGATGTCACACAACTGTTGTAACTTTCTGAAAGCTACGCAGAAACATTGTCAGAGTGCTGTGTTTTCCACTATTGCCCAATATCCAATGTTGATGGAGGTCTGAGATTTATGATAGTTTGTCTGCTGTTACTATCTTCCATTCTCCTTCTTTCTCTTCCCCAACAATTCCTGTATAGCTACTCCAGGGTTTGTAGTGCTGCTGGTGTCAGTGTTTGTCTAGGTAGGTTTAGAGGTGCAAGCTGGACCTGTGCACAGCTGTGTCATATGTTCTTCATGTCATTCTAACACAGTGAGTCTGCCATGCCAGATGTTAGAATGATGGCACTGCATGTGCTCATCCTAGAAGTACTTTACATCCCTTGCCTTACATATGTACGGGTAGCAGCACGTATGTCAAGACTGTCTAGTGCAGAAAATAGGAGGTAGGCATTGAAAGACAAGCCTTGGATAAAGTGTTCTAAGAAAATGTGACTATTTAAATAAAAACCTACATTGCTGAATTTGCACTAGAATATGATAGTAATGTTTCTAATGCAATAGGTAATATTTTGTACAGTAGATAAAATTTCCATAAAGTCTAGAAACAGATGCACATTAAGCATTATTGTAAGAGTTGGATACAATGCTTTCACATAATGAAGCAGGAAGCTATCCTTGCAAGCAGTGTGTGAAGCAAAAAGTGGTTATCACTGAAGACGTGTTTGTTCATTTGTATCATCAGAGGGGGTGCGTTTTGTCATTCTCTTTTGTTAACATTTTTCAGCAGTTCATATTTTCATAAAATTTGAAGGCAATCAGTTTGAAGATAATGCACTTTGAAATATGGAGTTTCAATTTAAAATAACACTAATTTAATAATATTCAAGAAAACCTCTTTTAGTGGCAGTAGTTGTGCTAATTAGAAGCACAGCTCCTTTATAAATGGACTACTTGCAAAGGATAATTGGTACTGAATACATGGGGAAAATATAAATGGAAATAAATGTAAATATTGGCTAACAATAAGGTTATTATGTATACAAAATAACTCAAATTACCAATAAGAAAAATATGGCAAAAACAAGCCAGCAGGAGATCACCATAAAGTTTTAATCAGCATTTAAATCAATTAAACAATGTGTAATGCTACTGTAATTTTCTGTGATCCTGCTGGTATATCGTAACATTCAGGATAAGCAGCAGGAGGCACTGAGTACTTAAAACAGTCACTTTATGCAATGCATGTACGTCTCACCAGCTATTCATTAATTTATATTAAAATCAAGGAATTTATGTCTGTGCTGCATGCAAAATGTGCATAAAATAAAAGAAGAAGAAAAAAAAGAGTTTCATGGAATCCATAGCTGGTTCAAATAAGGTTAGCTAGGGAATGGGGTTGTTCTGTCAGCACCATTTCAAAAGAAAATATCCTTGGAGTAGCACATTACTCCATGAATTAACTGTATATTTAATTCCAAGACAAGGATAGACAAGTAAGAAATTATAGAGCACTTTGACTGATTCAAAAAGAGGACTTGGGCTTGCTATACAGCAATACCTTAAAGTTTTATATCTGCATTGAAGAGTTTTCCCTGTCATGCATGCAAAGTAGCGACTGACATACAAATAGTGCTATGGGGACGGTCGGTTTGGGGAATTACAGTGGTTATATGTCAGGCTTGATAATTGTCAGATTATGCCAGTAATATGTAATACAATTCATTTAAATACAGTGTTAAAGAAACTCAATACTTGCTGCTGGCTTAGCATGCTCGCTACAGACCTGGAGCATGGGCATAGTGCTAGGGAGCCTGTGGATTACTCTGACCTAGATATGATACCATATTGGGGGGTAAATCTGGGATTGAGAATCAGGGTAGCACTGTAGGATGGGTGAGGCCTTCCACTGTACTAGTCCAAGAGTTTTTTTTTTTTTTTTTGAAATCACTGAGTGGAGCAGAATCATACCTTTTCCTGATGTTTTTAATACAAACTAAGCAGCTGCATGTTCTTTCCTATTTCCTCCCTTTGCTGAGCACACTAAGACATTTCAGAATCTGGGTGAACATATAACACACATGTTTTGCTAAGATGTCATAATTTTGAACACAATTAATTTCACATGCTTGATTTACTGATTTTGCAAAACACTGCACACCACAGATACATATTTCAAGGCCTGGCCAGGCTATTGGTACATTGCTTGGCGTATTTTCTCTTGTTCTTGTTTTAGTAGCTACTTAATAAAGTGCAAATCACCTCCCACATTCTCATGCAATCTTGTTGTCTTTGATGTCTTTCTCCTTGCTGCATTTGAGGTAAGGCTGTCCCATCCATTCTCTACCATTTGTCAGAGAAATGCTTCCTCATCTTATTGGTTGAGATGTGACCCTTTGCCTTCATGCGATGATCCACATAACTAGGCAGATCATTTTCTGAAACCTGCTATTCTTCTGTACTTTTCTTGACCTTTTTACATAGTTGTATGCAAAAACTGGCATAGCACATCAATTGTAACCTGTGCATCCATCACATATTCCAGCATTCCAAGATGAAACCCAGCACCCCCAAATGTAAAGGTGGTGGGATTGTATACATACTAGGCAGCAGAGAGTAAATAAGCAAAATCCATACTCTGTTATGTAATCCACATATTGTGGTGTGGTATATATAAATCCTTTATGTTAACACCACTGCACATCAGTGTTCATTGCTATACTTCCTCTTGAAAAGCAGTAGTTCATATCTCTAAGTTGTCTAGATTTTCATAGAATGTTCAAACTTTTGCCTCATATATTTGGTCTGTTCTTCACGTAATTTTGGTTTTCTGTCAAATCACTGAGGATTGATGTCTCTAAATAGTGACCTAATTTTTTAGTTTCAAATTGTATATCCTTCAGAAAATGCATTCTGTCAGAAATTGTGATATTCTAGCAATTTTCTAAGTTTATAAGATCAATATTTAAAATCTGTCCCTGTATTAGGGCCTTTGTTCCCCATTATTTTAGGCTTTCTCCAGATCTCATATGCTAAACGGTTGAGAACTATGCAGTATTTATAAATCAGAAACTAACCCTTGGTAACTCGGTTGTTATAGATAAATAAAGATCTGACTATGGTCCAGGAGACCTCATTTAGGCTAGCTGTGCTGAATACCTGTTGAAACTGGCATGAAAAGAATGAGGGTGCCTGTCTCGGGCAAGGGGAAAGTCTGAACTGATATGTGTTATGATGTCTCTCAGATGAAGATTCACACACACAGAAGCAATCCAGGGGTGGGGGTGGGGGTAGTGCATGCAATTCACCAAGTCATTTAGTAGTAGCTGTCATCATCATGATTATCCCAAAGTGTAAGTCCCACAGGGAAGGCATAATGGCCTCCTGGTGACATTGGTTATGTGTCTCTTCCCAGGACCTTGGTTAGGTCATGACCACAACAACAGCTCTGATGATGGCTCCTGCATTTGCCACACATCCAAAGAGTAATGAACAAGCCAGGTGAAAAATGTGAGAGCTGATGGACAGTTGGCAATAGGGAAGAAAAAAGCATATAAAAAAAGATTTACTTAGGTGGGCTTGTGAGTGTGCATCAGCCACTCCATTCTCTGAGAGGGTCAATAACTCTTCATTTGCTGTTTCCAGTTTGCTCTCTGCATACTATTCACTACACTCTATGTTACATAACTTCATTACCCCACCATACCACAAACATTGCATGCATGCAGCTTCAGTTGGAGTCGGCTCTGAATTGGATGCAGTCTCATTACACACTGAATACCCTACATGGACGCATAATGATGATTGTTATATTTCTAACTCAGCACAGATCCTCGTGGTGTCCTGCAGAGTGATTCAAGCAGCAGAGAGACAAAAGAGAGACTTTAAACAGATAAAGTATTTTTTACTCTGCTTTCCACCTTGCGACTGCATTTTCTCACTGAAAAGCGAGTTTCTGGCTTACCTAATATCACAAAAGCATTGTTTTGTATTTTAACTGTTTTCTGCACTTCTAAAAGTCATTTTTGTGTTGTTTAATTGTTGTAGGCTACACACTCAAGTGTGCTAGCCGTTTAAAGCATTTACAGTGTTTCCTGTTTAAGTTTCTGTTGTTTCTGCTAAAAAACAAAAAGAAATCCTTGTTTCCCTCCTTTTCTAAACTAGAGTAGTCCACATTTCAGGTTTGCTGAATTTGGGGCTGTGGTATAGTTCCTGTGTTGCCTATATCCTTACTTGGATAGGAGGAAGCTTCTCTGTTCACCAGTGAAAGTGTGGAGCTTTGAGCAGCCTATCTGTCCCTGGAGGAGTGGTCTCAGCCCAGCAACTAGTAGCTTATTGGTTGTTTTGGGCTAATTCCTATCTCTTTCTAGCTCCCTGCCTTAAAACCCGCATTTGCGCGGTTTTGCGCTTGTTTCTAACTCAGCACAGCTTCTCGTGGTATCCTGCAGAGTGATTCAAGCAGCAGAGAGACAAAAGAGAGACTTTAAACAGGTAAAGTATTTTTTTTCTCTGCTTTCCAACTGTGACTGCATTTTCTCGCCGAAAAGCGAGTTTCTGGCTTACCTAATATCTCAAAAGCATCGTTTTGAATTTTAACTGTTTTCTACACTTCTAAAAGTTGTTTTTGTGTTGTTTAATTGTTGTAGGCTACACAGTCAAGTGTGCTAGCCGTATAAAGCATTTACAGTGTTTCCTGTTTAAGCTTCTATTGTTTCTGCTAAAAAACAAAACAAAAAAAAATCCTTGTTTCCCGCCTTTTCTAAACTAGAGTAGTCCAGATTTCAGGTTTGCTGAATTTGGGGCTGTGGTATAGTTCCTGTGTTGCCCATATCCTTACTTGGATAGGAGGAAGCTTCTCTGTTCACCAGTGAGAGTGGGGAGCTTTGAGCAGCCTATCTGTCCCTGGAGGAGTGGTCTCAGCCCAGCAACTAGTAGCTTATTGGCCATTTTTGGCTAATTCCTATCTCTTTCTAGCTCCCTGCCTTAAAACCCATATTTGCGTGGCTTTGCGCTTGTTTCTAACTCAGCACAGCTCCTCGTGGTGTCCTGCAGAGTGATTCAAGCAGCAGAGAGACAAAAGAGAGACTTTAAACAGATAAAGTATTTTTTCTCTGCTTTCCAACTGCGACTGCATTTTCTCACCAAAAAGCGAGTTTCTAGCTTACCTAATATCTCAAAAGCATTGTTTTGTATTTTAACTGTTTTCTGCACTTCTAAAAGTCATTTTTGTGTTGTTTAATTGCTGTAGGCTACACATTCAAGTGTGTTAGCTGTTTAAAGCATTTACAGTGTTTTCTGTTTAAGTTTCTGTTGTTTTTGCTAAAAAAAAAAAAAAATCCTTGTTTCCCACCTTTTCTAAACTAGAGTAGTCCTGATTTCAGGTTTGCTGAATTCTGGGCTGTGGTATAGTTCCTGTATTGCCTATATCCTTACTTGGATAGGAGGAAGCTTCTCTGTTCACCAGTGAGAGTGGGGAGCTTTGAGCAGCCTATCTGTCCATGGAGGAGAGGTCTCAGCCCAACAACTAGTAGCTTATTGGATGTTTTGGGCTAATTCCTATCTCTTTCTTGCTCCCTGCCTTAAAACCCACATTTGCATGGTTTTGCACTTATTTCTAACTCAGCACAGCTCCTCGTGGTGTCCTGCAGAGTGATTCAAGCAGCAGAGAGTCAAAAGAGAGACTTTAAACAGATAAAGTATTTTTATCTTTGCTTTCCAACTGCGACTGCATTTTCTCACCAAAAAGTGAGTTTCTGGCTTACCTAATATCTCAAAAGCATTGTTTTGTATTTTAATTGTTTTCTACAATTCTAAAAGTTGTTTTTGTGTTATTTAATTGTTGTAGGCTACACACTCAAGTGTGCTAGCCGTATAAAGCATTTACAGTGTTTCCTGTTTAAGTTTCTGTTGTTTCTGCTACGAAACAAAAAAAAAAAAACAAAAAAAAATCCTTGTTTCCTGCCATTTCTAAACTAGAGTAGTCCAGATTTCAAGTTTACTGATCTCTGGGCTGTGGTATAGTTCCTGTGTTGCCCATATCCTTAATTGGATAGGAGGAAGCTTCTCTGTTCACCAGTGAGAGTGGGGAGCTTTGAGCAGCCTATCTGTCCCTGGAGGAGTGGTCTCAGCCCAACAACTAGTAGCTTATTGGCCGTTATGGGCTAATTCCTTTCTCTTTCTAGCTCCCTGCCTTAAAACCCACATTCGTGTGGTTTTTCACTTGTTTCTAACTCAGCACATCTCCTCGTGGTGTCCTGCAGAGTGATTCAAGCAGCAGAGAGACAAAAGAGAGACTTTAAACAGATAAAGTATTTTTTTCTCTACTTTCCAACTGCAACTGCATTTTCTCACTGAAAAGTGAGTTTCTGGATTACCTAATACCTCAAAAGCATTGTTTTGTATTTTAACTGTTTTCTGCACTTCTAAAAGTCATTTTTGTGTTGTTTAGTTGTTGTAGGCTACACACTCAAGTGTGCTAGCCGTTTAAAGCATTTACAGTGTTTCCTGTTTAAGTTTCTGTTGTTTCTGCTAAAAAACAATAAAACAACAAAAAAATGCTTGTTTCCCACCTTTTCTAAACTAGAGTAGTCCAGATTTCAGGTTTACTGAATTCTGGGCTGTGGTATAGTTCCTGTGTTGCCCATATCCTTATTTGGATAGGAGAAAGCTTCTCTGTTCACCAGTGAGAGTGGGGAGCTTTGAGCAGCCTATCTGTGCCTGGAGGAGTGGCCTCAGCCCAGCAGCTATTAGCTTATTGGCTGTTTGTGCTAATTCCTATCTCTTTCTAGCTCCCTGCCTTAAAACCTGCATTCGCACGGTTATGCGAGATTTTGCACATCGCTGTTTAAGCAGTTTTAAACTATTCCCGGCCCCACAAAGTCTGCTCTTCAATGTTTCCCTTAGAACTAGTCAAATTCTCAAAGTAAGCACTCAACCTTCCTTCTACAGCCCAGCACTTGCTCAATTTTCTCAGTAAAGCACTAACATACTATAGCACTACACCCCCTTATACTATCTAAAAGTACAAGGCTCCCTATTTGTCCATTATGGACAATCAACAAAACAGTTCTTTAAACTATTCAGGCATGTCCAAAGTGCATTTTCAGGTATACTCTCCAGTCCAGCTGGTGAATCTGGGAATCTTGAGGCAATGTTACAATTGCCTTATGCACACAGACAACCCTCTCCTCCTTCCAACAAACTCAAATGTATGTGAGAGATGCAACTGTACAGCCAAACTAGAGGCCGAGCTCTCTCAACCCAAGACTGGCATAGCCAGTCAGGAGGAGAAGGAAACCACTCGCACCACATAACCTGTCTCACATAGACCAATTATTTCAGGAAACAAGACACATAAACTCACAAAAACATACTAGGAGGCTCTAAATAAAAATCTGCCAAAGCAGCACAGACCTCCAAAGCAGACTTCCAGGCAACCGCTACCACCAAACAACTCTCATGTTTCACATACTTCACAAAGTCAGTGTGCCACACAGTCACAGCCCTTAAGGCTAAATAACACGCCAAATACACTAGTAATAGGAGACTCTATTATCAGGCACACTGACGCCCCGCTCACCAGACTGAACAAGGAGAAGGTCACTGTAAGCTGCTTGTCAGGTGCCAGAATCCGCCACATAACACAAGCACTCAGGTCACTCCACAGCAGGTACAAATATGAGTCTGTCATTGTCCATGTTGGTGTGAATGACCTGAGACGTACCTCCTTGGACTACATGAAAAGAGACATAGAGGAGCTCTCGGATCATGTAGCCCAGGCTGGTATGACCCTGACCCTGAGTAGCATCTTGCCCTCACCAACAATGTTGCCACAGTATAAGGACAAAATGATCAATTTTAATGATTGGCTAAGCTATTGGTGTCATTCAAAGGGGATCCAGTGTCTGTCAGCCTTGGATGACATGCTCGACAAGCCACATTGCTTCACTAGGGATGGCTTGCACCTGTCACCCTTAGGCTTTCGAATACTGGCTAAGGTTCTTGCCACCCCCATAGTGCCTTTTTTAGGCAAGGCTCAAAAGACAAACCCACCTCCATAGAAATTATAAGAAACAAAAATCTAACTCAACACCAGATGCACACACTTGAGGCACTCCTTAGTATGGAGAAAATTGATATCTGTGCAGTAACAGAAACCTGGTTCAAGGCTCCAGAGAGCACGCCAGCACTACCAGGATATAACTCATACCATTCTTTTCAACCCCAGAACTCTGACCGAAATACTAAAGGCGGGGGAGTATCCTTTTTCATCAAGGATACACACACCTCCAGGTTAGTAGCACTGCACGAAGCATCGGAGACCATCCATGTGCAACTATCAGTGAGCAAAACTGCTTTTCAGTTTGTAGACTGCTACAGATCACCCACCGTTTCCCAGGACCCTCACTCGGCATTCCTGAGAACATTGGAGAATATGAAAGTCTCACCAAACACCATGATATTGGGGGATTTCAACTACCCAAACATTGACTGGGAAAACTACTCAAGTCCAAACTCCTTTACCTAACGGTTCCTGGAATTTATAAACTCAAATGCCATGGAACAACTGGTCAGCACTCCCACAAGAGGGGACAACATATTGGACCTGGTCATCACCAACATGGGGGCTCTATGTTCCACACCAGAAGTAAACCCCTCGTTGGTAAGATCAGACCATAAACTAACCACTATGGACATCCACATCCCGACTCCACCCCAGCCAAGGAAACCACTGTGAAAAACTTCTCAAAAGCAAATTTCACACTTCTCAAGACTGAGGTGGAGAACTTCAAAGCACCTGGGCTAATGGAAAATGCTACCCAAAAGCAGAATCCTTCACAAATGCATTCTATGAGCACCTACAGGAATGCATGGATCATGCCATCCTAAGTAAAACCAAGACTCACTCCTCCAAAAACAGGAGACCAGTCTGGTGGACCCCAGCCATAAATAAACTTTACAACAGAAGAAGGAAACTATTACATGATAGGGCAAAATCCCAAAAAGGGAAGGCATTCCTGATCAGTACTAGCAAGAAACATCTATCCCTTATAAAATCATCAAAGGCTAGCTTCAAAAGAAAAATTTCCAAAGATTCTAAAGATAATCACAAGGCTTTCTTTAGCTACGTCAAGAATCTGGGTGGTAACTCCCAAATCTGCTCTGAGCTGGTGCAAAATGGCACAAAGTACACTGAACCCACTGACATTGCCAAAATCCTGGCGGACAGGTTCAGTGCAAACTTTACCCCCCCCCCAAAAGGACCTGTGTCTATCCCAGAAGTATGCAGTTCCCCTGCAATCACAGACACACAGGTAAAAGCAGCCCTTTCCAAAGTAAAAAACACAGCATCAATGGGGCAGGATGGCATCCCAGGCTGCGTCTTACACAAACTCCAAAAAGAACTAAACCCTCACATAAATTCACTGTTCCAACTCAGCCTCGCCACAGGTTATGTACCCAAAGAGTGGCGTACAGCAACAGTAATCCTGCTCCATGAAGGGTGTGCCACAATGGATCCCGGGAACAATTGCCCTATAAGTCTGACTAGCCTGGTCTGCAAGGCTATGGAGCGCATCATCATGTATCTCATAAACAAAGACATTGGGAACCTCCAGACACTGGACCCTACCCAATTCGGCTTTGTTAAAGGCAGATCTTGCCTCCTAAACCTGGTCAACTTCTTTGAAACAGTTACCAAAGCCATAGATGAGGGAAAGGCAGTCCACACAGCCTACTTGGACCTCGCAAAGGCCTTTGACACAATACCCCACTCTGGTATCATAAATAAGCTTACCAGCCTAAATATCAACCCATTCATCACAAGATGGGTTGCAAACTGGCTCAGGGATAGAACTCACATGGTCAGAGTTGCGGGTGCCATGTCTGACTCTAAACCGGTTACAAGTGGCATCTCACAGGGCTCTGTCCTGGGACCCCTCTTGTTTGGTATATACTTCTCTGAGGTACAGGCAAGCATGGGAGGACTGTGGCTAACCAAGTTTGCAGATGATTGCAAACTGGGAGCCAGAATCGACTCTCCGGCTGACACAAGCATCCTCCAGAAGGGTCTTATGTAGATGGATACCTGGTGTCAGAACCATGGCCTTAAGCTAAATGCCAAAAACTGTATAGTCATCCTCTTTGGGAAAAACAAAGTACCCACAAACTACCACATAGGAGGTAATCCGCTAAGTACGGAAGAAGTAATTAGGGATCTGGGGACCCAAGTAGAGAGTAACCTCTCCTTTGACAATCACATTGCCAAAATGGTTAGAAAAACCTTCTATATAGCTCACCTAATCACAAAAGGGGTCACATCTAGATCAAGAGAGGTCATTGTGCCCCTCTACTCATCACTCATCAGGCCCATAATAGAGTACAATGCCCCATTTGGGATGTACATTACTCGACACCTGCAGCAGCTGGAGAGATCTCAAAAGTACCTCACCAAAAGGATCGTGAGCCTCAAACAGATGCCCTATGCAGCTAGACTAAAGAAACTCCAGCTCTACTCAGTTGCATACTGCCTACTCAGAGGCGATCTCTCCCTGACGTACAAGACCATGTCTAACCCAGAACTAATGGACATGCTCCACCTCAAGAAAACCAAATCCATTACAGCTACATGCTCCAGGGATTTAAACCTCAACACAGCTATAAATAGGACATGCTGGAGGGATAGATTCATATCCCAGAGGCTTTCCTCACTCTGGAATAGAGTCCTGGTCCATGTTAGGCAGAGCCCCTCGCTGACCCTCTTCAAGAGGAATCTTGATGAGTGGATGGGAAATCATAAATTCACTCCTGGATCACTTATATGGCTCTGCTGGACAGAGGCACAGGAATCTAGTCTAAAAGGGAGGTGAAAGCCAACACATTCTGGCTAGGCTTATAAATGCCCTAGGGCAGATAGCTTAGTACCTACCTATGAACCTATGAACCTATGATCATGTTGTACATTGTTTGTGTTGCATTGCACATTTTCTTTAGTAGTGTTGGAAGTTCTGTGTGTTATGTCCACATCCCTCTGGCTTATATATATGTATATATATATATATATAGATATATATTTTTTTTTTTTTTTTTTTTTTTTATATATGGGGGAGGGTCTTACCATACTGTTTCATCATGTGGCTCCTGCAATGTTGCCTCATGTGATGTCTGATTCTAACCTGGTATACACAAAGTATATTGGTCTTGTTCTGAAACAACATTTGGAGTTGAATATAACCTTCTTGCAATATACAATGCCAAATTATACAGCTTTGATGAAAAAAGTGTGTTGTTTTTGCATTTTATTTTGTTAATAAGGACATACACCTGATTTCTTTTTTTTTTATCACAGGTGAAAATCCTAGCCATGACATCATTAAAGACAAATTGCTACTGTATTTCTATATTAAATGAATTAGTAGTATTTTTGATTTCCTGGAAAGGCAAGCTGCTAGGGAAGCCTCAGTGGTGCAGCAGTTAGCATTGTCATCTCACAGCAAGAGGTTCTCCAGTTCAATTCTCAGCTGGGGTGCCTTTTCTGTGGAGTTTGCATGTCCTCTCTGTGGTCACATGGGTTTCCTCCAGGTGCTCCAGTTTACTTCGGCATTCCAAAGACATGCAGTAGGTGGATTGAACACTCTAAATTGGCCATAGGTGTGTGTGAGTGGCAGGGCTAGCACCTGGCAGTATGGGCCTTGGTTTGAGATGATTGTCGCTGTTGAAAATGGGAAAAAAGGGGTTGAGGATGGAGGGATTGAAAGACAAGCTGTCCGTGTGTTCTTACAGCTAGAACACCTCACATTGATGAGATAATGCAGCAATGAAATTACAATGTAAGAAAAGAGCTACTTCTCTGAAGAATTTTTTTTAGCCATGCCTTGAAGTTTAATTGCCCAATACCTGCCATGACATTATGATGTGGGTATGACTATAGAGAAACACTTAGTAAACAAAGAAAATGAATTGCAAACAATAATCTTCACTTTTTGCAAAATCTATTTCAACTTTAACATGAGGAGTATAACAAGAAGTGAAATTAACTGTAAAACAAAGATGCTTCTGAAAAATGTCAATACACTTTAAGTTAGCACACAACACTTAATTACTTGTGCTGAAATTAAAAGGCTACTAAACTGCAGTTTGAATTTTGAAATATACATGCAAAACTCATTGAAGCAAACACTACATGTAAGGGAAAAAAACAAAAAATAAAACAAACAAAGGTATGAGACTCATTTTAGGCAGCAGAATGGAATACCAACTTGACCTAAACATGCTATACTTTATGTTTAGAGCAGGAAACATGATACTGCAGTATCATTTAGCAACTGGAACCCCCACCCCCCAAAAAAAAAAAAATGGAGTCCATCGCATTGGTTGAGTTTGTGTTTGGTTGACAGCTATTTAGTCAGCCATTTATGACTGGCTAAGCAGGTGTCTGACATTGAATAATTCCAGAAGGTGTTGGGGACACAGCCCCCACATGGGGTGTGCAGGGGGGTTGCCCCCTGCAAAAAAAATTTTGATTTACTGTTTGTTTGGTTGTTTATTTTTTGCATGTGCTGAGGCTGTTTCTCGGTGCATGCATACCTGCTTGTGGATGTATATGGCTTCGATGTAAAGATGCCAATATTTAGCATGCCAATGATGGTTGTATTCGATGTATATGAATATGAATAGATAGATAGATAGATAGATAGATAGATAGATAGATAGATAGATAGATAAATGGATAGATAGATAGAAGTCAGATAATTATTCGAAACTGCCAGTTGTCAAACAGACAAAAAGATGGTACAGCTGAGCAAAAATCAGTTTATCTCATGTACTAGCTTTTTGTCAGTGCGAGACTGAGGTGCAGTGGGGAATGGGTAATTTGTCCTTTCCCCACACTATTGCAGTCTTGGTGATGGTATATATTATTAGCTGGTGTTTTAAATTGTTTTTTTTTTCTTTTTTGAGTGGTTGGTGATCAGTGAGTAATCACTTGGTATTCCATTATTTTTTTTCAATGGATGGTCTCATATATATATATATATATATATATATATATATATATATATATATATATATATATATATATATATATATATATATATATATATATATATATATACATGTGTGTGTGTGTCTATGTGTCTGTGTGTAAAAATGCAGTTTGCTGCTGAAAATTGAAGTATAGTGTTTTTAGAAATACAGAGCTTATCCCATCATATGACAATAAGAAGAAATAGGCCAGAATAAACAAAAACAGATATATAAAATTAGACACACACACACACACACACACACACACACACACACACACACACACACACACACACACACACACACACACAGACACACACACACAGTCTGAAGACAGGAAAGGGTATTCACCTATGCTTTGGAATTTGAAACACCACACAGACACATGGTACAACCAAAGAAATGTATTAAACTTCTCATTAATTCATATCGTAAAATGTTCCACAGCCAAGCAACATAACTTAAACATAATATTTTTCAGTATACTTGTAAAAACAGAGCAGTATCTTAAATTAAAATGGATGCCTGATTCTGTATGGTGAACAAACTTGTAATTTAACAAATGTATAATAATTTCATTCATTCATTCATTCATTCATTCATTAGCTGATATGTGCTTTATTCTCTTCTATGTCACAGGTTATAGAGAGCCTATCCTGACACTCAATTGGCATAAGGCAAACAAGCAATCCTGGATGGGACACTAGTCGATCTAAGGATATATGCCTATACTGATGTACAAATTACAATGCATGCACATATGTGGGTATTCCAAGGATCACACATTTCCTACCTGCATGTCTTTGAGTTGTGAGGAGAAACTAGAACACCTGGTAAAAACCAACAAAAACATAGGGATATCATACAGAATTCATTTAGAGTGTGAGGCAGCCATATTAACTGTTGCACCTCTGTACTATATATATCTTACCGCAAATATTAACTGAAAGACTAAGAAAACGAAGGAGAAAAAAGTAAAAACAAAATATTGTAATTATGATTAACATAACCTGAGTTTTATATTCCATTGCACTTGCAAACACAGGATGCTAATCACCATATTCATGAATAACATGGAAACCTAAACCAGATACATAAGAGCATATCCATCATGTATTTTAACTTATCTTGAGTGAGATTTACAGTGCAACGCTCTCTTTATATGAATGGGCCCTTTAGCATAAGTGAGGAAATAAATGTGCCTTCTAACACTATTAATTCAGTTGAAAAGAAGCAGGACCACACAAACAAGAATAAATACATTCAGTACAACAAAACTACTGATGGAGTTTCCAAGATTATAAATAAAGGGTGAACAAATCCGGGACTAAAAACAGGGGTCATGTTATATTTATATAGAAGCATTTATGCTATACAATAATCTGTCACATTATGATTCTTCTCTGAAGGAAGATATTGAAAACAGGTAAATATACAGCATACTTCATGAAACACTATGATTACTGAGTGCATAAATAACTTGCTGATTAAAGCTGGGATTTCATGACAAGTTACACTTGAGGTATAAAGGTATGCCAGGTATTAAAGGAGTACCGCACCCACAGACTCAAAAAACATGTTTAAAACATCATGGCATGATGTTTCCTACACTTTAACAGCACCCTGGGATTATTTACAGGATTTTAAATATTTTTATATGAAATTCCAGACACTGACCACCTGGAGGCTGACATATTGACGTGGTTTGGATAAATCAGGTTGCCATCCAGTATCCCAGAAATCATTGTTTGGCAAAAAATGTTACATCATGCAGGCCTCCGTTTGCCTAAAGTTCCTGTCATTTCATAGATGTTGCATGCATACAAAGTACTGAGTAAAACAGAACAGTGTAAGTAACTGGATGACTACTTAAAACAGAAACAGTGCAAATGCCACAGAACACACTCAAAGTGCTGTTTACTGCTGCCTTTTTTTCTAAATTTAGTTTAAATAGCAATAATTTGTGAGACAATGAATTCCAGTCCATTTACTTCTCCCTTCCCCCATAACACTTAGCTTCCCTAGCTTCCAAAGTCCTGAGGGTAATTTGACCTGGTAATTCCATTGATTGGCAGATCTCAGCAGGGTGCTTGACTCGTGTAATTTAATCTTTGCTCTAGCATTTCCTTTATTAGAGGGGACATTTTTTGCTGCACTATAGCCATGGCCTTACTTGACTGCAATCACATCCAGTAAGGTCTTGCACCAAGGAGCTAAAGAATAAAACATTTATACCATTAACCAGTTTAGATCTTTATTAATTTAAGTGTTAAGGTATCAGTGCATGCTTCTACCTTGTTAAAAACTGAGATTTACATGTGCAAAGTGTGTTGGTATGCAGTGTTTGCCTTCATATGCTTTTACTCCACTGGTTGGTTTGCAAAAAAAAAACTTTTGCAGTGTCCCTGGATTTGTCTTTGTACATATAAACCACATTGCTATATTTTCCCCTTCCTTATTCTTGTGTCCAGAAGTCACTTATAACAAAGTAAATTTTTATTGATTTTTTTTTAAATAAAGGACATCAAGGTTAACTTACCTTGAATCAGATAATGGATGCCACTGCAAAGAATCACTGCTGAAATATTTGTGCATGGACAAAATCCCTTACTAAATCTATTTGCCAGCCTCCGGTTCAATTGGTGCTATGGCTTTAATATACTGGTGTGTTTGCTCATGCCTTCCAAATATCTCCACCATTACATACCAGTTTTGCAGTGTAGTAACCACCTGACGTGCCTATACACCTTTAGCCATCAATATGCAGCTACTCCTGTTCATGTGAGTATGTGAATTCATTTTCAGACTTAAGGTGTGGAAGCTGCACTGAATAATTCTAGGTGCTTGTTCAGGTTTCACATGGTGCTTCCTTAGAGCTACTCTCATGTTAAGCCACTAAGAATATGTTGCACTGCCACCTCTGATACCAGGGTAATGTTTTAATCTTTCTATTCCCGCACTGCACACTAGCAGTATCTGGTGCAAATACAACAGAGAAGTACGCAAGCATCTAAGCATCATTTGCCGTGCAGAATGTACAAGTATGCATACCAAATTTCTGTGTTTCTAAACATCGGTGTTACTACACTACTACTGAATAAAATGAACATATTGAAATGTAACATGACCTGTTACCAGATGTAATTAAGATTTTTTCCTGTATAAACAAATTTCCATGATTCTCTGACTGTTTGGTTTGATTCACTTTACTGGCTACCTGTAGAGGTTTGCTCTTTCTTAGCAAGTTGCAGTAAATATGTTGTTATCCGGTTGTTTACCTGGTTAGTTTGACTGGGCACACTATGAACATTTCCAGCGGCATCCCGGAGTAAAAGCTCAAAATGGTGCCATCTCAATGATCTGACCTTGTACTGTAATACCTTAACTGCTGCCTTGCATGTCTTGCATAAGACAGATCTGAATTATCCATTGCAATGTGCAATGCAGTGTTTCATCTACAGAGTGTGTGCCTACTGCCTTTGACGAATACATTGCCTTGGTTACAGTAAAAAAAATAACATTGCAATAGGGAATGGATGGCAAAACAAAGAAACTAAGACAGTAACGACTACAGCACCCAACATTAGAGTACAACTTATGATTTCCTATCCATCTACAGGTTGCGGTAGTAGAACCCACAGCCATATGCATAAAAAGCAAATATATTCACCAATGTGCTGCTACCACTGCTTTCAAGTGCTGTAGCACAATCACTGATGACCATATGCTAAACAAAACAATTACACATAGAAAACAGATTTCACATCAAGACAGCGACAAAAATAATGGCAATGCAAATACAATCAGAAGGAATTCAAAAGAAACTGCACAACCTACAAGCTCTGTAGAGAATACAGAAACATCGGATTTGTGACATTACACAGACGTGGTTTAAAGCCACAGAATGTACTCTGTCAGTGCAAGGCTAAATTGCCTTGCACACATGTAGACCATGAGGCACAAGATAATGGGACACAAGGTGGAAATGTGTCTCAGTCTTGATTAGCAGCAAGTATTCTTCAATATTTTTAAAACCGGATGACACCCAGGCATTTACCCACATGCAAATAACTGGAGAGTGTCCCTTACCATATCTGAACAAGCTACAGGTCATCATCTGTGGCACAAGAAATCACAGCTCAATATAGGAAGGAATGCTGATTATCATCTGCTGTTAAAATCAAGTAAAAACACTAACACCCTATGCAAAAACTCAGAATAAGTTTTGCAAGGATCTGCCAATGCACACATGATAATATGCTGATTATTAGTCAGAGAAAATCAAATGTAATGTTCTTTGGCATCCCATAATAGCTTGCTAAAACTCTGCACCTGACAATAACAGACACATCCGGCAATATGCTGCCTGTAGTAACAGAGCAAAAAATATCCAGGATCACATTGGACCCTACTCTCTAATTAACAAACCATACAGATAATATTAGCGGAACCTTAAATAACTAAATTTATGCTACAAGCTCTCATACCTTCTCACCTCCAGCATATGCACAACCAAAGCTATAAACATACTTATCCCAGAGAATGGGCTCCGTTTAATAGCTCTTCACTCTACCACAAATACAAATAACACTTGTACTGTTACTTTTACAAAGATCTGTAGATTTGAATTACTTGCAGAATCAAATATGCATCTTTGCTATTTCCTCCAATGCTTCAAGTAGCTACCCATCAATGAAAGAACAACCTTTCTACTTGGTTCAAAGATACAGAAATTATTAAAATGGGACTTTGTCTACCTCTAAAATCCAAACTACATATTAACCAAATTCTTATCTGAGAGACAGTCAGGAAGATGGCTTAATACTTATCAGACCATGTTTCAAGACAACCACAGGAAAACATGCATTCTCAAAGCTGGATTCAGCAGGCTGGTAGAATCTCCCAGGAGTAGCTAGGGAGCAAAGCAATCTGGAAGCATTCAAAACTAAATTAATAGAACTGTGGGATACCAGATGCCTGTGCTATTGTGACAATGGCTAGTCAGTTCTTGATGTTGGAGTGAATGGTTAGTCATTGCATACCATGCCTACACCAAAACACACCTGCACTATGACTGTAGCATTGATATATGTATGGTAAATAAAGCAATCCTGAGGGAAAGCACTTTGGATGACATTATCATTATGTTGAATGGTGCTACTGTTTTTAGCAAAATGGATGTGAAGGCAGGTTACTACCAAATGGAGGTGAATCCTAAGAACAGAATAACAAACACATTTTTAATCACAAAGGTCTTAGAAGATACAGGAGTTTAATTTGGGTTGTAAGATCGGTTGCAGAAATTTTCAGATGTATAATATATTTTATCCCAAGCATTCTGAATATTAACATTTTCTTTGACAATGCAGCCTGTGGCAAAACACAGAAACAATGATTCTATAAGCCAAGTTTTACAAATATGCAAATAATTTGACATTAAACTGAAATGCAAATTTAATACATAATTTCTCGAGTTTTATGGTAATATATGTTCAAGGAAGGAAGGGTCACCAAATCTAAATAAAGTTAAGGCAATATACAACATGTCACCATACTGAAACGCAAAAGTAGTAAGATGATTCCCAGGCATGGTTCATAGGTTCATAGGTTCATACTAGGCTATCTGCCCTGGGGCAATTATAAGCCTAGCCTGATTCTGTATGGCTTATGCCACCCCTTGATTTGAGTATACTGTGCCCTTTTTAAGGTTAGTTTACTGTGCCTCTGTCTAATAGTGACACGGGAGCAATCCCTGGGACAAACCTACGATCCCCCATCCACTTATCGAGATTCTTCTTGAAGAGATTCAGTGAGGTGCTCTGCCTCACATGAACTGGAATTCTATTCCAGAGCGAAGGGAGCCTCTGGGTTATGAACCTGTCCCTCCAGCAAGTTCTATTTATTTCTGTGCTGAGGTTCAAGTCCCTCGAGCGTGTGGCTCTAAGGGATTTAGATTTACTGAGGTGGAGCATGTCCATTAATTCTGGATTTGACATAGCTTTGTATGTCAGTCATTTCCTCACTATAACTTGACCAGATTTAAAATTCTACACTGGCAGAGTTGAGTGATGTGGCCCACTGTATTAAGTCCCAATGCCAGCATAGCAACAGAGCTGCTTTGTGGGTAATGATATATGTAGGAACCCCATGGTTGTGATTTGTATGAGTCATGAGATTTGTAAACAGAGAGTAACTCAAATGTAGTTTTGTTTAAAATATTAGGCTACACATTAGTGCTTCACCCCCACAGCATGACCACACCATATTTCTGTTCCCAATAATGCCTGTATGAGTACGACTGGGATTTACATGTCATGTATGTATTATCCTGACTGATGTTCAGGTGATATTCTGCAGATTAGCATAGCTGATATACTGGTGAAACTGTTCAGATGACTGATATAAGGGACTATGAATGTCTAGAATGTGGGTTCACCAATGATCATGTTATGGCAATAGTATGTGGCATGATTCATTTACATGGCATAATTCTGAATCTCATTACTTCTTGATGTAGTGTGTATTTCATAGGCTTATGCCACTGGAGTAGGCTTTTTCAACATGAACTGCCTCTTATATGACCTCATATTGGGGGTCAGAGTTGCTTTTTTATTAAGGATAGTATTACAGTATGTTGGAATCACTCTGCAGCGATACTCTGTTTCTTTCTCTATCTAACCATAAAACCAAGTCACACTACATATATCAAAAATAAAATATTCATGAAAATACTGTTCTGTTGAATTCAAACATCATATGACAGCAATATTGGATATGAACTGTATCATTGCATTATAGGCTACATTTTGTGAACTTAATTTATAATGTGGAAATTTATTTATTTATTTATTTAATTGATTTCTTCAGAAGAATAATTTATTCATATGGAAACCAAAACAAGCTATTATAATGGCTACACTCACAATGTAGTGCTACTGTTACTGCCACTGTGGTCTGATTTCCAATATGCTTGGAGTAAGGTGCTATGCCAAATGTGCAACTGAATTACAAACATATGTGACTCTAAAGGAATGCTTCTGATAGACCTCACTTAATATATGCAAACTAGGGGGTCGAACAAGCAGTTATGGACAGTACTACAATTTCAACCTTTGCTAAAATAATCAGCTGGCATTCTATGCTCCGCACAGTGGCATATATTAATTAATAGATCTTGCCTGTTAAGCAAGGCATTATCTGGTCTGATGGAAGCAATTGATTTAGTGCGCAGTATAGTAATAGGAGCCCTATATTATATGGAGGATGGTAGAGGGGTTGTTTTTTTAAAGCTACCTATGTGTATGTTTACTGAGAATTGGTTTAAGCTAAACATTTTAACAGTCTCGAATTAATGAGATTATATTTAAAAATATTATGTTGTGCACTTTAAAAACATTGACACTGTTGCTATATTAAAGGATATTTGTATACCATTTTGTTTAATTATTTTTACACCCAATATGCTGTTGCTTGTGCTCAGATAGAATCCTGATCCTTGAAAATTGTGTAATATTCTTGTTAGCAAAATGCTTCCTGTGATAACTGCTTTATGACTTTGATCACTCTAAACCTCTGAATGCTACAGTCCTTTTCTTGTTCATCCTGCACAGTTATGGCACATGATGTACAGACCACTACTGAAGCATAGTAGGTAGAATGATGCAGTATGTTTGCTTGGTCATGTATTCAGCTGGTGCCCAACTCTAGACTGGTGACAATTATAGTGACGTATTGTTGGACTATGTCATGCATAGATGATGAAATTCATTAACAAGGAAAGCTGAAGGATTGCATTATCTGTGTTAGGTATGCTAACAATGTCTGGGGTCAGTGATCATGGCTTGCCTTCTTTGGAGCTTTAGTCAGTCATTTCCCTACAGCTACTTAGGCAGTGCCTGTGGGAAGCCGCAGTGGTACAGCGCTAGCATTGTTGCCTCACAGCAAGAGGTTCTCCTGTTCGATTCACAGATGTGGTGCCTTCTGTGTGGAGTCTGCATGTCCTCCCTGCTGTTGAGTGGCCTCCGAAAGACATGTGTGAATGGGTGTGCCTTCGCTGAAGGTTGGACGTTGGGCTGGCAACTCGGCACCATAACAAAAAAAATAAATCTACTGCCAATCATTAGCGGACCGGAGTTCCGCTGTGGTGACCCCTAACTGGGAAAAGCTGAAAAGACAAACAACAGCCTAGGCAATGCCTGTCAGATTGGAGTAGGGCAGCATAGTTACAATGGTGGAAAACCTCCTCTACACATTACCTTACTTTAGAATGCAAGGCACTTTTTGAACATCTGAAAAAAGACTAATGCAGTTAGAAAGACTGTTAATTCATAAGAAGTAATTACAATTATTATACTAGACAATGATTGAAGACAGAGGAAAAACAAATGTAGAAAAAGCAGTCCTGTCATAGTAAATAAACTATCAGTCCAATAAACCAACAGAGAACCAAATACGGTTGAGATAAAAAAGTAAAAAAGTTTAATTTAATTTGACAAGCGCTTTCACGCCACCCGGGGTGCTTCTTAAGATCATTATAATAACGATAGAAAATCACACAATTTAAACAAATACAAAGTAACAACTCAGTTCATTTAAACAAGTCACATGACTTAAGATAAGGTTTTAAAGGTACTGATTCATTGAGTCCAAACACTTTATCCCCTTGTAGTAAAACAATTAGTTTCAGTTCATACTCTTCTGTTTTATTCTTTAGGCAACCTAATTGTAAGTCATTAAGCATCAGTTGTAAAACTGAAAAAGTAAAAGAATGTGTCGAACCATGACAAGTTATATGTTTTACTAGAGCATTATTCAATTCACATCTCTGTATGTCATACAAATGATCACAAATCCACTCTTTCAAAGAGTGGCTCATTTTGCCGACACAAAAAGAGGGGCAGTGTTTCCTTCTTCTTCTTCTTTCGGCTGCTCCCATTAGGGGTTGCCACAGGGGCAGTCTTTCCATCTAGCCAAATATATTAAATTTCTACTCACACAATCAGCATAAAAAGAAAAAATAAAAACCTTCTCAGTGGAAGGATGAGTAAAACAATTAGTATTATCAATGTAAGCACAAAAATTGCATGATCTACAACAATATGTGCTAGTGCGATGCCACTGCGAATTAGCCAAGGGAGCATTCTCCTTATAACATGATAGATGATTAAAGGGATTTCTTAATTTTAAAACAAAAGTTTGGTTCCTCTCCTACTATACTCTTGATCTCATTGGCCACAAGTATAGACCAAGTTTTTTTTCTCATAACTTCACAAATACTATTCACATCAAAGGATTAATAGAGAGGTATCCCTAGTTTATTGGGTTGGGTATCTCTTCATAAGTTCAGAGAGCCACTTGCATGTTGCACATCAGAAAAATACGGTTCGGCTCTGTCCATCCTATCTATTTTACCTAGATCTAATTGTTGGTCTATTTCATATTTTGAGTATTCCCTGGTCTCAAAACTTCTCTTTAGCTCATATAAGACTTCATTAAATCTTCTATCCTCATTATTTAATCTAGACATTCTCATCCCCTGTCCCTTAATCACATTTCTAAATACATATCCCAGATGCATATAATTCTTATGGAGGATATTTTTGGTCTTTCAAGATTTCCTATGCACACTAGTGATAAAATGGGCTTCAGGAGTCATAGTAACCTTTACATAAAAAAATCTAGCTTCTAGTATGAAAACTTCATTGTCAACTTAAGAAAAGAGGTGGGCAAATTAAAAAAAAACTTATGAAATCTGTAAGTAAAGTTATGGGACCTGCGCATAAAAGAAAAACATCCACAAAGTGTTTATAATACTTAAGGTAACAAGAAAAATTGTTACCTACTAGTACTTGAGTTGTCTCCCATTGTGCCAAAACCATATTGGTATAACTGTTGGCACAAGTGGTGACTTTTATCTTAAGTCACATGACTTTAAGTGAAATGAGTGGTTACTTTCTATTTGTTTAAATTATGCGATTTTGTATTGTTATTGTATCATTATTGTAATGATCTAAAGAAGAACCCTGGGTGGAGTGAAAACATTTATCAAACTTTTTTACTTTTTTATCGTAGCCATGTTTGGTCCTGTTGCTTTGCTGGATTGACAAATTGAAAATTGGAGAAGATGCATACTGGGTAAGAAACAACATTTTGTGTACAAAAATTGTATTTGTTTATAATTGTAATATTTTATACCATATTGAAAGCAAGAAGAAGGTAAAAAAACTGAAACTTTACCAAATTTCAAGAAACTACATAAATTCTGTGTAAAAATGTATTCACTGAATGCAGAATTAAAATATAATTTTAAGCACATTCACATAGTTCATATGTAAAAATAAAGAACATTTAGAAATAGAAATTGTCAAATTTAGTTGTAGAAATAATAAATAAATGCCATATTAAGTATAAACACAATGTGACTAACCATCAGACAAAGTTGATGTTAAACAAAAGACTAACTTTAGAACAGTATTTCTTTAAAAACACACAATATGTACTTAGGAGTAATATATATATATATATATATATATATATATATATATATATATATATATATGTGTGTGTGTGTGTGTGTGTGTGTGTGTGTACGGACAGGCAGAAAGAAAGAGAGAGAGAGAAAGAGAGAAATAATGCTCATTATATTGTTATATGTTAAAGCAGGCCACACAGTTTCTTTTAGATCACTCAGGCATCTACCCTGTCATATGATTATAGCAGTCCACTGTGAATTCTATAAATCTCACATTCCCAGCATTTAGTAATGTTTTATCATCCCTTCATATCAGACAAAATGCTCCAGTAGTCAAATGTAGAAAATAACCAAACAGGAAGAGGAAGAGGCAGCAAGTTTGGCTGTAGACTGAACAAAACGGGTTTATAAGAAATGGACATTGTGGAGGTAGCAGAAAAAATATTAAGACATAGTAAAAATGGACTAAATAAAAGACCTGACTAAATAATTTCTAGGAAAAAAACAAAAACAAAACAAACTATTGTCAGAAGAAAGAGTTCATACATGGTGATATGTTTCACACTGAAGAAAGAAGGTAATTATGTATATATGATTACTAGGTTTACTATCAAAAGGACAAAAATCACGTCCACAAACAGTGATTTCCGCAACAAATAACATTGACTCATGAATATGAAGTAGGTTGAATGATCGACGAAGCAACGTCGATAAATTCTGTCAACCTTAAGGTGAAACTCTCCCATTGACATACATGCTGTAACTCCCTGCCCGTGTACGACCTTCTAAACGGACGTACAAATGAACATCGACATTACGACAGTCGCTCCTACCATGGTCGAAGAAGTGGCTGTCGAGCATGTTGCTGTTGTGCTTTTGATGGTAAACCATGATTACTATATACTTTTGTATAAATATTTTTAAAAAATATCCTAATATAAATAATTATCAAGCTTTGTCTACCACCTAAGTGCATCCTACAACAATTATAATTTTATGATTTGTCTTTTATTTGAGTATATATGTTTAACTACTTTTGTCTTTTTCGTGTAACTGCTGGACCTTTTCTCCCCGGGCCTCTGCTGAAAATGTGTTTCTAAACCCAGTCGGACTTTTCTGGTCACCAAATGTCAATAAATAAATAAATAAATAAATATATATATATAAATAATTAAGCAATGAGGTTTCTGTGAGAAATCACTAACAACACAGCGCAAGCATATACAATGATAGCTCATTTAAGCCCTATAACATTTTTTTTGTATGCTTCCAGCAAACACTGAATGTTTCTTATGTTGTCCAAACCTTTTTTGGGTCTGGCCTTATTAACTAAGTGACTTACCAACTGCTAACTGGCAGTATTCAAAAGGGCAAGGACTTCTTAACAAAATGACACTAAAACTATTAATACAATATATTCTGCAATACAGAAATGAATCACTTTTTACCATTTATTATTCATATTTTCATATTCCTGTTCATTTTTTCATAACTAAGAGACAGACCTACATGTTATTGAGGGGTATAGTATGAAATGATATGGCTGGAGACAGGAAATGTTCTTGTCAATGTCCATTTATATCATTCTATACAGGAGATATTGCTAATTGTTTGTTAGCAATTTTGAAAACAAACAATATTTCCATATTTAATTAATTCTTCAAAAATAAATTACAAATTATTACAGGTCATCGGGTAAAACATTAGATGCTGTTGAAGAAAACTGTCTGATATTTGCACTGTAAGATTCACATCTTGAAAGATATTCACTGTCACCTATATTACTTTAATATTTCTGTAAATATGTTAATAAACATGAAGTCAGAGAGAAATTTCTTAGTGTAATCTGAAAATTAATGTCTGGTTAACAAAAGTATTGTTATAATACGCGTCTAGGTTGTACAGTTTACAAGATATGATAATTTGTTTGTGCATGTTTAGCAAAAATATAATTATGGGATTGTGTGCACAGCATATTACATAATTTATGGAAACACAATGAATGCAATCAGTAGGATTAATAAACTCCATGTAGACTTCGAGTGAAGTCTACACAGAGTTTACATGTTTGTGCAGTGAGCAGCAGCTGTGATTATATATTCATGCCATGCATAGTGTTTAAATGTAAACAAATGGAGTTTTGTAGCTGGCAACAGTGTTGCCAGTCAGGAAACCATGTAAAGCAACACAGACCT
This sequence comes from Protopterus annectens, assembly GCF_019279795.1. Lineage (NCBI taxonomy): Eukaryota > Metazoa > Chordata > Ceratodontiformes > Protopteridae > Protopterus > Protopterus annectens. The sequence continues at coordinate 814,675,151 of NC_056728.1, read as the reverse complement.
GTGTACCTTAGAGCACACTAGGTTACAGGGATTGCATGGAATGCCACAATGATTACCAGGATTTATCATATAGCAATGTATATGGTCAAAAGTCAGTACAGAACAGTGTATACAGTGTAGAGTATTGTGGAATCTCATTCCAGGCATTCTGTACAAAAGTTGTATAAATGATTTGTAATGGTGCATGGACTGCCATTTAAAATAAACAGTCAAGGGAACTGTGTGTATTGAATAGGGACACACAGATGAATTGTAGGAATGAACACAGGGAAAGAAGACAGGTGAAACATCTTAATATACAGCAGATGAGGGCATGTAAATGGAAGACAGTTCTAGCAAGAACACTAATCACACAGTTCTAGCAGGAACACTAATCACACTTCGATATGGTACAGTACAGACTGCACAGTGAAAATATAAATTATCTGACTTTCAGACAAGGTGCCATAATCATGGAAAAGATATATTTGCGATATAAGCATTCTGACATGAACAGCAGAAAAGACATCTATCAAGGATGTTATATACAAAAGGGGTTGAGTCCATATTGTAAAGCTCTGCCAACTGATTTGGCTGAATATGACTGTAGTGTCAGTAGAGGTCTCCAACAAGTGGGATACAGTCACAGGCTAATGGACAACAGTAAAATAAGCACCCACAATCATGGACAATATCAGAACAATAACACCAGTAATCCCATGTCTCTGACATAACATATGTAATTCTGAATGATCATAAATGGTTCTGGATAAACATACTTGTACAACTATTATGACAAGTCAGCAATCTTTGAGGGCAATCAAGCATATTATCCTGATACTTTAACATCTGCTGGAGGTGTTGCAAGGGATACTGCTATACCTGTATGTTACATTATGATCAATACAGGCTAGTTGACTGGTGTGCATGGCATATATGTATGTCAAAATCCACACTGTCATGAATATAACCCATGTCATCAATGTTGTCAAACAGCTATGTATGTACTGTGTGCATCACTGGAACAGGTATCACACATGCATCTGGTATAACACCTTGATGGGGGTTCCACACTATCAGACAGCAGTGTTTATGCAACAAAAAGAACACCTTTTTATGGTCACTCACATGTGTGACAGGGTAATGTAGCAAAGGTGATACACTTCAGATACATATCACTGGAAGATGTGTAGGGAGGTATATGAAAAAGGGTGCATTGTACTCAGTTATTGGTGTGATGAAGGCTGTGACCTATTGAGGTATTATGACCTTTGATCTGGATATCATGCACATACTCAGTAGTTGTATTTCATACAAGGGAGTAGTCACCACTGTGGCCACATGCTAGTGGTTGTTCCATATACCATCTACTCCTAGATACAGGTCACATACCAATTGGCCTGCTTATATGGTGTGATGTCTGCATTATCCTTGAGTTGTGTGTTTTTTTTTTCATTATGTAAGAAATCCTCCCATGTTTTTGTTTCATCTCATGACTTGTCATGGCTGTGGCAGCAATTTTTGGTATGTGTTGATATGTATTATTCTAATATCACAGCTGGAGTCAATGATTGCCCACAATCTGTAGTCCTCCAGACAGCTGTTTGGACAGAGGATGTGTATGTCATTCATGATGTCTGTGACTTAAATAATGGACAGGAAAGGGCCTAGCAGACAGCTGTGGTATATGGACCTGATCACTGGACCCAAGATATAGGTCACTTCACACATTTCAATATATTTAGACGCCGTATATGTGAAACAGTGGTCTACACACTTGGTGACATAGGTGTTTATGGCCACATCTGACAGTCTTGAGTGAATACTGCAGTGTGGATTTGTGTCATATGCCTTAGCCTGGTCAAATTCCACAGGATGATAGTGTTCACATTATGCATGCCCTTGATGACCTAATTCAGAACATCTAACAGGTGTAACAGACATGGATGTAGAATTAACAACTCACACATGTCTGTTGCACACAGCTGGGATATTACTAGTGTGCATTTAGAAAAGGTCCATGATGACATTTTGGTTAACCTCACAGAATAGGAGAATCAGGAAATTTCTGTACATGTATGCATCAGGTGCTGCCCCCCCCCCCCAACTCAGACAGATGCATGTTGATGTACACCCTTCTACAGGAACATAGTCTGGAGGGTGTGTTAAAGTGTGCATCCAACCATGTTAGGTAGGTGTAGGTTCTGACTCATGCTATAGGTGATCTGTGATGTTGTCATAGCTCATTGACTCTGTGTGATATGCCTGGATGAAGGTAAGACAGTGCATACTGTCTATCTTGATCTGACCTAGGGTTTAGACACAATCCCCTACTTAGATAACATTCATAAACTTTCCCATCTGGGGATTAACCCTTGCATAATTAGATGGTTAACCAATTGGCTCACCAACAAAACACATACTGTGGAAGTTGGTGAATCAACCTCTACCAATAGAGCTGTCACCATTGGCTTATCCCAAGGATCTGTGCTGGGCCCTTTACTGTTTGGAATCTATTTCTTGAGAGTCCAAGCTAAAGTATATGGCCTTTGGCTTGCCATGTTTGCTGATTCTAGCATACTGGGTGCAATCATTGAGTCCATCAGTGATGTTAACATACTACAGGAGGGGCTAACCCAGACAAATAATTGATGCCAAAAAGCACATGGTCTACAAATAAACACAAAAATATGTCATTATTTTGCCCTCCTGCAAGGTGGGATTCCCCACTAAATACAGTATTGACAACACTCCCCCTATGCTGAAACCCAGTGGTGTAAGACCTGGGAACACATGTAGATAGCAATCTGAACTATGACCACAAAGTGTCCACAGTGGTATGGAAAGGCTATGCCATGCACCTCATAAGTCATATCCAGATCTGTGAATGATATAACAGCACTGTACTTCAACCTCATCAGTACACTAATAGAGTATAATGCTCCCTTTGGGATGTGCCTCACTAAATACTTACAGCAGCTATAGAGACCACATGGGTTTCTCAGCAAGGAAATACAGGGCCTACAAACCATGCCATGACATATGTGGATAGACTGAAAGCCCTGGCACTATAATCTGTATCTTATAGGATGAGATGATTTATACCTGTCATACAGGCCAGTCTCTGAACCTGTCTTGATGGGAATACTGCACATCCACAAATCAGCTATAGATGATGACATCAGCAGAGTTTGGTGAGATGAAGATGGTAATAGAAGTGCCCCACATGCTTGTGGACAATGCTCTTTCTAATGTCAAGCAAGTGCACAAACACACACACACACACACACACACACACACACACACACACACACACACACACACACACACACACACACACACACACACAGTTAACTGTAGTGAGAACAGAACCATTATCTATCTAAGTATACAGACTACAGAACCTTGTATTTTATACATGTTCACCAGCTCATGTCTGACTTGGTGAGTGTCAGACAACAGTTTATATGTAATGACATCAGGAGTGTCTGGTGAGGAGAAAATGGTAATAGCAGTGCCACACATACTGGTGTAAAATACTCCCTCTAATGTCAAGCAAGTGTACAAACACATACACACACACACACGCACACACACACACACACACACACACACACACACACACACACACACACACACACACACACTCTCACACACACACACACACACACACACACACACACACACACACACACACACACACACACACACACGCAAACACACCAGCTGACTTCAGTGAAAGCAGAATCCCTACCTAAGTATGTAGTCTACAGAACTCTGTATTTTACATAACCACCATGGCATAAGTCTGACTTTTACAAGGCTGAAAGACAACTTATAGTGGATGATATCAGTAGTGGATGTTGGAAAGAAAACGTTGGGAGGCCTGCAGGAAATGGATGTGTAGGAATGTGCAAGCATCAAAATATTGGTTATCCATGGGGGGAATGGAGTGGTAACTTTAGGATGCACACTTATGCACCTCTAACTAACCACACACACACACACACACACACACACACACACACACACACACACACACACACACACACACACACACACACACACACACACACCTCCCAGTTGACTGTAGTGAGAACAGAACCCCTACCTAAGTACCCATACTACAGAACTGAGTACTTTATGCAAGCACCACAACATGAGTATGAATTTTAAAAGGCTACAGGACAACTTATTGTGGATGACGTTTGCAGTGGATGTTGGAGAGAAGATGTTGGGAGGCCTGCATGCAGTGGATTGCTAGCCATGTCCAACTGTCAAGATATTAAAGTTCTGCATATTACCAGATTAATGAGTGAGCAATATTTAGCATTTAGTGGTTGTGTTTCCAATGTGCAGGTACACTTTAAGAGAAAGCTTTACAAACTATATACAAACAGGTGCCTACATTACTACAAGTTTTGGAAAATCTGAATGTGTATTGTCATTCTAAAGATGTGCATGGTATATAAGTCAACATTTGTTATTTATTTATGTAGTGTAGTTGATATATTTTGAACATTTACTGAGAGATCAAAGTTGCAGTGCATTGGGGGAGTTAATAGATGTGTGCATTGTAAATATGTGTCTTTTTCTTAGATAGTGTCATCATTTTGTTTGTGTTTCCACATGTGGATTCATGGCATGAACACTAAATGGATAGTAAATAGAAGTAATGCATACTATTGTCCATGTTGTATAGCACACCACCAAGCAGCATGTTTGTGCAATGGCTGGTAAAGTGTTTGTACATTAGAGATATACTTTCTACTGCTTTCCCTTTTTGTGTGTATCTAAACAGTGCATAAATGTGAGCCTCATTGCTAAAATTCTGAGAGTTCTCAGTATTGAGGGTTTGAAACACACCTGCTGCTTAGTTGACTCTGTGGCAGCACATGTAAATTCATTAACACATTTTATTTGAGCCCAGATGATATAGGGTTCGAATCTATGTGTATGCAATACTTTTGCATAAGTACTGATAATGCAATGAAATTGTACTTTAGACAACACTCATTGCATGTTACTGTGTGTTGCCATAGTGTAGCATGTTTAAGCAGCATTGTGCAGAAGTAAGCACACCATAGAAGAGCCGTTCATCATCGCTTGGCATTGGTGAGCAATGCCAAACTCCACACAAACATAGAGGCCAAAACGTGAAGGGCACCATTAGTTGATTTAGTACTTATATGTGTTGAATGTGATTCTATTTTTTGACCAGGTTATAGGTGTTAAAATGCGGTAGATAGGAAAGTGGTAAAATGGGGGCAAACAGGGGGAACAACAAAGGGAAAACATTATGGGAATGTGTAGGAGGGAGGTAAGAAAGAACCATAGCTATACATTTCTTCAACAGTGTAAAATGAAAATATGTACAGAATATTAGCCATATTTGGACTGTTACCTCCACAAAGAGGAATGATAATACCTCAATCATGTTGCATAGCGAATTGGACCAAATCAAGTATCTCAAGAAGACACATGTGTGAAATGGAGAGATATGTATGGGACGAAATTTTTTTGTGGGACAGGTGCCTGTTTTTTTTATTGTTAACTTCAGTAAGAGACAGATGCTGGGTAAGAAACATTGGCATTTCTGGGTCAGGTCAGTTGGGTAGGTGAAGAAGCAAATGCAAAAAGGAAAAATAAGACAAAACAAAGGGACCGTGAGGGACACAAGATTGGGGGACACCATGATGGGGTGAGGGAGGGGACAACAATAGCCCATGCTCATGAAACATGGGAACAATGAGAATCTACTCCTCACCCACAGGACTCTCAACACTGTCCCCTTAGTTTGATGGCTACTGGATTGCTTGATTTATTCTCCTCCTCTAGACCATAAGGGAAAGTAGTCTCTCCATCCAGTGTAGGTGTACACCAATGGTGCATTGCATTACCCTATATACCAACCCTGGCATTTCCTGATGTGTGATGAAATCCCCACCTCTATCAGTATTTCAGTGCAGTACCACAGCACCAGCTGCTAGGGTAGCATTACCTGAGAGCAGAGGTAGTGCAGTGGCAACAGAGGCAGTACTGCCAGGTTGAGTCCCAGATGTGCTGGACATTGGTGTTGGAGCCGATGGAGTGGGGGCAGGCTGAGCCACTGGTGTTGGCCTACCTCTCTGTGATGTAAAGCATTTAGTGATTTGTTACAGATAAATGACATGGAAACATTTTGATGACACATAATAGAAAATAAAAAAACAGGTAAGGGTCAGGGTGAGAGAAAAAAAAAACAGATAAAATTAGTACCATTGTATGTGACATACAAAGCATTATCACAATAATCCACTTATTTTATCTGAAGCTTTACATCTAAGTATACCTCCTAACAACTATACACTACAATTACTGATTGCAAAAAGTAATCATTGCGCTGTGCAGATATTGCACAAATGTTTTGTCCAAACATACACATTACATTTAAGCAGGGCATTTATGCTACGTGTGTAGAATTTAATTTTTGTAATATTATTAAAGAATTGCAGTACTGATTAGTTGTTACTCATGATATTTGAACCCATAACCTCTGACGACAGTGTTACACTTGACTCCTAATGTTGGTTTGTGCTACAGACTTATGTCTGCATACTTGCTTTTACAGTTAGGAAAGGCATGCTTACTTTACTACTACTGTACAGAAAAGAGCATTTTTCTTTAACTTTTAAGGCTAGAATAATACTTCTGTTGTGCTAAATACATACCACTTGCCTCCCTCACTCTCTCCAGCTGATCAGCATAGGCTTGCCTGTTTGCAACTATTTCAGAATTAGCTGTGAAAAGAAAAGAACAAAAGAGCATTATGTATACTAGTATAGCCTATATTTAGCTTTCTGTGTATTATAAGTTCTCTTTATTAGTATACTTACACAACTGTGGGATGTCACTAGTTTGATTCTCATCCAACCACTGGTTGACTGTATCCCTCTTGCACGTTTTTAGGTCATAGTAATGGTGTCTACACTGTTCTCCAGTGTGTGGGATTCCAGTCACATTGGATACAACCTTGGCCAGACTATTCCAAGCCTCAGACTTGTACTGGGAGCCAGATTAGTCCCCCTGCAGAAACCTTTGGCTGTGGTGCTTTACCAGGAGTCCAAAAAATATTCTGGACTCCTCAACATCCCACCTTTTCTCCCTAAATTGGATACCTTCCCCTCTAATATCAGACATGTCTAATCCCAAAACAGTGCAATAGCAAGTAATGATTTCCCACCAATTTCTGTTATCACATTTACTGGTAATGTGCAAACCCAAGAAACAATGTCAACCATGTCTACGCAATGTTAAATGGAGAGCAAAAGTGCCAAACAGAGAGGAAAGAAATGTTTTGAAATTAGAAGGTTAGTCTGACACTTGACATTAACTTCAGGGCTGTCTGCTGCTGTAAGTGTTAGGTGATTTAACTTTGCTAGCATGCACTGGGAACATAAATTTCATAAACTGATGCACATTTTTTTGACTTTATACACTGCTAAAATTGATTTTTACTGTATGGAATTCAAACCTATGCATAACAGACAACACATTTTCTTTCACAGCAGTGATTTTCTATCTTTGCCACAGAAGAAGTGCTTTTCTTGCATACTCATGAATCATTTATGAATATAGATGACAGAGTGAGGTGTTAACCATGTATGTGTGTGACTTGACAAGGTCCTTGTATATACATTAATTTGTGCATTGTGTCTTATTTAAGTGTGAAGGCCATCTAAGTCCAGATAGTAGAATTATACTCACAGAAACATAGTAGGCAGTATACCTTCAGTCATACATCTGAACCTTCAAAACACAGTAAGGGTGTCCTTTCCCTCATAAATATCATTTCTATCAGCTCCACTATGTGTAATTATGAATAAAGTGTTATAAGTGATATTTAATGTAATGTGAAATGGAACAACAGTAAAACTGCCAGGAATTTTCTGTATTAGAACCCAGGACCAAGTGTATGGCAGTTCTACACTTACACCTCTTGCCACAGGAATGTTGAAATAACCTTTGCATATTTTCCTGTTCATTACTATAAACTGAACTGTCACAACAATAAAAATATTTTGCACTTCCTGTATTAGAACCCAGGCCATCTGCATTAAAGCCCTACACATACACCTGCTGCCACAGAAACAGTTAAATAACAGTTGCATAATTCCTTATTCATTCTTAACTGCTTTGTGTTAACTGCCACACAATGCTGTCTAGTGTGTTCACACAGTGCCCAAAATAATTAATAGAATGTATCCATTTTGAAATTGTTGACTGTCTGCTTCCTGTCTGCAGGTGTTCTGTCTGCTTCCTGTATGGGCCATTAGTCCAGGTTTGTGCACAACTGAGATAAGAACAGCTAAACATGACATTCATTGTGTTTCTCCATTTCTCTTGTGTGTGCTAAGACACACACCATGCAAGCACTGGCATTAAAATAAATAAGGTAAAATTATGAGAAAGCACAATAAGAAACATATTAAATAAACAACTCTGCAAAAATTTATGTTGGTACATATAAAATATTTATTAATTCTTTGGCAGTGGGATATCCACATCACACATTAATTAGGTAGCAAATACTAATTGGCTTGTAGTGGTGTGGGTAGAGTGAATCCTGTAGCTTGTGTACAGTGAGCTTTGAAGGTGTTTTTGTACTCTAAAACAGCCACACAGTGAATACTAAGTGTTCAGATCACAATTGTTTTATTTCTTTTGTTAGCTTAGTTAGTCAGGGTGAGCAGGCAGCATGTCAGCAGAGGAGTATGGAAAGCTGACAAGGAGCCACCTGATGGAGATGTGCCAGGCTAGGGGACTGGTGAATGGAAACCTGACTAAGGCAGACCTGATTGCAGCCTTGGTTACAGCTGCATCAGAAAACAGCAACCAGGAGGATGATCAGACTGGCAGTGGAGATATAATACCCTCAGATAATGGACAGCTCAACCTTTCTTCAGTGGACTTAAAAATCCAGCTGGAGCTAAAGAGACTTGAGTTGGAGGCCAGGCATGTGGAATTAGAAGCAGCTGAGAGACTGAGGTGTCTAGAGAGTGAGGAGAATGACAAAATGCTATGCCTAGAAGATGAAAAAGAGAGACACAGGCAGCACGAGAAGCAGATGCTGACTCTTTGCCAGAGTCATGGAGGTAATCGGGAATGGAGTAACTGGACCCCAGAAGCACAAAAGGTCAGGAAATTTCTTCTGCAGTTTAAAGAGGGGGATAATTTTGATAGTTTAATTCATATGTTTGAGAGGGTATGTAAACAGTATGAAGTTGGCCAAGGGCTCTGGGTACGGTTCCTGACCCCCTTACTCCATGGTAAAGCTATAACTGTTTTATCTAAAATGTCTGACATTGCATGTTTTAATTATACTGCTGTAACAAACTGTCTGTTAGAATTTTTTAAGCTAGCACTTGAAACGTATAGGAAAACATTTTGTGAGCATAGACACAAGGCAGATGAAAGTGTGTGAATATGTTGCTGAACTGAGCACTTATTTTCATAGGTGGGTGAGTGGATGTCAGGTCACCACTTTTGAAGGGCTGGCAGACCTTTTGGTGAGGGAACAAGCCCTTAGCACTCTGCCTGAGGTTATGAGGATCTGGTTAGCTGATAGACAATGTGCTACTTCAGATGAGTTGGGGAAGAAGGGAGACCTCTACCTGGCAAGCAGGGCAGCCCTGCACAGGAAGGGGACCCCAGTACTGCTCATGGGTCTAAATGAACCCATGATGGGCAGCACAGTCTGCCATAACCAAATCTGCCAGTACCAGGGGAAGCCACTAGTCCTGGTACACATCCACGAGCTAGGGTTAAACGTCTTAAATGCAACCAGTGGGGCCATGTGGCATATAGGTGTCCATGGAGGCAAGGTGGGGAAAAAAGTTGAGGGAGCCAGTAAGTGGGAAAGACAAAATGCCAATAGTAGGCTGTCTTGAGACAACAGGGGTATTAAACTACCATCCTGCAGATGTCCTGAGAGGGAAGGATTTGGATGAGGCAGTACTGTGTGCTTATGCAGTTACACACAGTCAGGCTAGGAGACAAGCATGTGGATCTCATAGCCTGGGGGAAGACCCAGACAGACTGCATACTTGCAGCCAAGACTGGTGAGGTGGTTACTTCGGGGAGTGAGCTACCCTGTAGCAGTGAGACTGAAGGTGAGCCACAGCTGCTTGTGGGTACTGATGGTCCCTTGGAGAGAGTAACTGCAAAGGTAGAGGTGAGTAGTAGTCTCCAGGCTGACAGTGAGGCACCACTGTCAGAGGATGCCAGACTTCCTGTGGAAGGGGAGCTGGGAAGGGTTACAAGGAGAGAGTTGAGACAGGCGCAGCTCTCAGACCCTACATTGCAAGGCCTGAGGCATGTAGCTAGGGAGGCACCTGATTCTCAAGGAAAGGGGGTATCTGTATACTGGGACAAAGTGTTACTATACAGAGAGTGGACCCCTGAGGGAGGGCTAGAAGGTGAGAGAGTACAGCAGTTGGTAGTGCCTAGATCCTACCATCTGGCACTTCTAGCCATAGCCCATGATATTCCCTTTGCAGGTCATATGGGCATAAAACATACAAAGAGGTGTATTATGCAGAACTTCTATTGGCCTGACATTTCCAGAGATCTAATAGGGTACTGCAGGAACTGTGAGCAGTGCCAAAAGGTAAGCAAGGCAGGAGACAAGGTGAGAGCTTCTTTGATGCCTTTGTCTGTGACTGAGGTGCCATTTCAGAGGGTAGCTATGGATATTGTGAGTCCTCTGAGTACCCCAAGTTCCACAGGAAAAAAATATATCCTCATGGCAGTGGATTATGCTACATGATACCCTGAGGCAGTGGCTTTGTCATCCATTGAGGCAGAGAAGGTGGAAAATGCTTTGGTAGAGATTTTCAGCAGGGTAGGTTTCCCAAAAGAAATACTGACTGACAGAGGTGCCAATTTCATGTCAGACCTGCTGGCTTGTCTGCGGAAGTCCTGTGGGGTGAAGCACATGAAGACCACCCCTACCATCCCCAGACTAATGGTCTTGTTGACAGGTTGAACTCTGCAATCAAGTCCATGCTATGGGCATTTGCAGATCAGATTAAGAGGGAGTGGGACAACTGTTTGCCCCATCTGTTGTTTGCTTACAGAGAAGTTCCCCAGGAATCCACAGGGTTTTCACCATGCTGTATGGACATAGGGTGAGGGGACCTCTAGATTTAATTCGACATGAGTGGGAAGGTGAGTGCAAGTTTCACAAGGAGTCTGTTGTAGCATACATCCTAAACCTCAGGACAAGGCTCAGGGAACTCATGGGCATGGCCCAGGAGAACTTGGCAGAAGCCCAACAACAGAAAAAGGTGTGGTATGACAGGAATGCTTCGGCTAGAGAGTATGCTGTGGGGCAGCAGGTAATGATTCTTATTCATGTCAGACATGCAACAATCTGCAAGCAGCTTGGGAGGGTCCCTACAGGTGGTAAGAAAGGTAAGTGATGTTAACTACATAGTGGAACTGCTAGGCAGAAGGCAAGGGCACAAATTGTACCACGTTAACATGATGAAACCTTACCATGATAGGGAGGCCCTTGTGCTGAGCATTTGCAGTGGATTGCAGGAGGAGTCTGAGGAAGATCTGGGGACTAATCTCCTCAGTGAGACTCAGGCTGACACCTTGGTGGAAAGGGTAGCAATGTTCCAGCAGCTATCTCCTACCCAGGTTCAAGAAATCCAAGCAGTGTTGCAGGAATTTGGGGACATATTCACTGGGAAACTAGGGTGCACCCACCTGGGACAGCACCAGGTGGATACAGGACCCCAAAGGCCTATTAGGCAGGCCCCTTATAGAGTGCCTGATAGAGTCAAACAGACTCTGAGGGAGGAGGTACAGGTGATGTTGTAACTAGGGGTAATTCAAAAGTCCAACAGTCCCTGGGCCTCCCCAGTGGTGCTGGTGCCAAAGAGGGACGGCAGCACCAGGTTCTTTGTGGACTACAGAAAATTAAATAGTCACACAGAGTCAGATGCTTACCCCATGCCTAGGACAGATGAGGCCCTAGAGCAGTTGGGTGGGGCTCAGTATCTTACAAACATTGATCTTATCAAGGGTTAATGGCAGGTGCCCTTGACTTCCAGTGCCAGAGAGAAGTAAGCCTTTGTGACTCCTTTTAGCTTGTATGAGTTCACAAAGATGCCCTTTGGGATGAAGAATGCCCCAGCGTCTTTCCAGAGGCTGGTCGATCCTATCCTGGTAGGAGCAGGCAGGTTTGCCTTTGCTTACCTAGATGATATTGCCATCTACAGCCATTCCTGACCAGAGCACCTTCAGCATGTCAGGGAGTTGCTGGGCAGACTACAGAGAGCAGGGTTGACCATTAAGCCAAGCAAATGTCAGGTGGGTATGGCAGACGTCTGCTACCTAGGACATAGAGTGAGGAGTTGTAAGATAAGGCCAGAACCTGCCAAAGTGGAATCCATTCAGGAATGGCCTGCACCTGTTACCAAAAAGCAGGTGAGGGCATTTTTAGAGACAGCAGGGTACTACAGAAAGTTCATCACCAGTTATAGTACCATAGCTGCTCCCCTCACAGACCTGACAAGGAAAAACAGGCTAGATAAGGTAGTGTGGACCCCAGCATGTGAGCAGGCATTCCAGAAGCTTAAAGAAGCTTGGGGAGGACCCCCTGTGTTAGCCAGTCCAGATTACAGCAAATAATTTCTTGTGCAGGTGGATGCTTCAAACCATGGGGTGGGGGCTGTACTTAGCCAGATTTCTTCAGAGGGGGAAGAGCACCCAGTAGTTCATCTCAGTTGTAGGCTCCAACCCAGGGAGGAATGCTATGCAGCAGTAGAAAAGGAATGTGTAGCCATAGTATGGGCATTACAGAAACTTCAGCCTTATCTGTATGGAAGGAAATTCACTGTTATGACAGATCACAACCCTCTAACATGGTTAAACAGAGCCAGTCAGCAAAAATGGCAAGTTGCTAAGATGGAGCCTAGGGTTGCAAGCATATGATATGTCATTGCAGCACCGCAGTGGGAGTAGCAATGCCAATGCAGATGAGCTCTCAAGGCAGAAAATGGGGTAAGGTATACTCAGATAGACCTAACTCTCTCAAGTGACATTTCTCAAGGGTCACTTGAAAAACTAGCTTGAGTTCTCCGGGGGGGGGGGTGAAGACTGGTAGAGATGGGTGAATACTGCCAGCCTAGTCAAATAAAATTTGGTACATAATTCTGTCCATTGTAAATATGAATGTTGAAATACAGGCTTGTTTTCTTAAATGAAAGAATATGCTGTGAAAGGTTGAACTTAAAACAATGTAGCAACATTGCCCTCTGCTGTAAAGAAAGCTAAGTCAAGCATTTCTTGTCTGTCCTTTGAAATTAAAATTATTCCATGACTGTCTTTGATGTTTACAGTTCGGCTCCGTCTGGGCTAGATGAAGGCTTCCTGCCTATTGTTTTAAGGCTAAAGTTAATGACCAGACTTGACATGTGGAATGTCCTTTATTGCTCAGGTTTCTGCCTAGGTATAAAAGAATGTAAATGCAGTTTCTGTTAGCCTGAGAACAGCAGGAACGTGTAAAAAAAGATGTAATGGGAATTAGGACTGCAATAGCTATTTAAACAGACAGAATCAGAAGACATTAAGCATTGTTGTCTTGATCATCCAACTCACAGCACTGTCTTGCTCATATGTAAGTTATCTTAGACTTGTGTTTTCTTTTAGAAATAGCTAGAAACTAGAAAGATTAGGCTAAGTGTTTTTTCTGTGCTGTCAGAACTGTACTACTGATTTATTTTAAGTATTTCTGTGTGATCTCTGAATTCTTGACTAGCACTGTACAGTAGACAGTATTGTCTTGTGTTTTTATTATTCATTATTAAATATTTTAAACCCTTTTAACTGTGGCTGTTTTGTGTAGAGATAATTTAAGCTCTAGAGTACATTGCATATTTATAGAGTTTACTGTCCAGGTCACTCCAAATAAGCTTTGACTGTTTAGTCACACTTACCAATTGGATAATAATATTGCACAGTAATAATTGGACACCCTTTTAAGGGCCCTTGAGTAGCTGATAAGTATTAGCTGGGTGGTGGCAGTGATTTCAACCGTATAGTCTGGGTAAAAGAGGCACAGCTGGAGAACCTGTGCCAGCCTTCCCCAGAAGTGTCTGTGTGGTTGTATAAACTCTTATCTCAAAGTGTGTGTGTGTCAGTTACTTGGGCAGGGACAGAATGCACTGGCTGGACAGAGAGGGTGCTGGAGATTTTAGCTTTCCCAGCTGGATGAGATCTGGACCCTATAGCTGTGCCAGTGGGGAGTCTTATTGGGGACTTGGAGAGCAAGGGAGTGACCAACCCCAGACTGACTGTGATCTCTGTGTGCTCTTAAGGGAAATTTCACTTTACTGTGTGTATTTGGTATCCTTTCCTCATATATGAGATGCTCTCTCTGGTGTTAGTGGTGAGGATTGAGGCTCCTTGATTGCTGGGCCAGGGCACAGGCATCACACTCTCTCTCCAATGAGTTTTCAAAACACAGTAAGGGGTTATTATCCCTCTCTGCCACAGAAACAGCTTTACAGCACAGTATGGAAAGCATTGGGCATACAAGTAACTATAACATTATGAAAAGTATTAACAAAACATATGACAGTTGTTTCTACATGTATTCATTTCAGATGTAGTGCACTGAGTGATCATACAACCATTTATGACTATTGCTGGCATACATGCAGCTCTGTCTTATCTCTCGGTGTTTATTGTTTATTCTTGTTTTTTCTGACCAGTAATTTGAAGCATGCCATTTGTAAGGCATTCTGTATCATTGTCCTTTAAATGTGTGAGTATATTAAATGGCAATAATATACAGTTGTCAAGAAATGAAGGGAAGGTTAGATGCTTCTGAACAGAAACTGTGAAAAGTGCATTGCTTACTTACATGTAAACTTTGATACATTAGTTCTGTACTTTGTAAGTTTAACCTGGCTGACACACTCACTGGAGGTAAGAGAGTCTGAACTGTTGTTCTGTTTTTCTTCTCCCTACCACTAATCATTTGGAGTTGCAATCCATTAGAAACAAACACTGAGGGAGTACCTGCACTATATTTATATCTGAAACATGGAGCCAAGTACTTGGGATTCAGCAGTTCTAATTAGTTCACACCTCATTTGCATCTTCACCATGTTCACAGTCCTAAATCCACACTATAAAAAGGGAACCATGTAGCTAAGAAACCTGAAGGTGGGGAGACTTGTTTACATGGTTAAAACAGATGAAGATATTACTTTGGGATTTATTTATATGCATTAGCAAATTCTACTTTTATCTTCATGCATTTCTTAAAAAATGTACTGATGGCATAGGCATGTTTGTCAGGGCATTTTACTTTCTCAGATGCACAGCCTTATTAACTGTCATCACAAATGTTAATGTTATAGCTGTTTTCCTCTTTACACTCTTCTATTGTTATTTCTATGAAATGTAAATGTCCTATATTGTCAATGACACAGGTGTGTTAGCCTTCTAAGATGGCCCATAGACACCTCTAGGGGATTGCTAGTCATAGGTAGACCTGACTGGCAATTGCATAAAATTGAATGTTCTGTGGTAAACATGTGAACATGTTTTACAGAACAGCTTATTTGCTAGCACTTTTAGCAGTTTACTGATAGTTTCTTAGCACAATGTGTCATTTGCCTGTTATTTTGGGAGTGGTAGAACCCAGTTCCATTTCTGCATTGGCACAAACAAAATTTGCTGTTGTTACTCTCCTTGATTTGGATCCAACCTTGTTTTGTGTGTGAGTGTAATATGTTACAACCACATAATTCCTTTTTTTATATTTGAATATCTTGACTGGTTTATGTTTCTCCAGTGGGTAATAGTGAAATGCTACCTTTTATGTGGTATATCTAAGCAGGACATTTATTAATGTGATACCTGTGCATATTATCCTTCTTTTGTGTTGTATTTCACCAGTGCCTATGGTACCCAGGTATCCCAGTCCCTGAAAACCCTTTCAGTGACCCTGAAAATGAAATAATTGTGAAAGCATTTAAGCACCATGGTGCCTTTTTACTTGAGAGGGGACGTGGGGATATGTCTGGCAGAATGCAAATTTGGCAGCAGATAGTGACTGATGTGAGTGCAGTAGGTGACCAGAACAAGACACATGATCAGGTGCACCATAGGGCCACTGACATGATTTCACTGGCCCAGAGGAAAGCAGCTGCACTGGCCTGTGAACAAATTGATATGGGGGGGTGGCCTGCTACAGAGCCACCACTGACATCAGATGAAGAGTTCCTGTGCACCTTCAGGGATCCAGACAGCTCAGTGGAAAGTGCACTTCGCAAGTCATTGATGTTGTGCTGCTGTTTCAGAGAGGACAGGTATGCCCTAGGAGGAGCTTTCAGGTAAGTTTACTTATTTCAATAGTTAAATACTTCTTGTATAGTAAAATATTGACAGCAAAACTTCAGTTCTGTTTAACATAATTTTTTTGGGGTAGCTGTAGATTGATACAGTTAACAAAGCATTCTGGATTACATATGGGCTTAGAGTGGATGTGCCATCCAAGTTTTTGTTTAAAATATTATTAATGGACATATAAAGGGAAACAAATAACTCTCTATGTTACTGTTCATGGTGGTGTCCTTACCTTTTGCTTAACTTCTTCCAGGAACATCCTCCTTAGGAAGCCTACAATCATCTGCACATGGTAAGCCAAACATTTATATGTCAGTACTGATGAGCACTTCAAAGAAATATTTACTTTGTGATGTTGGTGTTAGGACAGTTGTGTGTATTGCTATACTGTCTTTAATAGTGGCACCACTGTTAATTTGCTAGCATATATTGGACTATAGTAGTGTAGGTATTAATTTCTTTCCTGTATTTATTGCTTATTATCACATGTGATTCTGACAGTGGAAGTGTGGGACTCTTACCACCTCATATCAGAGTATCGGCAAACTCTGATGATGATAGTGGCCAAACACAGGTACAGTTGGGGGATGCAGAGGATGAATCTGACACTGAAGCTGACATTCTGCCATCCACTGTAATTCCATTGAACACAGCCAGTAGGCCTATGCTGACCCATTCCAGTTAGCCCTCAGATTTTGGACAGGTGGAGTTTGAGGCACTCGATCAGGGTAGTGTGGTTACTGCAGCTTCAGTGCCTGCTGATTCAGGCCATAGCCAAAGTGTTGACAAGATACCATGTAGGAGAGTTGTTAGGGGTGCTGTGCAGAGTCCTGCTGTCCATCCTCCACCTGATCCAGGTGTGTCTTCCTGTGCTACTAGACATATGTTAAGGACTGTCATGGAATTGCAGGCACTTTCCAATAGGTCTTCCAGAGAAATGCTTAGGGTTGTACATGTGGAAAAGGGTGATACGCGTGACAGCCTCCATCATGTTGCCATTTCAGTGTATCGGATAAATGACATATTGGAACTGGCGATGTCTGTGATGCAATGTCTGCTGGGAGAGGGATGGCATCCACTTGGGTATAGGTCAACCACATCATCTGATGTTAGCTGATGTGGCCATGCCTGAACACACTCCCATTCAGGCACTACTTAAACTGCTCCATCAGTGGTTGAGGTGTCCACACCCAGATATGGTAGGCCATGAGGTTGCTTTCCTGGGCATCCTCCTAAGGAGATCTCATCCGGAAGACATCAGTCATGTGCAGTACATCTGATTGTGGAAGTAGTTGTGCCAGTGCAACTCCTGGCAGAGCCAATTCTTGTGGTTGGGTATGACAATAATGAACTGCCACTTCTATGAAGCACAACTCACACCTGTCTGGCATACCAAGTGGTAGAGCTAATACAGAGCTTGGCTTTGTTCTTGCAGACATTCACTCACTCACTCACCAATTTCACCTGCAGGGCCCATACAGATACATACAACATTTACATGGTTTAGCAGCCGTGAAGCTTAAAGCTCATTCTGTGTCAATGGCTATTTGTTACTTTATCTAAATGTCTGCCTGTTTCTCTTTCTTACTCACTCACACTCACTTACCTTTTGGGTCAGCCTAGCCCCCCCCCCCACACACACACACACACAACATCCTGTGCAAGTGATGATAACTGTGCCATATCCTTGTTTTCTATCTTTTGGATTCAGGGATACATAAGCTTTGTGTCTGATGCACAGGATGCATAGATACCTTAGTACTTAGTATATCTGTGTTTGTGATGTTGTTTTGCTAGTTGTACTTTTGACATATTTTGGTCGTACAGAGTTAGAATGTTGATAGAATCAACACAGTTTTTTGCATCAGTATTTTTAAGACTCTTCTGAGGGTTATGAAGTCTGAAACTGAAATGTGTGTCATTACTTTCTAACTTCTTTATTTAATGATTTTCTAGTACAAAAGTACATTACAAAAGTATGAGGCCAAACTGAGGACATTTGGTGACCATCAGTACTTCTAAGAGGTATAAATGTGTGAATCTTTGATGCTTGAGGCCTATTACTTGATAGAGGACACATATGTTCACATAAGTCTCTGCTGTCAGATGTTAAAGTCATTGCTGTACAAATCACCCAGCTTTTACTTACTTACATTACCAAGTAACAACATACAAAGATATGCCATTCATTTGTATTATTTCACAATTGTCTTTTAACACTCCAGGTTCAGCATTTACCTTGCAAATCCAGCAGTTGCTACAGTTTTAGTGTAGGGCTGAGTCTGTCTGATGCTAGGAGTACACAGTCATTACACGGGTAGGTAAAGGTTATGAGTGTTGCCTGGCATAAGTGTTAATATATATGTATGTGAGTGGGATGAAGGTTTTAGTCCCTTAGGTGGTGAATGAGTGTGCTATGCTTTGCATCTTACCAAATTCAAGGGCATATCAAGCATGCCTACATCTGCCTACACCCAAAGCAGCTGCTGGTTCCCCCTCTGACTCCTCACCTGTGTGTGGTGGTGGTGACCTTGCCATTGGTGGTGAAATGTGTGTCCCTTCCTCTTGTTGATCCTGCTGAAGTTGTTTTCTCAGGATGATGTTGCGAAGCATGGCACAGATGGTGAAGAATTCAGTACATGTACATGGATTGTACTGCAGTGCTCTCCCAGATGTATCTAGGCAGTGGAAACATGACTTCAACAGCCCATACACATGCTCTATGATATTTCTGGTTTAAGCATTTACCTCATTATGGAATTATTCAGCAGTTGTGTGTGCATTTCTGATGGGCGTCATCAACCACTGTTCCAGTACATAACCTGCATCCCCCAGAAAATGACCATGCGGGATATTAGCTCTAGTGAACATCTCATACAGTTGGGAGGTATGCCAAATATGTGAGCTGTGTTAACTTTCTGGCTTGCCTGGCTTGCCAGCACACACATTCAAGATGATTCCTTTAGCATTACACATGACTTGAAAGTTAATGGAGTGGAATCCCTTTCTATTTATATATACCCTTCCCTATTCTGTCGGTGGTTCCTTGATTTCTAGATGTGTAGAATCTAGGACAACCAGTACTTCAGGGTAGTTTGCTGCAGGGTAGAACCCTTGCATGTATGTGGCCCTGTCCTCAGGGGTATGGAGAAAATATATGTGGTCACTGGCATGCTGGCGAATAGTATTCATGAATTTACGAATTATCCTGGATGCTGACACCCATTCATGTCACCTGTTCATCTCTGAAAGGTTCCAGTAACTAAAACTGTAAGTGCTACACATACTTTTGCCTCTACCTGTATTGGTTCCCCTCAATTTGCCCTTGGTTTGAGTTGAGGAAAACAGAGGTTGCAGAGTTCCAGTAGTGTGTTTCTATGTGCCCTGTAGCACTCTACAATTTCCACATCATGTAGATTGTGATAAGTTACCCAGGGTCTGAAAACTCTTCTCCTTCTTGGCTGTGGTCTGTTAGTATAGACCTCAGCCTGTTGCACATACACATGAATTAAAGCAACAGCAGCCCCTAACATTCTTTCTCTTTAGCCTCCTTTCTCTGACTGTATTCCAAGAGGTTTTGGAATTCACAGGGAAAACTAGTACAGAGTCTACACAGTCTCTTTACAGCTTGCTGAATAGCTCCTCTATCTTGAGTTGGTTGATAAGCATGCAGTTCAGCTTCTTATGCTGTAAAAAACATGCCATTGTGTTTACCATGGTTGCATAGCTCTACACATTGTGCAGAGCCACTTACTGAATACAAAACAGTACGCTACCATGTACGCAAACCATGTGGGGTTTATTGAATCTGCCCGAATGACTATATCACAGTAAAGAATACTTCTTCCCAATAACATTTGCTATCTGTATAGTTTTGATAGTTTTTTTGTTCACAAAATATTTACATTTGTTTATGTTATGCTTTTTAAGATGGTTTTCCAGAAGATTCTCTGGAATGCAAGGATATGTGTAGGCTGCCAGAGGTCTGACATTTTACAACACATGGGTGTTGGAGATAAGCAAGGGTATAAACAAGCTAAAAGGGTACTAACTAATGTCAGAAGATGAGATTCATCCAAACATGGCATGGACGTACTGAATGGCAAGATGTATCCCTCTGTTTTTTAAGAAACCAAAGGGAAACATTATGTACATTATTAATGAAGAGAAAAACTTGATTAGAAATTCAGTATAAAAGTACAATAAGCCCAAGAAAGAAAATAAGTAAATAGAAGTATAGAATGAAATATTTTACAATGGACATTGAAGTAATCACTCTCTGTGGATGAAAACACTGAATATAGAATGGTTATTCAGAAGTATGTTGCATTCAGCATTATAAGAAGATATGTACAGGGAGATGGAACAGTAGCATACTTACAAAAATAAGTGCAGAATTAGGAAAACTCAGATAGAAGACCTAAAGTACATTTGTTTATGAGTTTTAGTTTCAGTAATAATACAAACTATTATGGTAGCACAAAATGAGGAATAGCAAGCACATAAACATGTGAAATGGAGACAGTAACAGAATTTAATTTGGGATTGATGGGAACTGGCAAGCTCATTATACTGGTGGACTTCAATAAGCCATGCAATGGCTCACATAATAAATCACAACCTGACAACAGTAACACACACCATTAAAAAAAAAAATCATAGAGAATTATATGTCCAAAACCTTTGACTGTTCTGTGAAACTGAAGAATATATTGGACATGTGCTATATAAATAAAATATATTTAGTACTGGGCTAATAAGATGTAGATTTACCAAGAAGTGACCACATGACGATAAGATTAGTCAACGTATATGTACATAGGGTATAAAATTTATATCACTGTACGGCCTTTTTTGTAGTGTGTTCAAAAGTAACTTATTTCATTGCTTATTACATGCACTTTTTATACTTGTAATACATTTTGCCTGTGCCATGGATGAAAACAATCCCTAGATGAGTCCATCCACTCTGTTAACAAATAGAAAATCAAACTAATAAGACCTGACGCTAATGGAGCATGTAAATCCAAAGTTAACATGATGCAGTGAAAGAAAGAAAAGGTATTTGACAAAACATCTAGGAAATAAAGCAGAACCCAGGGAACACGCTTACTTATTTCATGAATCTATAGTAAATTCACAATGTCAAATAAAGCTGCCAAAATGCTGACTTAATTTAAATGATTAATAAACAGGGAAAAAAAACTAAAACATGTTAAAGAAGCTAAAACATCAGATTTATTAATAAAATGCAAGATATAAAGAAGAGTTACTATCAAACTACCTTTAAAGGTAAAAAAAGTTGATAGTATATATAGTGGCAAACAGCAAATGAAGACAGGGAAAAATAAAACAAGAAGGCGTGGGATACCAAGAAAAAAATGTTGCTTTTCCTAAAATAATATGGAATCCACCTAACTAAAAGCACAGATATAAAGTATTCACCAAATACTAATTCTAAAACCACCATATGAGTAAGGAAAAATAGCAAAAAAGAAAGCAAACTACTAGAGTTTTAGTCTGCTCTCATCCCGTCTGTAGTCAATCTGATTGTATTGTGTTCTAAGTCAGTGTAACAAATGTCTAATGCTTACTATCTGTTCTTTGCTTCTACAATACAATCTGCACACAATATAAATATTTAAGAATCATGAAGGCAAACCTCTCTTAGCAGCCCACAATCAGTAAGCATCATACATCCACAGCACCGTATCAGTAACAACACAGCAAAAAGCCTGTAACTTACTATGTCTGTAAAGAAAAACTTGCCAAAGCTGCCAAGAACACACACTGTAACATCTCAGCTTCAGTATATCATGCAACACCTACTTCCTTTTTCACCAAGAATGGCTTACACCTCTTATACCAGGGTTCCATACACTGGCTAAAGGGTTTGCCATAGTAGCTTTTTAATGCAGAAACTCAGTAGTAGATGTTCCTACATATCAAACTAAACCCCAACATTTGGACAGCATTACGGTGGCAATACGCAATGACAGGAATCTAAAAAGAAAGATATCAGAACCTGAGGGCCTCCTGCAACTCAAAACACATCCATATTTGCATATTTACAGAGATATGCTTTTAACATAATGACATAATTCCCTCCGTACCATGGTTTACTACAAATCATGCCTTCAGGCCCTTCAGTAACTGCAGGGGAGAATATGTTTTTTTTCAGAGACACTGTCACCTCATGCCAAATTACCCACAACTCCAAATCAGAGCTTCCAGAGTTCCAAATTTCCCTTAACAAATTCAGCTATTACTTTATTGCTAGCTACAGATACCCATCAGTGTCCCTCAAAGATTGTGGAAATTAATGTAATACCATTGAGGGGTGAAATATCAAACCAAATACCTTCTTGTTAGGGAACTTCAGTTGCCCAAATATTTAATGGTACACTTGCACCTATGACTGTTTACGTTCAGCTTTTCACAAATACCAGCACATTGGAAAAAATTGTAAAACTATCCTCTACAGACTTTAATATCCTTTTCCTGGTCTTTACCACCCTAACCCCCATCTGTACCCAAATACACATCTCTTCATCTCTGGTTGAATCTGACCACAAATCAGTCACATTCTTTGTCAGGCTTAACCACCCTAACCCCCATCTGTACCCAAATACACATCTCTTCATCTCTGGTTGAATCTGACCACAAATCAGTCACATTCTTTGTCAGGCTTAATGTTATCACCTCACCACCATCAGATGAAACCATCTGTAGGGACATCACCAGGTCA
Source organism: Protopterus annectens (assembly GCF_019279795.1). NCBI lineage: Eukaryota > Metazoa > Chordata > Ceratodontiformes > Protopteridae > Protopterus > Protopterus annectens. Next base: position 814,652,014 of record NC_056728.1, on the reverse strand, counting down.
AACCTTCTTAAACTTGTAGAAGACCCATGCAAAATTTCATAAAATGCCCTAGACATGAGCCAACTGAGTTGTTCCCAAATTCACCTCCAATTTGTACCAGCATCTAAACAGCTGCATAAAAAAGTATGTACCCATCTACTCTAAGTATAATAATAAATTCAGGAACAAATCTCTGTGGAGGAACTCCAATATTAACTAAATGTATAAAAAAGAAGGAACATAATGAAGGGTTGTAAGAAGTCTCCAACCCCTGCTGCAAGACTTCATTGAAACATGGTAGCAAGGAACATAAGAGCACTATTAGAAAACATAAAAGCAGAAGATGTACATAAAGTTGCTATACATGCCAAAGAAAATTGAAAATCGCTTTTCATTTATGCCAGGAAATTAAAGAATAATATTCAGCAGCGCACTGAGCTCCTCCATAGTAACAATATCATACATTTTAATTCCAACAATATATACAGTATATTAGCAGATAAATTTAGTGCTAAATTTACCCCACCTAACCAGACTGTTTTGCCCACTATCACTGAAAATTGAGTCTCCCCTGTAATCACTCTAGAACAATTCTTAGCATCTCTGTAAAAGGCTAAAAATAATGTTACTATGGGACAAGTTGACATACCGCTCTGCATTTTCATCAGTACCAAGTATGCACTATCCAAGGCTTTGCTTAAACTGCTTTACCTCAGCCTAACCACAGGGTTTGTCCCTCATGCCTGGATAATAGCCATTGTGACTTATCTACACAATGGAGGCCCCTTTGTAGACCCGGGTAGTTATAGGCCCATCAGCCTTATAAGCTTTTTTATGAAAAGCAATGGAAAATATGATAGCAGGAGTCATTTATGCAGACATAAGCTACTTAACTAATCTAACCCTACTCTGTTTGGCTTTGTGAAGGGCAGACCCTGCCTCTTCAGACCAGTACATTTCTTTAAATAGGTTACAGAGGCTGTGACAGTGGGCACTTTGTGTGTGCTGCTTATCTTGGTCAGTCCAAGGCTTTAACACCATCCCTCATTCTGATATTATTGAAAAGTTAAACAATATAACATAACCCCTGTGATGCCTGCTGGATTGCAAACTGGCTGTCCGACAGATTTTAAGCAGTGAAAAACTGCAACTGTTAGAATACAAAACTGATCAGTACTGAGCCCATTCCTGTTTGCCATTTATCCTGCAAAGATTCCAGGTAATATCCTTGAAGTGTGATTGACTAACTTTTCTTATGATTGCAAATTGAGCAATGTATCTACACATCCATTGATACTAATCTGCTTCCAAAAGAGCACATACAGATGCATATTGTACTGAAAATAGTCTCAAGATAAATGCAAAAGAAAAATGCACTACAGTAACATTTGGCAAAAAGCTCTTCCTATGTAATATGTTATAAGTGGTACTCCTTTTCAAACAAGCCAAATGGGACATAAATACATATGTGGACAACTATCTTTCATTTGATCATGTTTCTTCAATTGTCACAAAGTTCTTTTATCTGCCCCAGTTAATTTCTATGGGAATGTATCCAAGATAGATCTGCCCCCTTTGGTATGTGCAAATCCAAACATGTCACTCAACCAGAAAGGTCCCAACAATTTTTAACCAAACAAATATTATATTCTAAATCCTTCAACTATCTCAATAGATTAGCACAACTCTCCTTATACACGGTAGCATACCAGCTGCTCTAAGTTAACCTATGCCTCACATTGCACTCCATGAAAGACCCAGTCCTATTTGACCTCCTATTTCATCACAAAACCAATGACTCTACAAAGACTCATATTAGGGACATAAGTTTACATCAACAAATAAACAAGACTAATGGAGGGATAGGTTCCTAGTGTAATGTATTCCCAGATTATGGAATAAATTACCACTACAGGGCACACAAAGTACTACTTTGTCTGCCTTTAAGGCTTGCCTTGATGGCTGGATGGATAGACATACATTTCCCCCAGTCATGTGTGGCCGTGCTTGTTTTGGGAAGTGGGCACTATTAAGTACTGTGCAGATAGAAAGTTATACACAAGCAACCAAAATTAAAGTCAAGGCATTAATTAAATTTGAATTTATTAATGTTAAGCACTTTCATCCAGATCAGATACAATGGACTTCATCAGAGCATTCAAAATCAATTTTTTTTTATTTTCTTAGGAATACTCATTCCCACCACTGCTGCTATTTTTGGCATACCAGAGATATACAAAAAATATTTTGGAGCCCCCTTTTAGGCCAATTTTCACTTAGCAGCCCATAGTTCAAAACCTACCCCATGTCTGTTTATGTTTATAGGAGGTTGAAATCCATCTATGAATTCACACACAATTTACTTAAAGATTCCTGAGAATATTTGGGTAGAATAAAAAAAATGATTCTTACAGAGAAAATGCTAAATTCATCATTATCATTGATGTGGTTGCCTTGTTCACCTGTATTACCCAGTAAGCTGGGGTGGAATTTTTTAATGACAGCTTGATTTATACGTTTTTGTCTAGAGATGATATGAGGTTAATTTCAGAATTTATGAATATTATATTAGAAAATTATTTTCTTGGGGTGAATTATATTGACAAATTAAAGGAGTGGCTATGGGCACTATGTGTGTGTTGATACTTGCCAACCTAGTGATGAATGGGTGGGCAAATAAATGTTTATTTAACAATAATTTTTTTAGTCATTGTAATGTATATCTTAGGTACTTTGATGATATATTCACGTTATGGGATGGATGTGGTGACCTTGTAAAGGAGTTTATTGATTATTTAAATGGCACTGTTTTTTTTATTCACTCATACATATAATAAGAACATTGTTGATGATTTAGATTTTACCATATTTAAGAAAAAAGTTTTTTTTATGTCTAATACTTAGAGAAAGCCCATGTTTAGTAAATTATTTTTAAATTATACTAGTCACTACCCACTTAGTTAAAACGGGAGAAAAGTTAAGGGTCAGATTATTAGACTGTCTCATATGGTATCAGATTCTGAATTGCTTAAAAGCAAAGTTTGCAAAATTAATTTTATATTTTTACAAAGGGGCATCCTATATTACTATTGGACAAAATTATTTCTGAAGTATCCTCTCAGAGGCTGACAAACTATCCACCTATATTAGGAAATGGTTGAAGACATAGGACTACGATCAATCAAACCTTTGTTCCTAACACCAATAGTAACCTTTTTTTGTATGGGTTTTGATCTTAAAATATTGTAGCAGCTTTAACAAAATTAAAACATTGTGAGGCAAAACTGGAGTATCTTTAAACCAAATGAGTCCATTATGGGTATTTTAGGAGAACAGCCTTTGTTTATAAATCTGGCAGAAATTCAATGAACATGCTTGAGCAGAAACCAAGGGAAACATAATCTAAAATTGTATTTGGAGCAGCACAAAATGTGGAGCTTGTGGGCAATGTTCCTACATTTACAAAGGGGAGGCTATAACATTATAGAACATCCTTACTAACAAAATAATTTTATGTCACAGTAGTTGTACCACAAGTTGGGTGGTTTATCTTACTAATTGCTAAACATGTTCAGCATTTTATATCAGAAAAACTGGGAATCCCCTAAGAAAGAAAATTTATGAACACAACTGATACATTAATAGGGAAAATTAAAAAAAAATTCTGTATAGGCATTCTGTTGTGTGCGATAATTTTAGTTTTATTCTTGACATTGTTGAACAGAATCATAGGGGAGGTACCTGGGAAGCAGGAAACATGCCTTGAGTTTAGAGAGTCGCTATGCCAACTCAAAGTCAATACTGCATGTAAACCAGGGATTAATGGATGCACATCTATCAATCCAGTGTTAAAAATGAGAGCAGCTAAACTTTAATTGGATTGGTTTTCACATCAAAGTAATGATTTTTTACATATTAAAGATGAGTTTTTAGGGTGTAGATAAACTGATTACCTTTTAACAAATGGAGTATTCTAATACTTTTTTGCATAAATAATCACCGTTTTACAATTAATGTTTACAGTGTATGTGTCTTTAAATTTGGAATCGCAGTTGGTGACATGTATTATTTATACTGCTGCATTTTAGAGATTTTTACTGTTCTGATAAAGTCCTTTGTATCTGAATTGGCACAATTAAATACATTAAAAGTTAATTAATTCCTTGGCTTTGGATTTTTGGTTGTTTGTGACAGAGTTCCTATCTGTGCAGTGACTGCATGTTTAATTTTAGCTAATTTGTTCATTAAACATGGTAATGCCTTTGTTGGTTCACTATTAAGTATTCATAAATGTTGGCAATAACTTTTTAGTGTTTCTGATTAAAGATATATATGTCTAGGCTTCTCATGGTCCCTGTGATCACTTGATTACTATTGCTCTTATGTTTCTAACATCAGTGACATGCAATGCTCTGGTTCTGCACAGGTAAGGGTTCAATAGTGAAACAAATAAAATATAGTTGTGAGACTCCAGAAAGCAAAGCAAAATTAGCTTGAAGAATATTTTGGATATGAAAGAGAAGACTGGAGACAAGTGCAGGGAGCAAACAATATATGGATAAAGATGGAGTAATATATAAGTGACTATGGAAAAGCAGTACATAACATATAAGCAACCATGGAAAAAGTAGAAAATAAACTGTTAGATAAACCTAACAATTCTTTATTGCTAGTTTTTATCTAAGAGTTTATTTTTTGTAATTTGCATGTTTACTTCCAAAACCCACTGAGCTTTTTGTACTTTATCAATTGAAAAAGGGATAGGAAAAAAAGATCAATAAAGGAAGGGAGATATAAGAGATCACATGGTTTAACAGTGTGATTAAGGAGTCAGTCCAAGCAAAGAAAATGGCATTTCTCAAGTAAAGAATGGAGAAGAGGTGGGCAGACATGAATATGAGGAAGTAGAAATGATCCACAAAGTTAACATGAAAGGCAAGGGCAAATCTATGGAGAGACCTTGAAGCAGGGACACAGAGAAAAACAGAAAAAAGAAAAGTTTCTTTAGATATATGGGGGAAAGACAGAAGGTTAGGATGCAGCTGCAAGGCCCTGTCATTGTGGCAAAGATATAAAATTAGGGAGGAACAAAGCTGACATTTTCTATGAATTCCTCGCTTCTGTCTTCACAAAAGGGAATTGGGGAAAAGTTACAATTTGAGATTGTGAATGCAAGAAAAGGATGGGAGAGTTGGAAGATGGTTACAAAGTTATGAAATTAGCAGATTGGAAATTTACAAAGTTAAGGGAAGTCAAGATGCAAGATCAGCAGTGAGAAGGTATCAGAGTATTACTGAATGGGAGGAAGGCAATGGAGGTCCCAATCCATAAATAAAGACTAGAATGATTAGGAAAACTATAGATCTATAAGCCTAGCTTTGGTATCTGGAGAGGTCATGAAAAATCTACTGAGGAAAAGGATAGTTGGTTTGAAGAACAGAAACATGCAGGATAAGATCCTGCATGAGTTTTTGGAAAATGGGTCTTGGCAGTCCATAGTTATTCCTAATTTTTATGACTGGTTCATGCCAGAATGTGGCAATAAAAACTTAGTCAATGTTATGTATCTTCAGTAAATCCTTTGACAAAGTCCCTCAAACAGAATGATAAGAAGACTGAAGAAGCATGAATTAGAATGAAGGTAACAAAATTAATACAAGTGTGGTTTGGTGGCAGGAGAAAAAGAGAAGTAATCTGTCAGACTGTCAAAGGAGCATTGTTAAAGTTAATTGTGTTCCAAAAAGGGCAAACTTGGGACCACTACTATTTAATATTTGATTCCTTATACCAGAAGAGGTAATTGAACAGGATCATTCTATCTGCAGATGACACCATGGCAGAAGGGCAGTGGGAAACAGCTTTTCAAATGGGATTTAAGAGAATAAAAGAGCAGGTTGTAAAGTAATACTTTGAACATAGCACTGTCATTTGAACTAGTTGCTTGTGACACTTGTGATTTGGAGCAAGAAACTCTAGAGTACTAAGTGAATCAGCTGCTTTTCTGAGTCCAAAAGGAAAAGATCTAAGATGTAAAAAACACATCTTAAAACTAAGATGTGGAAAACACACTTTGAACAAGACTGTTGTTGATTTAAGTAGAAAGACTGAAAGATGCCTTACGGAATAATACATTGTAAGAATATGCAGCTGGAAAAGCAGTTAAAATGATTGATAAAACTAGTGTACAGAATAACAAGTAGTAGCAGATATACTTGTATAAAATTATGTTCCCTATTAGAAGACCGAAGACGCATTCTTTCAAATGGGTCATGGTCAAACTCAAAAGCCTGAAACGGCAAAATATCGAAGTGGCTTTTAAGCAAATTCTTTCCCTGGGAAGAATTCACTTGGCCACTTTGTTACTTTGCCATTTTTGGCACTGTACTGCGGTCTTGGAGTTGGTATAGTTAAGTAGGGGGGGTGTGAGGGGCAGAGCCCCCACTTAATGTGATGTTTTTTTTTTTGGAACAGCAATTTTTTTCCCTAGGAAAAAATCACTGTACTGACAGTTCGAAATTGCAAGCTTTCACTTACATAGGGTTGATTAATCACCGTTCACTTTTTTAAGCATTCAGTGATCTAATATAGACCCTAAAATTAAGGGTGTTAATCATGACTCCAAGAGAAATGAGTCAGTCATGGAGAGCAAAAGATATGATCTGTTTTGTTTAGAAATTCGTAACATAAATGGTAATGGTTGAAATAGTCTTTGGGTACTACTTTAATGGCTGGGGAAAACTAAAACTCAAGCTAGATACAGTAATTTTATTACCAGTGATGCAAGAGTAGTGTGAGATCCAAGAAAATATTTATAGATGCATCCTCTTCATTCATTTATTTGCTAATCACATGGGTGAAATAATTCAAGGATCCTTTTTATTCATGACCTAGACCACTGACACAACATGAAAAATCCATAATATAATCAAACAATGACAGGAGTTTTGGGGCAACAGGTTATATAGGGCAATAGGCTTGCAACTTTCAAGTAGCAATCAAAAAAGAATCAAAAAGATCACAAATAACTTTATTATTTTGATCACTACAGAAAAATACAAAAAGATAATCTCTTCTATAATCATCAATTGCCAAACCTATCTTAGCAGATGACACTAACCTTGGTTCTAGACCACTGTTAGCATCCTGTCATGCAAATTACTTATAATGGAAAAACAGGCAATAGCACGTTCCAGATCCAATGGAGGGTCTCATCACCATAAACTAAAATGTCTACCTTTAAACAAAACCTAAATCATTAAAACTCTTATCTCCTCCATCAACTTTAAAAAGTCAAACCAATACTAAAGCAATATGTAAAAACTTTCATCATAGTCTCTCTAATTCTTAAGCAGATCTTTTCTTACTATTAGCAGTGTCTTTCCCCAGACTCTAAATTTTGACCCTGCAAAAAGTTTCTATTTTTCTAACTCTGTCCTTTTATACGGGATAAACCTTTAACATATTTGTTTATAACAACTGACACTCAACACAAATTTCAGTGGACACTGCTGTCTGCATCGTGAACCCTACTTAAAAGATGTCAAAGATAGGTGATTTCTTAACTTTAAGATTGTATTTCTTGTAGCTGGACAATTGTTTTGCTTCATGAATCCCAAACAATTAAATTAAAAAAAATGAAAATGCATATCCAAATGCAATGTGAACCAAAATGAGTCCCCTCATTTCTACGCCATTATGTCTGCTTGACATAGTTATTGTTCCTACAAAACGAGAGAAGCACTTATACAGACAGATAAAGGTTGCTGTGCCTTTAAACATTTAGTTAAATACAATATATTCATTTAACACTGATTTTAGACAGATACATTTCACTTTTTGTAATGCATCAGAAATTACCATATTGAATACATGTATTTAACTGGTATATCTCATTTTAATAAACTGTAAATGGTACTTAACTCAGTCTGAAGTATACTGTTTGTTTAGCCCATAACTGTACTTCAAACATTTGCAAGAGCAGTCAAGTCTGGTAGAACAAAATAACACTTTTTGTGCTGCCAAAATATCTAGTGTTTCATGGAAATGTATACTTTTTATTGCAATTTAGATGGTGCCATAATCATACAGTTCCATAAATGTGTTTCAAGCAGAGGCCAAACGAAAAACAATTGTTATATAAAAGCTAATTTTCAGCTATGTTAATTTAAAATACTGGCAGAACAGATGACATAATTGCCTGGAATTGTTCACTGCTGTTTTCCATGCTTTTACATGCTTGAGTAAGAGCCATGGTTCCCTAGGACTGTTCCTATTGAAACTATGGTGTTGTTATGCAAGTCTTAATTTGTTTATAACCTCAAGAATACTGTTAAATAATACTAAAACTTTAATATCTCAGAATCAAAATTATCTGAAGACATTTAGCAAACTAGAAGGCAAAAGGCCAAGGTAATACTTTATCTCATTTTTGCTGCATTGTCACTTATTTTTGTTTTCAATTGTATTTAGTAAGCTTTCATCCAACTTCTCATGCATCCAAAGCACATAAGTTAGCCTAGACTGAGGTCATCCACGTCTGGCAAGGTGAGTAGTGTGAACACTCCTACCTGCTGGTACTTTGAATCGACAAGGATAAGAATGAAACTAAAGTAATAATATTAAGTTGCATTTCTAGATATAGGCAGACATCTTCCCTGTGCACTATAAGGGGGCATACAATGGCAGCAACAATCAACTTATTCTAGATGCATGCAAATATATCATATATGCAATAAATAAACATACACACATATACACACATGTATATAAATAGATATATAGATAGATGTAGATAGAAACAGAGATATATGGAGGTACATAAAATATATCAGTTCAATACAAGGGCCTACATATCAATGCATCTGTATATATATATATATATATATATATATATATATATATATGTATATATATATACATATGCTACACACCTCCACTTCACTGGGTGGGGGAAGGGTGTGAACATGAACTCATAAGTTCCCCAACATCAGCGTTTCAGTTAACTCTCTACCAAGATTAGTGTAACTATAGGCATAAATCCAGGTTATGTGCTGATGAGTGTACTTTTGCTTTAATGACAGTGAAGAAAAATAAGCCCATAAAACAGTCTGTATTTTCTTAACTATTATCTGTCATCCTGGTACGCTTTTGTTGATTAGTTTTCATCTGAATGGATAATTATTAGGCCTGCTAATAAAATGCAGGCATTATCTTTTAGTTTAATAGAATTCCAAGTAATGCATACTTGTAAAAGCCTGGCATTTTTAGTGCAAGTTTTACTGCATTTTTCTTTTTCAGAAAAACTAAACAACTCAAGGGTATTTTAAAGGAAATAGGGATGGTTAATAATGAAAGAAGGAATGTATAAGCTGAGGTTCATTAAATAAATAATACATTTCATAGTTTCATTAAGTTATACAACTTAATACACATTCAGAGAATGTAGCTGCTAACCATGTGTACAGGGGATTCAGATGGAAATGAAAAATAGACTACTTATCTTAAGGTTATTGGCAATGAACCTATATAATGAACCAATTTCAGATTTTAATATACCAAAAAGACAGAGATGAAAATGATCCTTTTTTTCATTCAGCACTTTAGCACCTCTTACTCAAAAGTGATCAGACTGAGTAGTAACATTCTAAAGCACTTTTTCCTCAACTTAAAAGTTGTAAACGTGCCATTCAGAAATGTTTTCTTCCTTATCTTCATGGATACATCTTGTACTCAGACCCCCCCGCCCCAAATAATGAAAGATAGATATATCTGTTCTATTTCATTTAGTTTCTGCCAATGCTCGAGTGCTGTAGACCCTTGTGAAGTTCTGTTCTCAGCTTCTGTTGTCCTACATAACCTCACTAGTAGTGCATAACCTCACCATGTTTCCATCACCATCTTATGTGCATGTGTATGACATCAGAAAAAAGCTACAGAGTGAGATGTCTGTTGTTTTTTAATTGGCAGTTTAAATCTATCATTTGAATAGATCTGATATATGCATAACCAGAATTTCGAAGACATCACTTATACATTTTTAATAAATTTTAAATGGGAGAAGAGTCACAGTATAGTATGGAAGTTAACTTAGAATAAACAAAACATCCAATATTGTTTTATAGTAGAGAAAGGGTAACTCTTTTAAAATACCCATGTGGATACATAAACGGTTCCTTATTATGCCATCGCAGATGCAGGTTGTTGAATGCGTCTTTGTCGAACATTTAAGCGCAAAAAGGCAAAATAGCGAAGCGGCATTTTAGCAAATTCTTTCCCTTTTGTTTGGCCGCTTTCGCTACTTTGCCTTTTTGGCACTGTAGTGTGATCTTGGAGTTGGCATATTTAAGTAGGGAGGTGTAATGATTTACTGTTTTTTTTTTTTGTTTCAGAACAGTGATTGTTTTTCATTGGAAAATAATCGCTGTTCTGAAGTTTCAACGTTGTAAGCTTTCGCTTACATGGGGTTGATTATCTGTTGTTCACTCTTCTGAGTGTGCGATATGATAATATAGACCCACATAAACATAGTGCAACCTGTGTAGCAGCCTCACAGCTGATGGATTCTAGTATATCAGTTATCTTGTGGTGCAGTGCTATAAATGCAGTGTGTAAGTTACACTACTGATTGCATCTCCACTGCACATATACAGCATAATATACAAGTTCAGTACCTGGTAAATGGCATATTTCGTGGTTTCAGTCAAGTAATATACTGCTGACAAGAATGCTGCAAGACTTAATGGGCACCCTTCTAATACTGTTACATTAACAGATCTATAGCACTCTGAAAATGTTCTACTCCTTCCATTTTATAAGGCTTAGAGTCCTCTAGACATCAGGTATTTATACAATGGCTAAATAATGTGTTTAGAATTTCTGCTGAGGAGGGGTAAGTCAGAAGCATGGTCAGAATTTCGGGAATCCAGAAAAGCAACCCATTTTGTCTCTGTGTTTTATCCTCCTTTGTGACAACTAGGGCATTCTACTCCTTTAATGCCTGTTCAGATGTCTGACCACTGGTCTGCCACTCTGCCCTTCATACCTTCCCATGTGGCATCTGCCCATCATTTTCTTTCAGGTAAATTGTGTTAAAGATCCTCATGAAGTGATCATTCAAGTTTTGAATAATTTGGATATAAATCCTTATAGAATTTGATGGATTTCAAACTGGCCAAGTGATTGAACTCAAGTGGTTAAAATTCATGATACTGAATTTCACCCACTTAAAACTATGTTGGGTGTTTCACAGGGATCTGTACCAAGCCCTTTTTTGTTCCATCAGCAGTATATTACTTGACTGAAACCATGAAATATGCACTATCCTAGTTAACTGCCACTGTTGGATCAGCAAATACTCAAATGAATGCAAAACTTGTTTCTTTGCTACAACTGGTGATGATTTTAACTCCTACACATCTGATGTTGGTAGATGGGCAGTTACTATGGGGCTCCAGTTTAGTTATGTTGTTAGCATAGGTTAATTACTACAAGGATTTGAGTAATTTAATTTCTTCTAAATTCTAATTTAGAAAACATGTTGATAATTATAACATGCTTTAATGAAACTAGGTTTTATTATTAAAAACATTACTACCAGGCATAAGGAATGTCTAATTGTTTTGTATAAAGTTCATGTAAGATCTGCTATTGAATACAATGGTATCTTTTATTCATATATAGCTGGTCAACTAAGTTGTTCCGAAAGGGTACAGGGAAGATTTACCAAACTGATTTCCAAGATTAAGGATGTGAATTATACTGAAAGATGGCATATAGTAAACATATATTCAATTCATTATAGATATTTGCATGGCAGATTGTTGTTTGCTTACAGGGTATTTCATGATCATTTACTTCTGTCTTTATATGACATGAATAGTCATCTTTCTGCTACAACTCACAAACACAATAATTTGAATTTTGAGGTACCAGTTAGTAAAACTAATGTTAAGAATATGCATATTACTCCTGGTATAATATCTTTTGTAGAATAGAATTCTTTATAGTGTAAAGTTTTGTAACGACATTGAACATTTTAAGGTCACACTAGATAAGTGGTTTGTAGATCATGTTTTTGATCCTGATGTTGTTGTTTGTCTTTCAGCTTTTCCCGGTTAGGGGTCACCACAGCGGAACTGCGGTCCGCTAATGATTGGCAGTAGATTTTTATGGGTGCTGAGGTGCCAGCCCGACGTCCAACTTTCAATGAAGGCACACCCATTTATGCACATCTTTCGGATGCCACTGGACTGCGTGGAGGACATGCAGACTCCACACAGAAGGCACTCCACCCGAGAATCGAACGGGAGAACCTCTTGCTGTGAGGCAACAATGCTACCACTGTACCACTGTGGCTTATTGGAGCTAAAGTGTTCCTTGAAGGCCATTTCTGACCTGGAAATGTAACTGTTTTATGAACTTATGAATTTGGTTGATCATGTCATGGCCCAAAACATCAGAACAGCTTCTACTTCCTCTACACCTGGATGCACAAACATCTCTCAACCTGGTCCTGGAAGAACAAGGTTTCATATAAAGATAGTATTCTATCTCCTACATTGCTACTTTATTCTGCCTTCAAACATTCATCTTCCTCCCTTGATGTATCTGTGGAATGATGCACTGTATAAATCCACCAGTGGTCTCCCTTAACATTGCTTTCTTTACTCCCCACTGTTAAGATGCTTATCCCAAGTTTTAGCCATGTCATGTCCTTCACTCCATTCATTTGGTACTGCGTACCCTCCTCTCTGACCTTATATTTGATGTCCTCCTTTATGTAGCTTGATACTCCACCTCTATCTTCCTCCAGTCTCTCATTCCTGAAAAACTACATCTACACACATTCATATCCAACTGCATTGTCAATTACCAAGGTTTCATTTGTACCAGCAATTGTTTTTCTTCTCCTCCTGCATCACTTCATACAGCTTTCCCATCATTCTACCCAGTCCATTTGTTATTGTGTAGCAATAGTTTTCAGCAATTATTTGTGCCCTCATTGTCTGCCCCCTGATATATTTTGTACCAGTTGTTTCCTTTTGTCTACAACCTGAGCAGTTGCTATCCCTTATCACACTGTGGTACCTTCTCTTCTCTTCTCTTCTCTTCTCTTCTCTTCTCTTCTCTTCTCTTCTCTTCTCTTCTCTTCTCTTCTCTTCTCTTCCTCATTTAAAAAAAAGATCAATGGAATACCTTTTCAACCAATCTTGCAAAGTATTGTCCTTTCTGAGCTAAGCTGAAGCTTGCCATTGACATATAATTGGCCTTCCAGGCAGGTATACCTACACCTTCCATTCCCAAGACTGTCTCTTTTGTCCATTTGAGGTAAAAAACACACACCTTTATCAAACACAAAGCTTTCAGGTACAAGACCCTTTCTCAATGATATCATTGAGAAAGGGTCTTGTACCTGAAAGCTTTGTGTTTGATAAAGGTGTGTGTTTTTTACCTCAACTTTTTCGTTGTGCTTTGTATCTTTTGTCCATTTCCCAGCCAATCAGTTTACTTCCTTATTCATTTTCTTCCTCAGCTGTGTACTGTCACAGGTAAGACCTCCTAAAATGTGGTCTCCACCGCACTATACTGGCATATCTGTATCACTTTCCTCATCATACATGTGACAGCCTCAATTGTATATGCCACAAGCAATTTGCAGTAAGACGATTTCTAAAAAATTGACCACAACATATCATTGACATATTAAAGTTTATTCTTGCCTTCCTCTATTAATTCAGCACTGTGTGTTTTATATTCCATAGCAAATTAATTAAACTTGTGTGAAAAAGATTAGGTATTTAATGGGATTATTTATTTATAATTTTCCATGGTTTGGTTCTTACATTTTTGCCATTAAATTTCAATAAATCATTGTAAAGGTTTAAAGAAATGCGTCAAAATGATTATAGGAGATTCCAAATTACTTAAAATCTAAGTCTATTTGTCATAGCTTTTAGAGTTACTAATTACTCCAAAGTATTGTTTAAAATGTATAACCAACAAAGAAGCACCAGGTCCTCAACGAAGGTGCAAACAGTTTATTGGGCTAAAACACAGTGATCACCACAGCAAAACACAATACGCAGTAAATAAAACATCAACGTTTCGTCAAACCTTCTTCAGAAAATACATATACACATATCAACCCACAAGTCTAGTACTTAAACACACTTGATGAAATTCAAATAATAATCTTTTATACCTACCTCTTTGTTCTTCTACTGTGAACAAGAGGTCATTGACCAGTGCCTTGTTGATATCCTCTATAATATTAGAAAGTTTTCCCATTTCACATTCATTGTTTAAAATAATGGCTTGCATAATAGCAAAACCACAATTGTCAAAAGCCTTTATCAAGTTATTATAAAATTCTGTCCCTTCATACACATTATTTGGGTACTTACTTACCCTTAAACCTTTAGGCACAATCTCCAATTGTAAACAATGTTTAAGATAAGCGTTGTCCATTTCTAACATTTTAAACGTGTTTAAGTAGTAATGCAAGTCATTTAACTGTTGACTGTAAGTGCCCTTAGCATTAGACACTTTCCTATTGCTATTGAAGTCAAATTTGACATTCACCACCTCACTAAATAGCGTTTCATTACCTTGTTTTGACCCTGAAGCATGGGTCGAGTCTTTAGTTCTAGTGATAGAAGTTGCAGCTCCATAGAACGCTTGTCCTGTGTTCCTTCAAACGAAAAACGCGGAAAGTCATTTAACAAATCCAAGTTGGTTTCTTCATGCTCATAAGAGTTGATGTTTTATTTACTGCGTATTGTGTTTTGCTGTGGTGATCACTGTGTTTTAGCCCAATAAACTGTTTGCACCTTCGTTGAGGACCTGGTGCTTCTTTGTTGGTTATTAGTACTTTTTGCACCTTCCAACTTTTTGGTTCTTTGCTACGTTGATGGAGGATTCAACAACGAGTGCACACGAAGCTGAGGGCAGAAGAAATGAAATTGGTGACCTTCGGAAGCTCATAGGACAACTTACGCAGCTAGTTGGTCTTCTGACACCTGTCAGCCAATCCGTGGCGACGCTACTGAGTTCTATCACACTACCTGGGAACCAGGAAGCTTTGAGGCATACTGCTTCGAATGAAGGTACGCCTGGACGTAGAGAGAATGTTACCAACAATGCTTATGAGCGTGAAGAAACCAACTTGGATTTGTTAAATGACTTTCCGCGTTTTTCGTTTGAAGGAACACAGGACAAGCGTTCTATGGAGCAGCGACATTCTAACACTAGAACTAAAGACTCGACCCATGCTTCAGGGTCAAAACAAGGTACTGAAATGCTATTTAGTGAGGTGGTGAATGTCAAATTTGACTTCACTAGCAATAGGAAAGTGTCTAATGTTAAGAGCACTTACAGTCAACAGTTAAATGACTTGCATTGCTACTTAAACAAGTTTAAAATGTTAGAAATGGACAACGCTTATCTTAAACATTGTTTACAATTGGAGATTGTGCCTAAAGGTTTAAGGGTAAGTAAGTACCCAAATAATGTGTATGAAGGGCAGAATTTTATAATAACTTGATAAAGGCTTTTGACAATTGTGGTTTTGCTATTATGCAAGCCATTATTTTAAACAATGAATGTGAAATGAGAAAACTTTCTAATATTATAGAGGATATCAACAAGGCAGTGGTCAATGACCTCTTGTTCACAGTAGAAGAACAAAGAGGTAGGTATAAAAGATTATTATTTGAATTTCATCAAGTGTATTTAAGTACTAGACTTGTGGGTTAATATGTGTATATGTATTTTCTGAAGAAGGTTTGACGACACGTTGATGTTTTATTTACTGCGTATTGTGTTTTGCTGTGGTGATCACTGTGTTTTAGCCCAATAAACTGTTTGCACCTTCGTTGAGGACCTGCTGCTTCTTTGTTTGTTATTAGTACTTTTTGCACCTTCCAACTTTTTGGTTCTATTGTTTAAAATGTATCTCTTAATGTGAATTAACATAATTTTAACAACATTTGGAAAAAATATGCGGATTCTGGTTTTAACTGTATTTATTTTTATATGGTGTATGATACTATGAGCATTTTGTATTGTTTTTACACCTAAAAGATGATAGATGCTTGTTACATTTATTGCAAATTTTCTTCAGAGAAATGCATACTGTAGGTTTTATCTATCCATGGGGTTACTTGATAAATAGTTGCATTTATAGTTATCAAAGTTAAATCAACTTTTAATTACATTGAACTGCATTAAACTGAACTGAACTAAGTCAAATAAAATCTGACTGTGTGGTGTCTCTGTTATATCTTGGATGATCTCCATGCAGCAAATAAAGGGTTATTCTGACTTAATGTCTACACATAAATGTCATAACACACCACTGGGGTTCTTTATTACCTTTTATATAGAATATCAAGAGGGAAGGCAGGTTGTAGAATGAAAAAAAATAAGTTTCCTTGGAATTTGCATGTTGCACTTCTAAAAAAAGGTCTTGTCCTTTTTCCTACACATTCTGTTCTCATTCCACTAGTCCCACAAAGTATGTGGAAATAAAATGGAAAATTTGCCTTAAGTAATGTTTATCTGCATTTTTTTGTCCAAAGATGATTTCTGGCTTCAACAGGAATTTATTTTTCTTTTATGCAAAATGTAATGTGGAGTGATAAGCAAAGATGGGCTGGAACATTCAGTTTACAGCAAAGATTATTAATGTATTTGATTCCTGATATATTTTGCTACCACTCTTCTTTTGATTAATAGTGTGATTATTTGTACACAACCATGGTGTCTTACTCAAATATTATATTATTGATGCAGGATCTGATATGGACATTTTCTAGACATGCTGTTCTTTCCGTGGAATAATGTACCCAAATGCAAGTTTTCTCTTAGAAAGAGAACTTGCCTTCATTTATGTGTGAGTTTATTTGCAGGTCTATGTTTCACTCAAACACAGATGATATGTACAGTGGCCTAGAACTGAGTTGCTAAACAAAGTGGTTTACAAATTTCAAGGAACAAGAATGTTCTGAATAGTGTAACTAGATCTAGAGTATTCTAAATTATATATTATGCCACTTAGTCCAAAATATTGGTTATGGTTAACAACAGTCTGGAAATGGACTATGGAAGGAAATACTAACAGCAAATATGGAAAGAGAATGCTATAGTGCTGATGTCTGATGCCACAGAAGTTGGATGTTTAGAATAAAGTAACCTAAAATGTGTAGGTAAAGTAAAAAGATAGCAAAAGGAGAGAAGTTAATACTTGGGTGCATAGCAACAGG
Source organism: Protopterus annectens (assembly GCF_019279795.1). Lineage (NCBI taxonomy): Eukaryota > Metazoa > Chordata > Ceratodontiformes > Protopteridae > Protopterus > Protopterus annectens. Next base: position 814,634,774 of record NC_056728.1, on the reverse strand, counting down.
AAATAAGGACAGAAACACAGACGCTTCGCTGCTTCATATACATTCAGGAAAACAATGTATAATATACTTTGCAAAGTTCTATAAATAATGGCACAGAAAGAAATAGAATGGTTATATTGAACAAAAGTATGCAAAACGACATGCTGTCTGCTTCTTAATTCGTATTACACATACGGTAAATAAGCTATATTATAATTGTTCCTTTCTGAACAAGTGGTGCTATAGGTAGCATGCACACCTATAGTGCTGAAGGTTGTGGATTCTATTCTCACACCCGGTGGATCGATTGAGAACACTATAGTTCAGTATAAGGGAGGTGTTGTACTCATGAGTGTGTCTTCTTTGAATGATATGTTAAACTGAGGCTTCATTTGGTGGTAGCTCAGGTGGATGTAAAAGTTCCCAAGGCTCTTATCAAAAAGAGTATGCAAAGTTCCCTGATGCCCTGGAAAAGTTTCCCCCAGTGGTATAAAAACCTCAGGGCTCCCCAGAAGAGTGGCTACTAACCCAGTGGGACTAACCCAGTCAACAAAGGATAAATTAAGAATAAGAAGGAAAATAAAGGTTATTTTAAGAAGTTTCTTCCTCCCTGAAATAAGATGGATGCCTCAAAGTCACCTCCTAGGAATGTCAATTTTTGTATCGCTTAAAAGTTCTACTCATATAACACTGATGCCTGTACAGAAGGCAGTTAATCCAATAACTGCAGAATGATAATGCTAATTGTCTTTATTTTGTTAAATTTCTAAACAGTGGGCAGTTGTTCACTATATGGTGGGATTAGAAAAGAAACAAGTGACCTTTATTTTCAGACACACATTCACACAAGGTATTACTGTCATAAATTGTAAAGGATAAGAACAATATCAGAATTGTTCCCAGTTTTGCAGTTAAAAATGTGGGTACCCTCCATCAGGTTTGAACACCAACATGTTATATGCATTTCCTCACAGACTTCAAAGGAAGCAAATTATATACATCTTTTAGTTAGGATAAAGAAACCGAAAAACAAAGGTTCAGTATTAATAATGTTTTATGAATGATGATGCTCTGTGAAATGAACATAGATTTGTTGGACTACTCACTTAAACATATAAGCACTATAAAGTCAAAATATTGTGTATTTATTGCGCTGAGAAGAGGCACATGAATGGCCATGCTGTTAAAAGTATACTTAGGTTTCAGTTTTAACATGGCATATTTTTAAAAAAAAAAATCATCTCGTCATATAACAAAAGAACAAATGTATGGCATATGGTCATTTAGGTTGAGGCTTGCAAGTAAGTCAGGGAAAACTGTATTGCTATGTTCATTCTCTATGTTCTTACTTCTGGAATTTACTGACTGTATCAAAAAGGAACTGACTTTCTTAATTTCCTTTCAGTGGCATAGGCCCCGGATGTTGTTTTATAGCAAACATAAATCCTTCTAGGGGACAAATTGCTTGGTATGCTGCCAGTTTCTAGGTCATTTAAATCTGCTTTGTACACTGTTGCATAGATAAACAAAATTATTTACATAACTCTTATTTCAGCTACAATCTGTTCACAAGCACTAATGCAGTTGGAGACAATTTAATCCAAAATGCTACAGTTGTCATTGGATTTTTTGTTACCAAACATTCAACTATCAGCCAGATGGGGAATCTGATCTTGACAGAGGGCACTGGCTGTAAAAATGCATAGTTCTTGATTATTTTATTAGAAAATACTGGCTATACTCAGATGTTGGACATTATTTTTACTAAGGTTTTGGATGAAATTGTATCATGTCTGAAGCAATGGTAGATAAGTACGGCAGAATAAATACATTGCACATATAATGCATTTTCATTTGATAATTAGTTGCAGAGATATTATCCATGGCATTCTTAGACAACAGATGTTAAACAGAGTCATCATGCCCTAAATTTAAGTGACTTTGTCACTTCTTTGTGTGTGCTTTGATATGATTACAAATGAAACAAGAAATCAGGTGGGATATTAAACGCCCTCATTTTTAGCCTGGCATTTACTATAAATCTTGTGGATTTCATCTGTGGCTGTGAAAGTTAGCTGCATGTAAATTCATGTCTGTTGGGAACTGTGTAATCTCTACAACAATATAACAAAAACATGATTGCTTGATTCTATAAAATAATGCAAAGAATATGCAAATGTTTTATAAAATGGTCAGGTACATGGTACCATTATAAACAATGTAGGAAATTACCATGGGCATCTATCTGCCAAGATGGCTACAACATATTAGGCTGAATAAACTAATTTTATTAACATGTCTGGTTGCAAATGAGACAATTGTCTAAAGCATGTACTTTATTTTACATTAATAACTGCTTAAATGTGCTGACACAAATTACCATTTTAGGCATCGCTCCCCCAAATGTACACACATGCGCACACGTATAATCACACACACACACACACACACACACACACACACACACACACACACACACACACACACAGACACACTCACTCTCTCTCTCTCTCTCTCTCTCTAATATGCAGTACTACATGTAATATTGTTATCCAGTACAAAGTCATTGTAAGCTAGCAAAGTATTTCCAAATACTAACAGAATCAATGCTAATAACAAACCATGGACTGATAAGTGGGTATCTGTTGATCAGGTCTACTTCACATCACCTAAAACCCATTTGACTGACTTTCATTTTAGCGAGAGCAAATCACCTAATTTTCAAACTACTGAAAACTCATTTAACTTTAGCTATTATTGATTTTTTATTTAAATTTCAGAAAATCTTAAAAAATGATTCCAGACTGAATTCAGCAATTCCTGAGAAGTCTACAATTTATATTATGAGGGTAATATATTTTTGCTTAGGTGGTGCATATTCATTTTAAGTAAGATGTATGTAGAATTCAAAGCACAAAGACTTATAAGCACACAACAAACTAGAAAATGAAACTCAAACCAAAAGCTGTAGATGGAATGAAGGAGCGAACACAATTCTTTAGTACTTTCATTCAAATTTATTCTTCATGAACTTCTTCAGAAAAAAGTTAACCTCTCAAAACACACCTCTTATAAATTACATCACACATCACATGACTTTTATGATACTTAAATTAAAGGTATGAAATCATATCATAAAAATAAAAAACTGTCTTGTTTTCCAAGCAGCTTAAAATGTCAAAGGTTCATAAAAAATGCCTTAATATAAAAAGATCATCATATTATTCTGATTTGAATGTTATTTTAGTTCTAAAACACTTAATATTAACACATTCGTTCAGACCAGGGGCTCTGTCTGCTACCAAACTCATCTGCCACAATGAATCCTTACATTCTAAAGTCAAATTGGTGTTCCCTATATAATCCACTTGTGGAACATAATCTATGACTGAAAAGGTGAACTTTTTAAAGTTCACACAGTGGATAGCATGCCTAGCTAAAGCACTGGTAAAGTCCTTTTTCTTAACAGCAAGTGTGTGCTCATATATTCTACTCTTTAAACATCTAATGGTTTTTCCTATGTGGTAACTAGGACAAGAGTCACATACTGCCATATAAACGATGTTTGTACTCTCACAGATAAACTGTCTGTAGACCCAAATAGTTCTTTTAAGATGTGTAATAAATGTACTAGATGCATTACTTATAAATCTACATTGTTTACACTTCCCACAGGAGAAAGTGCCACAAACACTATTCACATCAGTCAATGCTAAAGTGCCCCCCCCCCCCCCCATTTTCCAAAATGTTTTTGATGTTCTTAATTTTCTTGTAGGTGAACTGTTACTGGAGTCATTCAAGATGGTTTTTCGAGATTGTGTGGGTCCCAGCAGCAGTATCCAGTTGGTTTGGGTTCATTTCCACAGTCTCGACTGCCATTTGGAATTGCAAACAACAATGAGCAAAGGCATCTGGGTAATGATGCCATTAACACACCTGCCATCAGCAGCAGCGGTCCAAGTGGGAACAGAATTGCACACCTAGATGGCAGCGTTTTGGATTATGTGTTCAAGGAAGGCAACAATCCTTTTTTGGACATCATTTTCAAACCAAATGGTGAAATGTAAGTACTGTTGTTAATAATAATGTTACAAGTCATTATGAAGATGTTGGCAGTTGCAGGAAAGACATTTTTGAGCTTGAGAAGCTCACAGTTCACTTTATATCTATGGAACTGGAGATTTTATATCTCAATGAATGTATTAAGCATAAATGTATTTCGCAGGGACTAAGACTATCAAAATTTCCAAACTGTGTGAACTTTGCTGAACCATTTTACATTGAGTTAGTCAACTTATTCAATGAAACAGGGGTCAACATGATGCGTATGCTAGTAACACATTATTTAAAAGAGACTGACACAGTTAAAGCAAATATGGCCAATTTAGACAATAAAATCAAGGGACATTTTTGTTTCAGTGTACTTTCTGGATTGTATAGTAGCATTGAAGCCAAACATAATAGACACATAGCCTCCATAGTGACAAGGAAGCAGTCCAAACTGCGAAGGGATCTTTTGGCCTATGCCAAAAAAGAAGCCTACCCTTTGCAATGATGGCGGGCCTTTCAGGAGAACACTATCAATACCAATGCAACTAATGACAATAATGTCATACAGGTTGAGGTGAATGATAATGGAACTGGAACCAATAATAGTATGACCACTGATAATAACAACAATGTCCCTAATAACAATAACAATAATAACAGTAACACAGTTCAACAAGTTCCAGTGGGGTCTGACAATAATAATCCAACATTTGCTAAAGTGGTTTCATCTACAAACAACCCCCATGGATCAGGTCCTTTTCTGATGGACCAAGGGGGCAACAAACGGACTCCCAGGTAGTCAAACAGGTTCAGAACAAGACAAAAATGAGGGGAAGAAACAACAACAGAAAGAAAACCTAAAAGTTTCAGACTTTGAAATTCGCATTTTGAATTTGTCAAATAGTGATTTATCTAATTATGTGATTTCAATCTTGAAAAAAGATTTTTCCTACATACCAAGTAGTTCTGTTAATATTACCAGACTGTTAGTTGATTTCAAACGTTTTTTGAGAAAATTGAACCTTCACTACCTACTGCATGATTTAAATGTAGACAAACAAGATGTATGTAACAAATTTAAAAAGAACAGCACATACAACCCCCCCTTGTGCAACACTTTGCAAGTATTTGGTGACATGTGTGAACTGGACATAAGGAATATTGCAAAGGACACTCACATGCATAACCTCACTGTGAAAGAACACCAGGCACTCTGTATTTTAAGTAAAAATAAAGACATTAGAGTAATGAGACCCGATAAGAGTGGTATGATGGTGATTATGTGTACTGAAGATTATGATAAAAACATTGAAGACATGTTGTTAAATGACACAGCTTATTCTGTTGTAGATAAGAATGTAATTAGCAACATTTTTTTTGAGAATAAACACTGATTTGTTTGACATGTTTTGCCAGGGTAGTTTAGATCGTGACACATATGAATATTTGTTAGTGGAACATCCCAGTATGGGACATTTCTTTGGGATACCCAAAGTATACAAATCAGAAACAAATCCACCCTTTAGGCCCATTATTTCAGTGAAGAGAACCACGACAGAAAATATTTCTTTATGGCTGGATCATATACTTAACCCCATAGTACAAAAAGCAAAATCATACCTTAGGGACTCCTGGCACCTTTTGGAAATTTTGAGGGACATTAACCTTACCCATGGTGATTTTTATTTTGCGTCTTTAGATGTTAAATCACTGTACACATGCATCAACCATGATGCTGGTATAGAATATCTGAGAGATTATCTTAATGGGTACACTGACTTTACAAACAGTAAAACAGAGATGGTTTGCAGGCTTATCAGCCCAATCCTCTAAAACACTCTTAATTGCCCATCTTAATATACGTAGTATCTGCAACAAAATTACTCAAGTTCATGCTCTCCTAGATGCTTACCACTTTGACATCCTTTGTTTAACTGAAACATGGCTTAAACCAACAATACCAGATACTGAAATTATTCCCCCAGGTTACAATATTATTCGACAAGATCGCATAAAGAAAAAAGGTGGTGGGGTTGCAATTCTTTATAAAGCAGGACTACAAATCAACAAAATAAACCATAAACTTCATTCTGATGGCAATGCTGAAATAATTATCTCAAAACTACAACTAAACAACCAAAAATCACTTAATATCATCTGTACTTATTTCCCTCCAGGCAACAATCACGATAAACTAGAAGACCTATTAAGTTGGCTTTCTCTAAATTATCCACAAGAAACTATACTACTAGGAGACGTTAACACCGACTGGAATTTATGTAACAGTACCAATCCATCCCCTCTGATCAACTTAAATGGATTCACACAACTTATCAATTCCACAACTAGAATTAACAAATCCAATAACAAAGAAAGCATTCTTGATTGGATATTAATAAATGGTCCAGAGCAAAACTACAAAACAGGAACCCTACCTGATGACCTTAGTGATCACTCTCTAATATATATAATCAGACACAAAACAAACGTTAACATTTCTCCCCCTGTTAGAACTATACGCAGTAAAAAACACTTTGACCAAGAACTGTTCCTAACTGAACTTAAACATTGTAAATGGGAACCCCTTAAGTCCCTTCCAATAAATGAAGCAGTATCCTACTTCAATAACACCTTCTTAACAATCCTAGATCATCATGCCCCAATTCGTACCATAAGAGTGAAAAACAAACCAGCAGCATGGCTCACAAGTCAGACTAAAAAGCTAATCCTTTCCAGGAATAAATCTTGGACCAAATGGCGTACCACAAAACTCATAACTGATCAGCAAGATTTCAGGGAACAAAGAAATCTAACTAAAAAAGCAATCCTACAGGACAAGAAAAACTTCTATATCCAGCTCCAACAATCTTCCCTTCAACAACCACAGAAGTTCTGGACCTCTATTAACAGGCTTACATCCCCTGGTAAAGTAGACACACCAGCTCCACTTAGCACCAACTCTGATGACCCTACAAAAATAGCAAATGCCTTCAATACCTTCTTTACTACAGCAGTGCAAAACTTAGCTAATCAACAAAATCCTGACACTGCCAATTTGACCACTACAAGCCCCACCCCCCCTCCTTTCCACCTAGAACCAATATCTACCGCCTTCATCCTCTCCTTACTTCAGAAACTCAAACCTTCTACCCCCTCAGCTGACAAATTACCCGGGGAATACCTACAACTAGGAGCCTCAGCCATTGCTTACCCAATCTCTATATTGATTAACAGAACAATTAAAGAATGCACTATTCCATCAATCTGGAAAATTTCACATATTATTCCCCTTCACAAAGGTGGTGATTCTACTGAATACTCAAACTACCGTCCCATAGCTCTTTTATCTCCACTTGCTAAAATAATGGAGAAATGCATCCATAAACAGTTAATTACCCACCTACTCCACCACAAGCTCCTAGCATACTGTCAACATGGCTTTCGTCCTTACCACAGTACAACCACAGCCCTGCTTTCTTTTACCAACTGTATCAACACAAATAGAAACAATAACTCCCTGTCATCTGCACTCTTTGTAGATCTTTCTAAAGCCTTCGATATGGTCAACCATAAACTTCTTCTCCACCTTCTGAAGTCCCTATCTCTTGATAAATCTTCCCTGAGCTGGTTCACATCCTACCTGGATAATCGTAAACAAGCAGTTCTCTGGCAGAATCATCTTTCTGAACTCATTCCTACTTCCTTAGGTGTCCCACAAGGCTCTATCTTAGGTCCACTTCTATTCTCCATATTTATCAATGACCTTCACCTCTCTATCCCTTTCTCTACCTGCATTAAATACGCCGATGACTCCACAATTATTTGTTCTGCATCATCCCAAACTGAACTGCATTCTTTCACACAAAAATATTTCTCCACAATAGAAAAATGGTTCTCTAACCATTGTCTTCTCCTCAACCCAAAAAAAAACAAATTATTGCTGTTCACACCCTCACACTCATCTCCCCCTCTGCACTTTACTTTGGAATCAAACAATGGTACCATTATTTCTCCAGACACTACTACCAAACTCTTAGGAATCACAATAGATAATCAACTTAAATTTAACACTCACATAAACACTACATTAAAATCTACCAACAAAAAACTTGGATCCTTGTATAGAATTAAACAATTTCTAACACCTTTAGCCAGAACTACAATAGCAAGAACTCACTTAATCTCTACCCTACTATATGCCTCCCCCATCTATACTAACTTGTCCCAAAACAATCTTAACAGACTGGCTAGATCATATAATAACATTGCCAGATTTGCCACCAACTCACCATATAGAACTCATCACTGTCTAAACCTAAAACAACTAGGCTGGCTTGAGTTACCTCATCTTCTACAATTCAACCAACTTATTATAGCCCATAAGGTCCTTTATCAACCAAACAATACCCATATTCTCTCTACCCTCATAGCACCATATTGCAACCTGAAAAAGCTACGCTCCACAAACAAAATGATGATGCAAACTTCTTTTTCTAATAACTCAGCAGGAGACTCTCTATTTACTAACTTTGTTGGGAAAATATGGAACCTCCTACCAATTGACCTAACTGCTCTTACATCTCTCCCACTATTCAAAACTAACCTTAAACATTTCCTCTCCAACCACTGGTTATGTTCTTGTAATAACCCTGACTAATTGCTTCTCTATTGCTTTTCTCCTCTGTACTACTCAGTCTCCTTCTAAATATCTCGTTTTATCTTGACTCTTTGAACTTCTTCACTCACTGACCTTTCTACTCTATACTGCCCTACCTAACCCATCTACCTACCAAGCCTATTATTAAAATACTGTCCTATCCTGCAGATCTCCTAACTAGCCTCTATATAAATTTCTTCTCTCTATTATAATGACTTACTTGTTTGGAAGATAGTGAAATCCCTTTTATATAATGTACTAATCTTTTGTTTTTATTTATGCTTTTGTTTTTATAAATGTTTTGTTATACACTCACTTAATGTTGTTTCTATTTTACTTGTGATATTAAATATTGTGTAAACTTGGAGCTTTTCTCCTCGGGCCTCCACTGAAAATGGACATGTATCCAGTTGGACTAGCCCGGTTAACAAATGTAAAATAAATAAAAATAAAAAAAATAGTTCTTGACAATAATTTTTTTGAATTCAGCCAAAGACATTATAAGCAGACCTCAGGGGTGGCTATGGAGCAAGGGTGGCCCCATCCTTTGCCAACCTTGCAATGGCCATGTGGGAGGAAAAATATTTGTATGTACATCCACAAAGGTCCCACATTATTTTTCATCAAAGATTTATTGATGATTTGATATTTCTGTGGACTGGTGATGAGAGTGAATTTGAGTCCTTTGTCAGGGATTTAAATCACACCACAGACCTTTTTGGAATTCTCTGTGGGAAGTTTTGGTAGGACCATTAACTTTTTGAATATACACTTGGCTTTTGATATGTTCATTAACACTTTTTTTAGTAAGATTTATAGGAAAGATGTTTTTGTCAACCAATATTTGTACAGAGAAAGCTTACACCCTAGGCATATGAAGAAAGGGGTGATTAAGGGGCAATTTATTCACCTCAGTAGACTCACATCTGATGATGACACTTTTTTTCAAGCGGTCATCATATTGACACATTTTTTTGAACAAAGAGGGTATGACTCTATGGCTTGGGTAACCAATATACATAAGGAAGTCTTTATTCCGAGACAAAATGCTGCCAAACCCATCATCAGGGGGGTTGGTGATGTAACAACAGGAAAAAGAAAGACAACACAATGTTTGCTAGTTCTTTCCTCATCCCCATTGTCAATGAGATGGGTGTCATCAAACACATAATTAAGGACAATTGGAAGGTTTTGATGGGGAATAGGGAACCCATACAGGTAGTAGGCATTGAACCCAAGTTCACCTATAAGAAAATTAAGAACATCAAAAACATTTTGGAAAATGGTGGGGGGCACACTTTAGCATTGACTGATGTGAATAGTGTTTATGACACTTTCTCCTGTGGAAGTGTAAACAATGTAGGTATATAAGCAATACATCTAGTACACTTATTCATCATCATCATCATCATCATCATCATCATCATCTTCTTTCGGCTGTTCCCATTAGGGGGTCACCACAGCGGATCTCCTGTTTCCATTTCTTCCTGTCCTCTGCATCTTGCTCTGTCACACCAATCACCTGCATGTCCTCTCTCACTACATCCATAAACCTTATCTTAGGCCTTCCTCTTTTCCTGTTACCTGGTAGCTTCATCCTTAGCATCTTTTTCCCAATATACTCAGCATCCCTCCTCAGCACATGTCCAAACCAACGTAATCTTGCCTCTCTGGCTTTGTTTCCAAACCTTCCAACCTGGGCTGACCCTCTAATATACTTATTCCTAATCCTGTCCACCCTCGTCACACCCAGTGCAAATCTTAACATCTTTAACTCTGCCACATCCAGCTCAAACTCCTGCCTTTTTGTCAATGCCACTGTCTCCAACCCATATAACATAGCTGGTCTCATTACCCTCTTGTAGACCTTCCCTTTCACTCTTACAGGTACTCGTCTGTCACAAATCACTCCTGACACTCTTCTCCACCCACTCCATCCTGCCTGTACTCTCTTCTTCACTTCTCTTCCACACTCACCATTACACTGAACTATTGACCCCAAGTATTTAAACTCATCCATCTTCGCCACCTCTACTCCTTGCATCCTCACCATTCTTCTATCCTCCCTCTCATTCACACACATATATTCTGTCTTAGTCCTGCTGACCTTCATTCCTCTTCTCTCTAGAGCATATCTCCATCATTCCAGGGTCTCCTCCACCTGTTCCCTACTCTCAATACAGATCACAATGTCATCTGCAAACATCATAGTTCATGGGGACTCCTGTCTGATCCTGTCTGTCAACCTGTCCATCACCATTGCATCTTAAAAGGACTATTTGGGTCCACAGATGGTTTACCTGTGAGAGTACAAATATAGTTTATGTGGCAGTATGTGACTCTTGTCCTAGTTACCACATAGGAAAAAACATTAGATGTTTAAAGAGTAGAATATATGAGCACACACTTGCTATTAGGAAAAATGACTTTACCAATGCTTTAACTAGGCATGCTATCCACTGTGTGAACTTTAAAAAGTTCACCTTTTCAGTCACAGATTGTGTTCCACAACTGGATTATATAGGGAACACCAATGTGACTTTAGAATGTAAGGAGCCATTGTGGCAGATCAGTTTGGTAGCAGAGAAAGCCCTTGGTCTGAACGAATGTATTAATATTGTGTTTTAGCACTAAAATAACATTCAAATCACAATAATATGATGATGTTTTTATATTAAGACTTTTTTTATGAAGCTTTGACATTTTAAGCTGTTTGGAAAACAAGACAGTTTTTTACTTTTATGGTATGATTTTATACCTTTAATTTAAGTATCATGAAAGTCATGTGATGTGTGATGTAATTTATAAGAGGTGTGTTTTGAGAGGTTAACTTTTTTCTGAAGAAGTTCATGAAGAATAAATATGAACAGAAGTACTAAAAGAATTGTGTTCGCTCCTTCATTCCATCTACAGCTTTTGGTTTGAGTTTCATGCATGTAGAATTACAAGTTTTACCAGTGGAGTCTTCAGTTTCTCCCTCAGATTGTATGTGTGCTCACTTCTCTTCAAATGTTACAGATACTATTATACCTGACTTGTCAGGGTAAAACATAGCTTCTCAATACTGCATGCAGCATACCCTCTCTCTATTAGAGGTTGAACATTGAAACTATTGGAATGCATCCCTCTAACCAGCATAAGTGGGCTGGTATTAGCCATTCACTCTTGTCTCCCTGCTAGATCCTTCATCACCCAGAATGCTAATCATAGGTCATCTGGGACACAGTTAGGACTTCATCCCTCGTGTCATGTAGACAGCACCATCAAGGGTCCTGAAAGGAGAAAACAGGAGTTTTGGAATGTTAGATCTTATTCCTTAAAATGGAAGAAAGAAAGAAAGTTAGCATATTTAACAGTGACTCATTACATTTGGGTATTTGAAGAGAAAGAATACAACTATTGTTGGTTAGTACCATAGCATGTACCCACTCCTGTTTACAACACAACTGAAAATGGCATTAGATAAAAACAGTTAATACTGAAAGAAAGTCATCAGCAACACAGTATGGAACTATCTGGATCAAAGTGGTATGCTGCGTAATCAAATGTCTGATACTCCATTTAAAAAAGTACTCACGCTAAATGATTATGATGTTTTGTGTGTGAGATGCTACATGCTACACGTATTACTCAAGTATGTCTTTTCTAAATACTGTTGAGTACAGCACTAAGAACTGTCATTTTGAATATGTTGTTTTTCTGGTAGGTACACTATTTAAGAGTAGAATGTTAACTATGGAAAATGAAGGTCTTTTTTGTTTGTGGAGAAGAAAATGGTGCAATTTCACTTTTACCTTTCACAGCAAGATACAATATATGCTTAATGGCAGCTTAGTTTTTTGTCTCATTCTTTCTCCCCCATCGGAATAGGAAGTTACTGAAATAAACACTACCAAAATAGAAAAAGAGCGACAGAAATTTGAGCTAAAATGTCAGGAATACTGAAACAACTGGAAAATGAATCACTTTCCTGATTTTACGAGGCTAACTCAGATGAAAAAAAATGCCTCTGCTATTTGAGCGCTTTTCAGTGATAGTTCACAATATGGAGGTCTACCATTCGATGGTACTGCAAAACATGCAGGTTCAGAGAAACACTGCTGGGGAAGAAAATAAGCAAAGAAAGCAAAAAAGAGGGATGAGACAGTTATAAGACAAGAGTTAGAGAGAAAGTACAAATGCTACAAATGAAGATGAATGGTTTAGAGAATAGAAGCCAATACTGTAATGTGAGAATCATTGGCATTCCAGAGAAAAGTTCAAGAACTACCAGATATTGTAGAAAATATGATAAGAGAAGGGAGGCAAATCCCACAAAGTTTCAACTCTAGAACAGAATGGATCCATCAAGTTGAAAAGAACAAACTAAACTCAAGCAACCCTAAATGGGAGCTCATGGCACTCAGCTCATTTCCAAAAGAGAATGGATCATCAGATATTACAGAAAAAAAGAGGTTTCCTGTGGCAGTAAAATTATATTAAATTCATGATGCATTACTCAGCAGAAGTATATCAGCATAAAAAAGGAAGCAGAGTATCTAAAGAGAAAGTTAACAGAAACAGGATTCCTTCTTTATATACCTTACCAGACATGTGCAGCAGCTGTAGAGACCTCAGAGGTTTCTCACCATGAAAATTCAGGGACATTAACACATGACCTACATGGACAGACTGAATGCCCTGCCACTGTACTCTGTATCTTATAGGCTGCTGAGAGGCAACTTGTGTCTGGCCTACAGAGCAGTCTCGGACCTTGCCCTTATGGAAATGCTGCACATCCACAAGTCAAATGGGGCAAGATTCACTCACTCTAGGGATCTTAACCTAGCCTGTGACATTAACAGAGCATGTTTGAGAGACGGATATGTCTCCCAAAGATTGCCAATCCTCTGGAACAAACTACCAATTCATATAAAACAGAGCTTCTTAATGGCTTTATTTAAGCGTAGCTTAGAAAATTGGATGGAAGACCATAAATTTACCCCAGTGGTGTCACCTATGTCCCTCTTGGACAAGGGCGGTTAGTACTGATTATAAACTCATGCTGCACATATAGACCATAAACATTAGACAATAAGGGAACAAGGCTATAGCATGGCTAAGCTTATAAAGGCCCTAGGGCCAATAGCTTAGTAACCTCCTATGAACCTATGAACATACCCAGCTATACTACTGGATTCTTCTTTGGACAACATAAGAAGATACAGTAATACAGCAGCTGTGTGCCAGCTCTACAAAATGAAAAATAAAAAAAGATGAAACTTCATGGAAGGGACTGAAACATATTACGACATATGAAGAAATAAATCCAAAAGATTGAATGAGACATTGTATGCCGAGTCTATAAGGAGGAAAGCCAGGTGAGAAGAAATCCCCAGAAAAGTTGTAGAGATTATGGAGGAAAGCCATTAGATGAAAACACAGGGACATCAGTGTATAGCAGCCATTAGGGAAATTAGGGATGGGCTGCACAGTAGTCATATCCGCCCAAAGAAGCAAAGATTACAAAAAGGAGGACATAACTAAAAACTAAACCAAAACTGTTATGATCTGTTACATGCAGACAAGCAGGCCAGGGAACACCATGAGAAAAAGAAACATAAAGGCTGCATAACACACCAGCACAGATTAAGCAATTAGACAACCTAGAGCAGACAGCAATAGAGAAAAGAAACAAATCGTACTCAGGTCCACAAGATGATTCCTGTTGGCACACAAAAGATGGATTGCTGAAATTAGACCACAGTGAGGAATCCCCACAACTTAGTTGAGATACAGCTCCTCATAAGTGGAAAGAAAGAGACTCATAAGTAAGTAAACATAATGTCCAAAGAAGCCAAAGAGAACAATACTGCCTGGAAAACATGCTGAACTGTGAGACTGCACAAATGCAGGGACTATATTCAAGGTATGCTTTCAAATGGAAAGCAAATAAATGCTGATCTTATGGAATGTAGAACTTTGACTTAAATATGCAATTTTCTAGCTACCTGGGGATGTTGCTTTTATTTTCCAGGTAACTACACCAATAAAAGGTGCAGAAATATTGTCAATATTAAAGTCTATGCAGTCTTAGTTCGTTAATCTATACAGAATATACTCATTTTACTTTTCTTAAATTCATTTCAGTCCTGGGCCAATCAATGTGAAGGACAAAGCAGATACAGAAATGTAGACAAGATATGAAAGAAAGCAAATGGTGTGACACACGTAAAATGAAGTTTGTAAATGGTTTAGAAAATATGACAAAGTTAATATGTGTAAAGGGATAGATCTGTTATAGTCTAAAGTGATGACTAATTAAATCATAATACATGCTGTCTATTGCGTTGCTTTCAAGACAATAATATGCAAAAACCACAAAATAAGTAAGCAAGCTCAATATATGATGCATATTGTTTACATTATGAGAACTGACGTTACTTCTTTACAAATGATAAAATATGTAAATATTAAGTTAATGTATGCTATGTGCAAACATTGTAACAGCAGAAACTGTACAATATCAGCTTTGAAACTTCTGGAATTTTAACATTTAAGGCAACAGGTTGCATGTAAGGATTTTAAGAAACGCCGGTTTTGCATATGGGCCCTCTGCATATAAATGAATGATAATCAGCTGAGTAGGCTAGTACTAAGTGTGAACTGGTTAATGGCCAAATAAGGCAAAACTGATCTAGAGCTATAGCATGTGAAACTACACACTGAACCAAAGACAGCACGGACAGTAAGAGGACTGAGATCAGAGTGACCACTGAAACATTAAGAAGGAAAATGGACTTGAGAAAACAAAACCTAACATATTTGCAGTCATGGAATCCTTCAAACACACAGCTGCTATATGAATGTTGAAATCATCGGTACAGTCTTCATATAAAACACATGTGGTATGAGTGTTTTAAACTGTAAGTGCATTACAAATGGTAGTACAGTAGACAAAAAACTCTGACGTTAGGTGTATTAGCTATGCTTTTTCATTTTCTTATCTTTTCTTTCAATGTAGAATGTAAACTAACAACAGCAGATATATAATAATAATAATAATAATAATACGGTTACATTATAATATTATAGTGGATGGAGCATCATTATTACACTCAAGTATCAGTTAAATGATGTCCTGGCTCAGTTCTACTGTAGTGTGTGATCTGACCTTAACAAAACTTAGAAGGGTGCTTAATTGTTAAGCACCCTCTATATTGTTAATGTTACAAATGGCGCTATCATAGAGATGAATAAGGGTGTCACTTAACTAATATATGAGTATAAACAGCAGCAGAACATGAAACAAGCTTGTTTGAATTCCATTTATCTCTGCTGTTTACATTACTTTCATTAAAAATGTATTTGGGAACCAGCTGCTTCCCTTAAACAGGGGAAAAGACGTAAAGTAACTCCTAACAACATTACTGTCTTTCAAAGCCAGAGCAACACTCCTCATTTTTTGTAGTTTAATTTTTCTGTAGTTATAGTACAGGGAAAGGACGGATCTCCATGCACTACAAATAATCTCTTATTGTAGCTTAAAATGATGTGTTTTTGACATGGATGCCAAGATTTGCCTCACGAGCTTTATTCTTGAGGTGAGCTTCTTGCCATCCATGGCTTGGACATAAAATAAGCAGGTTACAACCAGTGACCCAGTCATAATCCTCTATATTGCATTAAAAGTTAGAATTTCTGGATGATCAGAAACAGCAGAGGAGACATAATGATCTACCTTTAACTACAATTATAGGATTATGTGAAGTGGAAGTTGCTATCTCCCACTTTAAATAAAGTCAAGCGAACTGACTCATACTGCTCACAGGCAAAGAAAATAACCACAGAGCACTGAAGCCTTTTTAATAGAATGCATAAACAAAAGTGATTTCTGGTAGATACAAGGTGAGGGGAGTGCAAAACATATTACATGGGGATATAAATACCAATGCAGAGAGCACTATGTGAATTGCATAAAAGTCAGGAAAGGCCAAGTACTGAGCTCACCTAAATTACCAGGGAAAGCCTTTAAAGTATACTTTGAAGAAATACATAAACAAGACAAAGGAGGACCAGATAAGTGAATGATTCAATTCAATAAGTTAGTAAGTATAGAAATCAAGATACATTAAACAGACCCATCAGATGTTGAGAAGTGCATATAGCTATAAAAATTGCCAAGACAGGAAAGGCTCATGGACAGAATGTGTTGCCTCCAGACTTATAAATGGGTAGAAAAGAAAGAAGCAGTAGCACTAATGGATCACTATGAAAAAACATGGAAAAATGGCAGAGTGAAATATGTCACAATAATAGTTACACAGAAGAGCAAGGGAGATAGAACAGACCTGGCCAATTAGATGCTGATTTGACTTTTGATTTTATATATAAAAAATATTAGCAAAAATTCTAACCAATTGACTGGATGAAGCCCTGCCCAGAAAACTGAGGCTAGAACAAAATGGATTTTAATAGGAAGATGGGGCATATATAATTGGTAGAACCTACTGTAGCTGTATTTTTTAAAACATCATGATACTGGACATAAAAAACAGCTTCCAGAACAGTCATCTGGGAGTTCTTATTCACAGTGTTATAGGAAAGACATATTGGATAGGAGTTTATCAAATGGATAAGAATATTATATGCAAATTCCACCTTTCATATAGCATAAAATAATGGAATATTCACATAATGGAGAGTATATTGAGGAACAAGACAGGGATGACCATTATCTTCAGGGCTATTTTGTATTAGTGATAAAAGAAATGACTATGGGAATCCATGAAGTCTTAAAACACAGGTAACAAACAGGTGCTAAAGCCATGTTCCAGCTTAGCTATATGCTGACGATTGTATCCCGACAGCAGAAGATATCGACCAGACATTACCCTCAGTACTAAAACTTAAAAAAGAAAATGCATAAAGCACTGGGGTTAGAATTAAACTGCAATAAAGCAATTCTGAATAGAGTAGGAGATAGTAAAGTTGGAGATACAATAAAAGATATACAGTAAATAGAATAGCCCACATACCTTGGATGACAAGTAGGATATAAATATAAATGAAACGTTATAAGAAATCTAGAGAATTTATTCAAAAAGATAAATGCATTGTAAAAGAAGTGTAGCAACACTACATAAACTACAGTATGTAAGGGAAAGGCTGCTCAGACCATGATCCTTCGTGGTATACAGACCATGATCCTTCCTGGTATAATACATGTAATCAGGCATATATCCATGATATACGACTACCCAGTAGTAGGGAGGATGCAAAACTTAATCAAGAAGTATGTGGGTAAAGCATACAAATGTAGACTCCCTAGGCAGGAACTGCTAACACTGGCAACATGAAGGAGAATCTTGGTTGACACATATCCCACCTCAGACTTTTAACTTGTCACGATGGATCAGACTTCATGCAGAGGGCACGAAGACTGACATTTGGAAAGAAAGGGAGCTGACCCTATATAGAGAACCTATTTGATAAACTTTAAAATGGAATTGGAGGACAGGTCTAAAGCAACTAGGCAACATGACATGACATGGAAATCACATATAATTAAAATCATTTGGGACAGCTAGAGATTGAAAGTATAGTGCAAAACGAAATACAAACAGAATGAGAAGAAGTAGGGATAAAGAGCTGGAAGCACCTAGCTGAGCCAGGCGGTCTAAATAACGATACAAACTTAGAGGTAAAAAGACTAAAAAACAAAACCAGTTTCAGGTCAGAGACAAACATTTCAAAATGTTCAACACACTGATAAGCATCTATTTAAGGTATGGTGATGCTCTGGGGGAGGAATTAATATGAAGGCTCAGTGGGAAAAAATGAGGCAGTGTGAAAGAAGGTAGCAGAAGTGTAATATATAAAAATGTCAGACAGAGTAGAAGTAAAAACAAGAAGAGCTAGGCTTTATAGCTTATGGCTGGTTAAAGATTCCACTACTAAAGTATATCCACATGTAACAACAGACCTGTCTTGTTCTTATTTTTGATGATACTATCAATTTTTTGTATTTTATATTAACTTTAAAGCAGGTGACGTGTTAACAAATTTAGACATTAATCACAAAATATTGCCTGTTTTCACTTTTCTACTCATCCAAAAATTATTCACCTGCATTTTATTTATTTATTTTTTTTAATTTTTACATGTCCACACTGCAACCACCAACATCTTTGAAGCAGCCAGGAAACCTGTCTGAGAACTGGAAGCTCTGTGTTCAAAGATTTGAGCTATTGTCCAAGCACATTAACTTGTACAAATGGAAGAAATGATCCATTGCACAACTCTTGTTAAAACTGAAAGTGAGGAAACAATTAAGGCATTTTATGTTTCTCAAACGACAAGTTTCAGGCTTACTGCGAGCCACAGAAGAATCTACCATGAGCCAGGCTGCAGTTACTGTGGAAGTCACTGAAACTGTCATTCATGCTACACAGGTCTTATTAACATCATCAAACTGTCAAACCAGTCATCCAACTGGAAATAAATAAAATAAACAAATAAATAAATAGTTAACAGTGGATACAAACATAGCATAACATAGCATAATTAGCATGCTGGTGATTACAGTTCACTAACCAATACAGATGATATAGCAAAGAGTCCTATAAAAGGATTAAGCAGCCTTATACAAATACATAGACAAGGAAAGTAATTGACGACAAGGCTTGGTGTCAGTAATGTAGTTCAGACTCAAAAGGTAACGTTGCATTTCAAGGTATTTAATGCACCCATCCAGAAATATTGTCTTGAAAAGATGTATAAAAGTCAAAATATTTTCTGAGTCCTTAGGTGGTATTCATAGTCCTGGGTTTCATACCTGAGTAAGGGTTATCTGTGAAGAGCGCCACTACACCTATATGCAGGATATTCACACTAACCAAGGAATGCTCCTACGTATGGCTTTTTTCTCCGTTGCTTATTTTAAAGCTGTCTCGCTATGTTAAACCCATTTAACATAGCGAAACAGTAAAAAAAAAAAGCAACGGAGATCTTGCTTTCTCCGTTGCTTTTGCCCACAGCTCTGATGTACTGCGCAGGCGCGCAGTACATCAGAACTGCCGCGGATGCCAGACATCTGCGGAAGGGCAGTAAACAGGCATTATACTATGCCATTATTTAAGAAAAGTAATAGTTTCTTTTCTTAAATAATGTCATGGTATAATAGCAATAACCCACTTCTGGGTGTGGGTAATGCTGTATTTACCCACGGTTGGCTTTGTTTGGGTGTGGGTTATTGCTATAGTAACACCCTTACAATATCCCTGTACACTCTGAAACTACCCAGTATTTCATGATTGTCAAAATTAAAGGGAGTTACTCTGTCCCTATATATCTGCCTTCTTGACCAGTGAGCGAGGGCTATATTATAACATTGAAGCTTCAGGTATTTGAATACCTAAAGCTCAACACCTAAATAGTGAAAGCTGAAAATTGTGAATTTTTTTAACAGGGAAAAATTTGCTTAGCCCTCATGGGGAATTTGCCCTTTTCTCCAATGTAAAGTGATCTTGGAGTTGGTATATTTAGTTAGGGGGGTGTGTGAAGGGGCACAGCCCCCTACATCAGGGTATGTGGGGACGAGGGCCCCCACTTGATTCATGTTTGAAAGTTTGTCTTGTGGCAAAGGGATTTCTTTCCTTTTGTGGAATTGGCCAGTCACGATTTTGAGATGTCGCTATTTTCGTGTTGAGCTTTAGGTATTATGTTTATAATATAAATCCAGTGAGTATCACTGGGCTCAAGTGGTTTTGGCTTGGCCAAGACAAGTAGCTCACACTGGGATATAACAAGTCTAGAAGCAACAGACAGCAAAAACATGCATATTCTATCAATACCATCTTAGAAAAGAATTGGCCACTTTTAGTAGGTGATATTGCTGCAAAAGGAGTAATTGGTGAAAAGCCGGTCTGTATTTTTCGGAAGGGTAATAGTATTAAAACCTTATTAGAACATCAAGGTAAAATAAATAAGGTAGGTTACATGTATAAATGTGGTCATGTAAATTCTGCCCCTATATACTGGAAGTGAACAAAATGAGTATTAAAGTGATGAAAATCAGGATTAGAGATAGGTTCAGTTGTATTACTGAAAGAGTTGTTTACTGTGCCCTATGTGAATTTTGTCCCTGTTTTTGCATAGGTAAAACTGAGCACAAGCTCAAAAACAGAATTGGGGAGCATTTAAGGAACATAAGGGACCATTGTGAAACCAATGCTCTAGCCAAACACATTATACAACATCCCAACCACAGATTTAAATTTATAGTTCTTGATGCAGTTAATCCATCATGCAGAGGGGGTGCATAGCCATATCTCTTAGAGAGAAATGAGTTGAGCTGGCAGATTCGTTTAGACTCCATACACTGGCCTGGGTTAAATGAATGTACATCCATTGCCAGTATTTTAAAATTAAAAGCCTTAAACAGATAATCTGCTTTATGGAGATAAATATATTATTGTGTATTCTTTGACATTATGTTTTTTCTGAATAATTTAGTGTAAAACAATTTATACACTTGCATACATAGTTATGTGCTTTTAAACAGTTATTAGTCTTTTTGTCAGGGTTATTGTATTATATTTGTCCTATGCATATTCTGTTGCCTCTCTCTCTCTCTCTTTTATATTGTAATCTTTTAATTAATTTTTTAAGCAAGTATGCATGGTATCTTTCTTTTACATTTGTAGCAGGAAATTATGTCATGATTTAAAAGTATTTAACTGGGCAGTCAGGTATTTTGAATTGTCTGATGAAGTTCCTAGTATATGTAAATTGGAACAAAAGCGCTTACGTGTGGAAGGTTCAATAAATGTTGTCCCTGTTTGTCTCTACTTGAGGCTTCTTGTGATTTTTCCTGGTTTTGTTGTGCTTTGTGACTTCCTGACAGCAAAAACATGAATTGCAAAGTAGACAGAATAGGTGTAACTCTGCTTTTTATAATAACTCTGCAGACAGTGCGGAAAAGTTTGAAACTATGACTAAGAATCACAAGTAGGCAGGAGAAGGTTTTATTAGCATAAGCAGTTGTAGGTCATTTCTAATTTGCATCTCATTATGATTACATTTGGTTGTGCTTATTCGGTTCTATATTATTTCCATTAAAGACATATTCATCGAATATATCTTTAGCGAACACCAGCTGCCAAAATTCAATTCAGCGAACAGCAGAATTTTCCCATGGTTCACAAACACTTGACCATCACTTTTTCCTTTTCCCCACTATAGTACAACCTAGGCGTTGAGATATATAGTTGGGGGGGTGGGGGGTGCAACATTTGATTTAGTCCGTTGTTTGTTCCGGATGGTTGGTGGGCAAGTGTTTTGCAAACCGTGGAAAAATTCAGCAGTTCGCCGAGGTGAATTTCAGTGGCTGGTGTTCACTGAAGACATAATCAATGAATATGTCTTTCACAGGATTAATATAGACCCTCTAATTCATGGCTGTCACACATTAGTGTAAGTGGACTCTGTGAATTAGGGCTTTGCTGTGGTCATTCGCAGACAACACAGATCGCTTTTATGCATTTACTTACTGACTGTGAATACCATACTTGATGATTAGGGAAAGGTCAGATACATACAATTTAGCTGGTCAGCAGCAAGGACAGCAGTTTATACCCTTACAGTTAAGCATTGTCTCACATGCCAAAAAATGGAATTCATTAATATTGTAAAAAAATCACTGATTGCTGTCAATATACTGAAGTACATTGTATTACTTTCCCATTGTTAAAACTTTTTATATAAATATGCTTCATATTATTGTAACAATTACCTAGCATGAATTCAGTCATAAAATACATTTCTTAATTGCTATAGCTGTCGTTTTGTGAAAGAAACAAGCCATTCAACTGACCACATTCTCATAAAATGACTGCCATAGGACTATTAACTCCTGGCTTTCATTTTTCATTCCTACCACATATACTATATATATATATATATATATATATATATATATATATATATATATATATACATATACATACTAATTTTGGAATATTTAGTTAAAGCGTGAAAGACAATTTTTTAAACATTAATACTTCATTATAACTTTAACTTTGGTATCATAACAATGTCAGTAATGATCACATCTCTGACTGCTCATTAATTACCCTGTTCATTTTGCTCCTGCATTTTGTAAATGCTGTCATCTAACCAATTTAATATTCTTTTTCATATGCATTCACTAGTAGCTTCTCTTTGAAATGCCAATGACTTTTTTGTTGGTGCACGCAGTTAATTTTACTTTACTCTGCTGCAGTTCTGAATTTATATAAGCAGGTGCTATTTTGCAACCAATCTGTGCTTCACTTGTGTAAACGTATTTATTTTAGTCATTGCTATGTGATTATGTACTTATGTTAGTACGTTTAGAAAGGTAACTGCTGTTTCAGCATTATTCTGACTTAGCTTTTACTTTTATTGCAATTTATCTGTTCATTTAAAAATAGCATAAGTTGTACTCTGTAGAGAGATGAAGTGGAAAAAATGTATCATAAGCACTCAGAGGAGAACTTCAAATACATGTGCTATTAATAAAGTATCTGCTTGCAAATAATGATCATTATAAAATCAATAATTACTCGAATATTTCCGTGACTCCACAAGAAATCAAGATTTAGATTTAGTGACAAGAAGTACGTCTATCTCTCTCTCTGTATATATATATATATATCTATATATATATCTATATATATATATATATATATATATATATACACACACACACACACACACACACACACACACACACACACACACACATATATATTTATATATATATATATATATATATATATATATATATAGAGAGAGAGAGAGAGAGGTGAAAAATAACAATATTTGCACAGAGAAGAAATCTTAGTTTAGGAAGTGACAGTTCAGCATAACCTAGATAAGGTATTCTCCCTGAGATTACTTTGAGATTGCAACCACCTGCTAGAATGACAACTCACATATATGCCAGATGTACAGTGATGATTCAAAAGAAAGTGAGACCATTGTCAGATATAACTTCACATCTATATGCAAAAGTACCACTGTAGCAAAGTTCTGCTAAAGTATCCATTTAAGTTTGTTATTAAAAGACTAGATTTTAGTGGGTGAAAAGCCAAAGTTATTGTCCAAAACTGGTAAAAGGACAGGCATAAGCTGTTACACTCCATTTTCATGCTAAATCAGCCAACAGGTGGCTGAATGAAGTGTTTAACAGGTTTTAAAGGTGTTTGTCCTTCTGCTCATCTCTGTTGCCCACTCTTTACATCACAGAATGTAGTGCTCCCACACTTTTTTCTCTACCTTTTGCAGTATGCGGGGGCAGGTAAATATCCATGCCTGACAAAAAATTATGATCGGGTTTCCACAATCATAAAACAGTTGTTAAATGTTCTAAACATGGATGTCAAGATTCACCTCTTTAGCTTCATTTCTTAGGTAAATTTATTGATATTCCTTTCTCAAATACATAACAAGCTTCTTTGCTGACATGTCTATACATTGCTTTCAGATAAAGAAAGGCTCCACAAAATGGCAAACAAAAGCCTGCATTTTCTGCCACTGCATTTATTTATTTATTTATTTATTTATTTATTGCATTTGTAGACCGGGAAAGTCCACTGGGCCATGAAGAGCCCATTTTCAGTGGAGGCCAGGAGAGAAAAGCTCCACAGAACTATATAATTACAATTCAACAGTAATACATACATAAGTAAAAGAAACAATCGATACATAGAATGAGTAAAAGATAATTTGAGAAGAAAAAACAGGACATTGTCTTTGCAATAATTACATTATTAAAAAATAATTTGAGTAAAAAAAGGACATAGCAATTGCATTAATTACATACAAAAAATTCCTGCTATTTGTGATAGTTAAACTGTGCAAAGTTTGGGAAGGAAGTTGTGTGCTGGGAAATTATGGTGGAGTACAAACAGAAAAATCCTTAGCGATTTGCAACAGTTAAACTGTGATTATAGTAAGAGAAGGAATTCAGGTGTTGGGGCTGTTATTTGTTGGCCTAGTTTAACAATATCAACATATTTTAATAATGCTGGTTTATATTTAGTCTGCTGTGTTTTACTTGTTGCATCGTTTATCACATGGCTTAATGATGTACTTGATTTAGTATAGTTTTATAGTTTGCTATGTGATTATATATCCTGTTATTATTTAAATATGTCTGCATTAATTAAAATTCCAGTGCCATTATTAAAGAATACTTCATATATATAGCCAGATAACTAGCTGGAAAAACAAGCTGGAAAACAAAGGTTATGGCTTTTATTTTCACCTAGCCATTGCTACCCCAAGCAAGTGAGTGGCATCCACACCTGACTATAAACTATAACAAACTAAAGTTTTAAACTATTCCAACAACTCACATGCTGTGGGGGCATTCACCCCAACCCAAGACCACACACAATAACCATCCAAACACCAATCAACATAACCCCATATTCCATAGACTAATATCCTCTCTCCTCTTTCTTAATCTAAACATGAGGAGTATCCTTAACAAAACCCATGACCTTCATGCCCTATTATCCCTATACAAACCTGAAATTGTCCTATTAACTGAAACCTGGCTAAAACCAGAAATCCATAATAATGAAATTACAGCCCCAGGATATAATATAATTCGCAAAGAAAAAGTAGGCAAAAGGGGTGGGGGGATAGCCATAATGTACAAAGACCACCTCATCCTCAAACAACCTATTACCCTACGATAATCCAAGGAGGAAGAACCAGTTGCACAAAAACAAATAGCGTAATATAATTTAATCGCCGCTTTCCTCAAGAGACTTCTTCAGAATGCATTTTAAA
Organism: Protopterus annectens; assembly: GCF_019279795.1. Lineage (NCBI taxonomy): Eukaryota > Metazoa > Chordata > Ceratodontiformes > Protopteridae > Protopterus > Protopterus annectens. The sequence continues at coordinate 814,609,264 of NC_056728.1, read as the reverse complement.
AAAGTTCAAACCATCATTTAAATAGCTCACAGATAATTACTTTCAATAATTCAATAAACCTAATTAAAAGCAATCAAAAATGTTAATTGAAAAACTCCATCTGAATGCTTTTGTCAATACTTAATTTACCTTCTCTTAAAAAACATTTAACATTTATGGTGTCATTCAACCCTGGATATTTGTCAGATTTTAATGTTATTTGCCATAGGGTTTCCCTTTGCTCAACATAGTCCTTAAAATCCCCACCCCACAAGTCCGTTTTGCAAACCTATGACTGAAAATATAAATTTCTTGAAGTTATGACAAACCAATGAATGTTTAAATAAGGCATTTGCCTCATCCTGAACTTTAATACTATAAATATGTTCACAGATTCGTGTTTTTAAACATCTAGTCGTCATTCCTACATAAAAAGCGGGGCATGTACTGCAGGTACTAATATAAATGACACCTTTGGTGTTACAATTTACGTATTCTGGTACTTCAAAGGTTCGGTCAGAGGTTTCTACTGTTATTGATGGCCCAGTTGAAATATATCTGCACATGTTACATTGAAAACATGGAAACATACCTTTCCTATTAATTCTATTTGGCACTGGAACCCTGTTGTTGTTTTCTAAAGCTTTTTTAATGTTGAAAGTATTTCTAAAAACAAATAAAGGTTTTTCTCCTATAATCTTACTAACTTCAAGATTCCCTTGGATTATTTTCCAGTTTCTTTCAAGTAAGTGTCTTATTCTTAGACTATCACTTGTCATATCTAAAGAACAAACTGGCTTATTACCTATCTTTAAATTATTTGCTGCTGAAACTAAAGTGATATCACTAGGGGAAGTATTACTATTTAACAATGCTGGATATAATGTCTTTCTTTTATTTAAAACTTCTTTTATGATATCTTCCAATAGTAGTTTGTTGTACCCTCTATCAATAAACATATTATAAATAAAAGTTATCTCATCCTGTAAATTTTTATCCTTCGATGTCATTCGACAAGCCCTGATAAATTGTCCTTTGGGTATATTTCTAATAACATGAGTAGGATGTCCACTTTGAAAATGTAGATAACTATTGGTAAAAGTCCTTTTTCTAAAAATCCTACTATGAAATCTTAGTTCGGTGCTATCCCACCAGAAAAGTATATCCAAAAAATTGATGTTTAAACAAATAGTACCTAAAGTAAATTTTAAAAAACTCATAGAATGATTTATTTCTGACAGAAAATGTTCAACTGTGACTCTGTCCCCTCTTATAATAAAAATCAAATCATCAACAAATCTATGATATAATAAAATATGAAATTTATTTTTTAATAGACTAAGACAATCAAGTTCCCACCAAGACATTACTAGGTTGGCATATGAGGGTGCAGCCGAAGAACCCATGGCTACCCCTCTTATTTGTCTATAGTAGGTACCATCAAATAAAAAATAATTATGATGTAACAAAATCTCTAAAAATCTACATATGGTAGAAATTTGACCTGTATTATAATCAGACTTGTTGCTTAATAAATTGCGTATAGCATCAACCCCCTCTTCGTGGGGTATACATGTATATAAGGAAACGACATCTAAGGTAAAAATAACATGCTTACTTGGATCGAAAGCATTCTTGTCTGCAAATTCTTTTAATTTTGTTAAAAAATGCCAGGAATCTTTTACAAAGGATTCCTGTTGGGAAACTAATGGCCCTAAAGTAGAATCTATAACAAGTGATATTCCTTCTGTTACCGAATGTGGAGAGGACACAATTGGCCTAAAAGGCAGATACACTAAACTTTTGTGGACTTTCGGTATTCCAAAAAGAATACCAATCCTGGGCTTGTCTATAACACAAAATTCATAAACTTCTAAGTCTATCTCCCCGGACATCAGGGCATCATACAAAAAAGAATGTATTAATCCAAATTTGTTGTTTATTTCACTTAATGAAATAACTTCATATTCTTGTTTATTGTTTAATAATTCCAGCATTTTTTTCTTATAAGAATCTTGTGTCATTACTACTATATTGCCCCCTTTATCGCTTCTCATAAATCTCAACTTATTGTTTTTCTTGCGTAACTGGTAAAAGGCTTTCCTATCATTAGATGTTAAATTATTTACATTTCTGGTACCCTTGATTGTCTGCTCAAGATCTTGTATACATACTTCTTCGAAAATTTTGATGGTATGATTTAATTGGGGGTTAAAAGTAGAAGGTTTTATTAAGGCTTTATTTGTTAAGGGAATATCGTGCAACAAGTACTGCAGATTCAATTTTCTAGCGTACTTTTTTATGTCAACTACTGTTTTCCCATAATCTGCCTTAGTAGTGGGAATAAAATTAAACCCAAATTTTAAAACGTTTATCTCATTGGAATCAAATTCAACATCTGTTAAATTGATAATATCAAAGCAATTGCTTTGTAAATTTAGGTCTCTTCTCCTGAGGAGCTTGACCCCAAAAAGGTACGGCTCCTCGTTAATATGGTCTTTTTCTAAGATGGAACTTTCTTCACAAAAAAATTTGAAGAAGTTGATGTCAAATTAGTAACAGAAATGTTTTTATCCACTTTACTCTTGACGCTAACACTGTTAGCTTCAAGATTGTCCTTATCTGAGTCAGTATTAATAAATTCCTCAGAAGTTTTGTCATTATCAACAACAGTTTCAATATTTTTCATGTTAGTTTTAGTCATAGTATCTTTTGCTGGTCCTGTTGATCGTCCACCTGCATTTCCGTTGTCCCGGGTGGCTACCATAGCCCTGCCCGTCACAACAGAACTGTAAATGCGTCTATTGGTATTAGAAAATGCTGTTGTTTTAAAGTTGTTATCTTTGCCGCGTTGCACAAAGTGATTAAAAGCCGTTTGAGTTTCATAAGAAGCAATGTCACGTAAAAGTTTTGAATGTTTTCTATTAGTTACTTCCGTGGAATGTCTCTCTACGTCATCAGCGATCTTATTAAAAAGATCTGCCTGTTTCTTGTTGTCAATTAACATGCTCTTAAGTTCTGATTCAATTTGACAAATGTCGTCTTTCAAGACCTCCATTTTTGTCAAATTATTATCCATCAACAGTTTTAAAAAGGATAATCCCGCTTCATTAAAAAAGGATACCAAATTGTTAAACATGGGATCACCTAAATACACTCCGTTGGGGCATTTGAAAAACCTTAGCCCTTTCGGTATAATGCGTAATTCAATACATCTTTCAAAATAACAGTTCTCTGTAAATAAAGACCGGTACCTTTTTAACAATTTGCCAAGAAGTTCACTTTTTTTGTTAATTTCTTCACTGTTGATGGACAAAGAAAGAACAGGATGTGTTCCGAAGGGGTTGTTGTAAGTATCCAACATCGGTTTAACTCCGGGCGCACTTTGTTGATGTAAACGATGACTAAAGCTGCCTGCCTGCTTTACATGATCCGCAGGAGGAACATTTTCTTCGGTAATTTCAATAACAGTGTCAAGTTCTTTAAAGGAACCTGTAGGACTCGAGGCATTCGCCGCTAAGGGTGATGTTGAAGGTTTCGCTACCAAATAATTCAAAGAATTTTCTATATTAATCATAGTTGCTAACAGTATTTCGTTAGTATCAGTGGTACCAGTTCCTGGAGTTGGATGAATAGTTAGGTTTAATAGTTGTTCGTCACTTTCCTCCGCCATGGATAGTGTGTAGAAGAAAAAAAACAAATAAAATCACAAATAAAAGAACCAACGATAATCCAAGGAGGAAGAACCAGTTGCACAAAAACAAATAGCGTAATATAATTTAATCGCCGCTTTCATCAAGAGACTTCTTCAGAATGCATTTTAAAAAACTTCAAGCCATCATTTAAATAGCTCACAGATAATTACTTTCAATAATTCAATAAACGTAATTAAAAGCAATCAAAAATGTTAATTGAAAAACTCCATCTGAATGCTTTTGTCAATACTTAATTTACCTTCTCTTAAAAAACATTTAACATTTATGGTGTCATTCAACCCTGGATATTTGTCAGATTTTAATCTTATTTGCCATAGGGTTTCCCTTTGCTCAACATAGTTCTTAAAATCCCCACCCCTCAAGTATTTATACTATTATATAAATTATAAATATTTATAATATGTTTATTGATAGAGGGTACAACAAACTACTATTGGAAGATATCATAAAAGAAGTTTTAAATAAAAGAAAGACATTATATCCAGCATTGTTAAATAGTAATACTTCCCCTAGTGATATCACTTTACTTTCAGCACCAAATAATTTAAAGATAGGTAATAAGCCAGTTTGTTCTTTAAATATGACAAGTGATAGTCTAAGAATAAGACACTTACTTGAAAGAAACTGGAAAATAATCCAAGGGAATCTTGAAGTTAGTAAGATTATAGGAGAAAAACCTTTATTTGTTTTTAGAAATACTTTCAACATTAAAAAAGCTTTAGAAAACAACAACAGGGTTCCAGTGCCAAATAGAATTAATAGGAAAGGTATGTTTCCATGTTTTCAATGTAACATGTGCAGATATATTTCAACTGGGCCATCAATAACAGTAGAAACCTCTGACCGAACCTTTGAAGTACCAGAATACGTAAATTGTAACACCAAAGGTGTCATTTATATTAATACCTGCAGTACATGCCCCGCTTTTTATGTAGGAATGACGACCAGATGTTTAAAAACACGAATCCGTGAACATATTTATAGTATTAAAGTTCAGGATGAGACAAATGCCTTATTTAAACATTCATTGGTTTGTCATAACTTCAAGAAATTTATATTTTCAGTCATAGAAGTTTGCAAAACGGACTTGAGGGGTGGGGATTTTAAGAACTATGTTGAGCAAAGGGAAACCCTATGGCAAATAAGATTAAAATCTGACAAATATCCAGGGTTGAATGACAACATAAATGTTAAATGTTTTTTAAGAGAAGGTAAATTAAGTATTGACAAAAGCATTCAGATGGAGTTTTTCAATTAACATTTTTGATTGCTTTTAATTAGGTTTATTGAATTATTGAAAGTAATTATCTGTGAGCTATTTAAATGATGGTTTGAACTTTTTTAAAATGCATTCTGAAGAAGTCTCTTGACGAAAGCGGCGATTAAATTATATTACGCTATTTGTTTTTGTGCAACTGGTTCTTCCTCCTTGGATTATCATTGGTTCTTTTATTTGTGATTTTATTTGTTTTTTTTCTTCTACACACTATCCATGGTGGAGGAAAGTGACGAACAACTATTAAACCTAACTATTCATCCAACTCCAGGAACTGGTACCACTGATACTAACGAAATATTGTTAGCAACTTTGATTAATATACAAAATTCTTTGAATTATTTGGTAGCGAAAGCTTCAACACCACCCTTAGCGGCGAATGCCTCAAGTCCTACAGGTTCCTTTAAAGAACTTGACACTGTTATTGAAATTACCGAAGAAAATGTTCCTGCGGATCATGTGAAGCAGGCAGGCAGCTTTAGTCATCGTTTACATCAACAAAGTGCGCCCGGAGTTAAACCGATGTTGGATACTTACAACAACCCCTTCGGAACACATCCTGTTCTTTCTTTGTCCATCAACAGTGAAGAAATTAACAAAAAAAGTGAACTTCTTGGCAAATTGTTAAAAAGGTACCGGTCTTTATTTATAGAGAACTGTTACTTTGAAAGATGTATTGAATTACGCATTATACCGAAAGGGCTAAGGTTTTTCAAATGCCCCAACGGAGTGTATTTAGGTGATCCCATGTTTAACAATTTGGTATCCTTTTTTAATGAAGCGGGATTATCCTTTTTAAAACTGTTGATGGATAATAATTTGACAAAAATGGAGGTCTTGAAAGACGACATTTGTCAAATTGAATCAGAACTTAAGAGCATGTTAATTGACAACAAGAAACAGGCAGATCTTTTTAATATAATCGCTGACGACGTAGAGAGACATTCCACGGAAGTAACTAATAGAAAACATTCAAAACTTTTACGTGACATTGCTTCTTATGAAACTCAAACGGCTTTTAATCACTTTGTGCAATGCGGCAAAGATAACAACTTTAAAACAACAGCATTTTCTAATACCAATAGACGCATTTACAGTTCTGTTGTGACAGGCAGGGCTATGGTAGCCACCCGGGACAACGGAAATGCAGGTGGACGATCAACAGGACCAGCAAAAGATACTATGACTAAAACTAACATGAAAAATATTGAAACTGTTGTTGATAATGACAAAACTTCTGAGGAATTTATTAATACTGATTCAGATAAGGACAATCTTGAAGCTAACAGTGTTAGCGTCAAGAGTAAAGTGGATAAAAACATTTCTGTTACTAATTTGACATCAACTTCTTCAAATTTTTTTGCGAAGAAAGTTCCATCTCAGAAAAAGACCATATTAACGAGGAGCCGTACCTTTTTGGGGTCGAGCTCCTCAGGAGAAGATACCTAAATTTACAAAGCAATTGCTTTGATATTATCAATTTAACAGATGTTGAATTTGATTCCAATGAGATAAACGTTTTAAAATTTGGGTTTAATTTTATTCCCACTACTAAGGCAGATTATGGGAAAACAGTAGTTGACATAAAAAAGTACGCTAGAAAATTGAATCTGCAGTACTTGTTGCACGATATTCCCTTAACAAATAAAGCCTTAATAAAACCTTCTACTTTTAACCCCCAATTAAATCATACCATCAAAATTTTCAAAGAAGTATGTATACAAGAGCTTGAGCAGACAATCAAGGGTACCAGAAATGTAAATAATTTAAAATCTAATGATAGGAAAGCCTTTTAGCAGTTACACAAGAAAAACAATACGTTGAGATTTATGAGAAGCGATAAAGGGGGCAATATAGTAGTAATGACACAAGATTCTTATAAGAAAAAAATGCTGGAATTATTAAACAATAAACAAGAATATGAAGTTACTTCATTAAGTGAAATAAACAACAAATTTGGATTAATACATTCTTTTTTGTATGATGCCCTGATGTCCGGGGAGATAGACTTAGAAGTTTATGAATTTTGTGTTATAGACAAGCCCAGGATTGGTATTCTTTTTGGAATACCGAAAGTCCATAAAAGTTTAGTGGATCCGCCTTTTAGGCCAATTGTGTCCTCTCCACATTCGGTAACAGAAGGAATATCACTTGTTATAGATGCTACTTTAGGGCCATTAGTTTCCCAACAGGAATCCTTTGTAAAAGATTCCTGGCATTTTTTAACAAAATTTAAAGAATTTGCAGACAAGAATGTTTTCGATCCAAGTAAGCATGTTATTTTTACCTTAGATGTCGTTTCCTTATATACATGTATACCCCACGAAGAGGGGGTTGATGCTATACGCAATTTATTAAGCAACAAATCTGATTATAATACAGGTCAAATTTCTACCATATGTAGATTTTTAGAGATTTTGTTACATCATAATTATTTTTTATTTGATGGTACCTACTATAGAATAATAAGAGGGGTAGCCATGGGTTCTTCGGCTGCACCCTCATATGCCAACCTAGTAATGTCTTGGTGGGAACTTGATTGTCTTAGTCTATTAAAAAATAAATTTCATATTTTATTATATCATAGATTTGTTGATGATTTGATTTTTATTATAAGAGGGGACAGAGTCACAGTTGAACATTTTCTGTCAGAAATAAATCATTCTATGAGGTTTTTAAAATTTACTTTAGGTACTATTGGTTTAAACATCAATTTTTTGGATATACTTTTCTGGTGGGATAGCACCGAACTAAGATTTCATAGTAGGATCTTTAGAAAAAGGACTTTTACCAATAGTTATCTACATTTTCAAAGTGGACATCCTACTCATGTTATTAGAAATATACCCAAAGGACAATTTATCAGGGCTTGTCGAATGACATCGAAGGATAAAAATTTACAGGACGAGATAACTTTTATTTATAATATGTTTATTGATAGAGGGTACAACAAACTACTATTGGAAGATATCATAAAAGAAGTTTTAAATAAAAGAAAGACATTATATCCAGCATTGTTAAATAGTAATACTTCCCCTAGTGATATCACTTTACTTTCAGCACCAAATAATTTAAAGATAGGTAATAAGCCAGTTTGTTCTTTAGATATGACAAGTGATAGTCTAAGAATAAGACACTTACTTGAAAGAAACTGGAAAATAATCCAAGGGAATCTTGAAGTTAGTAAGATTATAGGAGAAAAACCTTTATTTGTTTTTAGAAATACTTTCAACATTAAAAAAGCTTTAGAAAACAACAACAGGGTTCCAGTGCCAAATAGAATTAATAGGAAAGGTATGTTTCCATGTTTTCAATGTAACATGTGCAGATATATTTCAACTGGGCTATCAATAACAGTAGAAACCTCTGACCAAACCTTTGAAGTACCAGAATACGTAAATTGTAACACCAAAGGTGTCATTTATATTAGTACCTGCAGTACATGCCCCGCTTTTTATGTAGGAATGACGACCAGATGTTTAAAAACACGAATCCGTGAACATATTTATAGTATTAAAGTTCAGGATGAGACAAATGCCTTATTTAAACATTCATTGGTTTGTCATAACTTCAAGAAATTTATATTTTCAGTCATAGAAGTTTGCAAAACGGACTTGAGGGGTGGGGATTTTAAGAACTATGTTGAGCAAAGGGAAACCCTATGGCAAATAAGATTAAAATCTGACAAATATCCAGGGTTGAATGACACCATAAATGTTAAATGTTTTTTAAGAGAAGGTAAATTAAGTATTGACAAAAGCATTCAGATGGAGTTTTTCAATTAACATTTTTGATTGCTTTTAATTAGGTTTATTGAATTATTGAAAGTAATTATCTGTGAGCTATTTAAATGATGGTTTGAACTTTTTTAAAATGCATTCTGAAGAAGTCTCTTGACGAAAGCGGCGATTAAATTATATTACGCTATTTGTTTTTGTGCAACTGGTTCTTCCTCCTTGGATTATCTTTGGTTCTTTTATTTGTGATTTTATTTGGTTTTTTTCTTTTACAACCTATTACCCTACCAGAATTCAATGATGCAGAACTTATTATTGCCAAGTTTCAGCTAAACCCAAACAAACATATTAATATCATTGGCTGCTACATACCCCCAGGAAATAATATCACTACCTTAGAAAACCTGCTTGAATACATAGCTACCGCTCTACCCCAAGAGAATATCTTGCTGGGTGACTTTAACATAGACTGGCTGAACTGTTCTAGTCAAACTCCACTCACCCACATCAACCTCCATGGCTTTACCCAGCTTATCACTACCCCCACAAGGGATGACAAAAGATCCAAATGCCAATCCATACTGGACTGGATACTCTTATCCCACCCATCCCTTGCATCCCTAACTGGATGTCTACCAGACATTCTCAGTGACCACCAACCAACATATCTACTAAGAGCCAAGTCTCCCCAAATAAGCCATGTAACTCTAAGAGAAGTCAGAACTAAAAAGAACTTTAACCCTAATAACTTCATCAATGACCTAAAATGTTGCAAATGGACCCCTCTTAATCAATTACCTCTAGAAAAGGCAGTAATGTACTTCAACAAAATCTTCATACAAATTATTAACCACCATGCTCCCTCTAGGACCACCAGAATAAAACCAAATATGCAAACTGGCCTACTAAAACCACCAAAACTATTCTCTTAGAAAGGGATAAAGTATGGAAACAATTTCAAAACACCAAAACCCCACTAGACAAACTAACATGCTTACAACTAAGGAATAAAGCCAAAAAACACATCAAAATGGACAAAGTCAACTATTATCAAAACTTACAACAAACACATGTAAACAACCCCCTGAAGTTCTGGGCTGCAATCAACTCTGTATTGCAACCTGGAAAAACAACAACACCCTCACCCACAACTCAGAACAAACATGAAAACATCCCCACACAGTTTAATAAATATTTTACTGAAACAATCCAAGCCCTAGCTTATAACCAACTGATTACTACACCCCCCTTAACAAACACACCAACTACAACAGACACACTTAAACAACAAACTAATACATCCCACTTTACCTTTCAACCAGTATCAACCAACACTATTCAAAAACTTCTCCAAAAGCTCAAACCCATCACTCTGGCTGCCGATAACCTACCCTCTGAATACCTCCAAATAGCTGCACTTGCTATAGCCTGTCCTATTTCAATCCTCATCAATAGGTCTATGTCCGAATGCAAAGTACCACACATATGGAAAACCTCATATATTATATCATTACACAAAGGATGTAAATTCTTTGAATTCAACAACTACCGTCCTATTGCTATTTTATCACCCTTATCAAAAATCTTAGAACGGGTCATACACACACACCTCATGGACTACCTTCAAAAAAACAATTTGCTATCCAAAAACCAACATGGCTTTAGACCCTTTCACAGTACCACCACTGCACTAGTAGCATTCACTAACAGCATTAATCAGTATAGAAATAATGGCCAACTAGTCTCTGCCATATTCTTAGACTTATCTAAAGCATTTGATATGGTGGATCATAACAATCCTCTCCTTACTCAGTCTACTATCAAACTCAATTGCTCCTCCTTCAAATGGCTTGAGAACTATCTATCAGGTTGCCAACAAGCTCTAAAATGGCAGAACCAGATATCCTCTCTACTACCAGTATCCCTAGGAATCCCACAAGGCTCCATCCTAGGTCCATTACTCTTCACTCTATTCACCAATCAATTCTCTTCCCCGATGCCAAAAGCCACAATAATTCAATATGCTGATGATACCACAATCATATGTGTGCCCCAACACTCAAACACCTCCACTCCCAAACACAAGAATGCTTCTCACAAGCTGAAAACTGGCTTAGCAATCACCAGCTTATTCTCAACCCAGTCAAAACCAAATTACTCCTCTTCACGTCTTATAGAGCTCTCCCCCATTGAGACAACTTCATTATTACCTCTAATAACAAAACCATTATTACACCAACTACCCACACCAAATGTCTAGGTGTAGAAATAGACAATCACCTAAGATTCGACTTGCATATTGGTCAAACTGTAAAGAAAGTTCACAAAAAAACGTGGCTCCTTTACCGTAACAAGCAATTTCTCTCCAAGCAATCCAAAACCAAAGAAGCTAGGACACACTTACTATTCACCTCCTCTACGCATCCCCAGTATTTACCAACCTCCATAAACTTGAACTACCCAAACTAGAAACCTGCTATAATAAGATAGCTAAATTTGCAACGGAATCAACATATCGAACACACCACTGTGTAGGTCTCAAGAAATTGAACTGGTTGGAGTTCCCTCAAATACTTCAACTCAATCAATTGTCACTAGCACATAAGTTATACCATCACTCAGATATGATTCCAACTCTTCAAAACCTAATACACCTTCACACCACCACAAGAACCATGAGATCAAGTACCCTTATCCTCCTTGAAGTTACAAGACAGAACAATGAGTCAGGTAAATATCTCTTTAGCTGCTACATTTCCAGACTCTGGAACTCTCTCCCTACCCAAATAAAATCAAATAACTTCAGAACACAATTCTAAAAACTACTAAAAACACATCTCACAAACAACTCTATGCTCTTGTCTTACCCCTGGATAAAGGCTGAAGTACTAGAAATATCTACAGTCACTGTCAATGTTAACTCTAACATCTAACATGTAACTATCTGCTGTTCTAAGCATAACTGTTATATCCTAGCTGTATATGGTTACAATATACTTCATGTGTTGAGTATGTACAGAATGTATTTTACTGCAAGATGAATTTATTATCTGACAATTATCTAACTATGGGCCTGCAAACAGGTCATATTTACCTATGATAGAAACCTGTTTTTGTATGTGTATTTCATCATTTGTATTAATTTGATCATATATGTTTATGTACCTGTGATGTAACTGAAGCTTTTCTCTCCGGGCCTCCGCTGAAAATGGATATGTGTCCAGTCAGACTTTCCCTGTCAACAAATGTAAAATAAAAATAAAATAAATGTACATTTTTCCTCATTTTTCCCTTCTTTCCCCTTGTAAATACTGTGCATATTACTTTGTATTTAATAGTTTGGTAGATGCCTTTGCAAAATAATGAGAAGCACCAGATGAATTAGCACTTTTCCTTAAAACTAAAAGTAGTTTCTATCTATACTCATTCCACATATTCCATATCAAGTATGCCTAAATTATTAGGTTGTTCTATACCCATGCAGGTCATAAGACAATGATGACTTTTTCTCCTCATGTGCTACTCTGCCCACTTCACATACATTTTTTTAAATATCTGAATAAACATGGACAGATATTATTAGGCATTTCACTGTTTTGTATGTAATTATGTTAAGGGTTACACAGTGCTCCCTCACAATTACTGTATAACAGGAGCTATGGAGTCTTTTAAGAAACATACTCAAGGTACACAGGCACAACTGCAAAAGTTAAGCAAGCTCATTAATCTTGCATTGGACTTCAATTTCTTTACTTTCAATGGCAAACACTACAAACAAAAAACTGGTATAGTAATGGGGACTGCCATGGCTCCCAGCATAGATAACATAGCCCTGGGCAAGTGGGAGGAGGACTTTGTGTTAAACAGCACAGACTACATCCAGCATATCACATGTTATTTACATTTTATTGATGACATCTTTATTGTGTGTGAAGGTGACACCTTGCAGCTTTGAGATTTTATCACTTACTTCAATCAAACAACCCCCTTTTTGAAGTTTACCTCTTTCCATGGCTATACCTCAACCACCTTCTGAGATATGCAGATTTCCAAGGACACCAACAATAACAGAATCACCACTGATCTATTCAGAAAACCAGTGAGGGTTAACTTATTACTCCACAGTAAAAGTCTACATCCTACAAAAATCAAGTATAATGTAGTGAAATCCCAAGGCTATAGATTAGCTAGAATTACTACAGAGATGGAACCATTTTTTAGAAACCTGAACAACTTACAGATTGATTTTCTTGTGAGAGGCTATGAAAGTCAGATGTTAAAAAACATACTGGAACCCATTATAGAACTGAAAAAGACTGAAGCACCTTCACTCAACCTCCCCAGTAGGAGAATGTTAAGAAATTCCACAGACAATAACAAATGCAAAAATAGCTGCATCCTGACATACACTTTGGATTATCACAGTATCAAATTTGTTATTGAAGAAAACTGGGACATTGTCACAGGAAACCCTTTTCTGATTAACATCTTAGGTGAAGTTTTTCTGAATTTAAACCTAGACCATATGAGAGAAACACTAAAAGATGTGAAACTAATTGTACATTCTGTATATTTATACAGCAAGGTGATAGTTTTCATTGCCTTTACTTAAAGAAAATAAGTAAGACCAGTGAAGGGGTGACTGTAAACAAAAGTAATTTACAGGGCACAGTGCAATGAATGTGATGCATTCTATGTGGGCTAGACTGTAAATAAATTCAAGCGTAGGATTTCATGTCATCTTTCAGAAATTCACTCTATATGTAAAAATAATGCACTAGCGAAACACCTTTCTCTTCATAAAAGACACACAGGTTTTAAGTTCCAGATCCTGGATCGCATAGACATGGGTGATCTTGAAGGAGACATCCCGAATATTCTGGAGAAACATGAACTCATGTGGCAATTAAAGCTGAACTCTTTTAGGAAACCTGGACTAAACTACTACTGTTCAATTAAAAGTGCACTGGAACTTAAAAAATTGCTACATTGTTTACATGACTAATTTTATTTTATTTTATTTTATTTTATTCTACCAGTTGGTTTTAAATACCATTTTAAATCAGTTGTAATTTAAGTGTATATTTTGTTTTCATCATCATACATTTTTTCTTATTATTTTTTTCTTTTTCTGGTTCTCTTTTTTCACTTTATTCAAAATGATGTGTAATAACAATACTAATTATACAATTATATATATTTTTATAGATAGTTTTTAGGGTTCTTGTACACAGACCTGAAGAAGTCTAGAAGGATGAAAGCGATCTTTGTTAACAATAGGTTATGAAAATAGAATATGCTTTTTAAAATTGATTTTTTTACATGCAAAGTGTATATGTATATATTTATATATATTTTTGATTGCCAAATGGACTAAGGTTGATATATTTCCAGCCATGTAGTATATTGTCTTGGATAAAAATCACAGACTTAATTATCTACTTAATAATCTGGTTAAATAAGAGGTACCACATCATTATAAATTTTATTTAAAGTACATAAGGGTTACATTATTATGACAGCTACTAAGTAGGGCAGGACCAGCTCAAATGTCACACTGATGGGGGAAGGGATGTGAATTTAACATGTGTGCCAATAACACTTTGTTTTACAGCACAATAATCCACTCCCTTGCCTGGTAAAAATATAGAAAGCTTGTGAGGAAACTATTATAGGTTCATAGGTTTATACTAGGCTATCTGCCCCAAGGCATTTATAAGCCTAGCCCAAATTTTTGTGGCTTACGCCACCCCTTATATGAAAAAATACTGTGCCCATTAGTTTGTTGTGCCTCTGTCCAGCAGTGACACAGAGATGATTCCCGGGCTAAACCTACGATCTCCCATCCACAGGTCAAGATTTCTCTTGAACAGAGCCAGCGAGGTGCTCTGCCTCACATGGACCGGGACACTATTCCACAGCATAGGGAGTCTCTGAGTGATAAATCTATCCCTCCAGCACGTCCTATTTATATCCGTGCTAAGGTTTAAGTCGCTTGCTCTAGTGGTTTCAGTGGACTTGGATTTTTTGAGGTGGAGCATGTCTATTAATTCCGGGTTGGACATGACCTTGTATGTCAGGCACATGTCACCTCTGAGCAGATGGTATGCGACTGAATAGAGCTGGAGTTTCTTCAATCTGGCAGCATATGACAGATTTTGGAGTCCCTTTATCCTTTTGGTGAGGAACTTTTGGGGTCTCTCCAATTGCTGCAGATGTCGGGCGAGATACATCCCGAATGGGGCATTGTACTCGATCATTGGTCTGATAAGTGAAGAGTACACGGGAACAATGACCTCACTAGATCTGGATGTGAATCCCTTCATGATCAGGTGGGCAATGTAGAAGGTCTTTCTAACCACTTTAGCAATGTGAGTGTCAAAAGAAAGGCCACTGTCAACCTGGGTCCCCAGGTCCCTGATAACCTCTTCTGTGCTTAGTGGATTGCCACCTATATGGTAGCTTGGGGTAAACTTGTTTTTCCCGAAGGGTATGACTATACATTTTTTGGCGTTTAACTTCAGGCCATGGCTCTGGCACCAGCTATCTGTTTCCGTGAGTCCCTTCTGAAGGATATCCGTGTCCGATGCACTTTCCACTATGGCGCCCAGTTTGCAGTGGTCTGCAAACTTTGTCAGCCAAAGTCCTCCCATGTTGGCCTGTACTTCTGAGAAGTAGATGCCAAACAATAGGGGGCCAAGGACCGAGCCCTGTGGGACACCACTTGTGACCGGCTTGGGGTCTGACATAGCGCCAGCAACTCTAACCCTGTGGGTTCTGTCCGTAAGCCAGTTTGCAACCCATCTTGTGACATATGGGTTTATATTTAAGCTGGTAAGTTTTTCTACAATACCCGAGTGGGGTATTGTGTCGAAAGCCTTTGCAAGGTCAAGGTAGGCTGTATGGACTGCCTTTCCCTCATCAATGGCCTTGGTGACTGTTTCGAAGAAGTCGACCAAGTTCAAAAGGCATGATCTTCCCTTGACGAAGCCAAACTGGGTCGGGTCCAATGTCTGCAAGTCCCCTATATCTTTGTTTATGAGCTCCATTATGATCTTCTCCATAGCTTTGCAGACTAGACTTGTTAAGCTTATGGGGCAGTAATTACCAGGGTCTGTAGAGGCACCGCCTTTGTGGAGTGGGACCACAGTTGCCGTACGCCACTCCTTGGGCATGTATCCTGTGGTAAGGCTGAGATTAAACAGCTGCCTTATGTGAGGGTTTAATTCCTCATTTAGCTCGTGTAGCACACAGCCGGGGACACCATCCAGTCCCATTGATGCTGTGTTTTTAGCTTTAGAGAGAGCAGCTTTCACCTGCACATTTGAGATGTCTGGGAGGCTACACTCCGCTGGGATAGTTATCTCTCCTTTAGGGGGGGAGAGGGGGGTGAAGTTTGCACTGAACCTGTCTGACAGTATGTTGGCAATGTCTGTGGGTTCAGTGATTTTTGTATCATTTTGGACTAATTCTGAGCATATCTGGGAGTTTCCACCCAGGTTCCTAACATAGCTGAAAAGGCCTTATGATTGTCCTTTGAATCCATGGCAATTTTTCTCTCAAAATTGGCCTTAGTTGATTTTATGAATGCTCGTATTTTATTACTAATAATGATCAGGGGTGACTTCCCTTTTATGGATTTTGTTCTATCATGTAATAGCTTTCTCCTCTTATTGTAAAGTTTGTTAATGGCTGGGGTCCACCAGACTGGACGTTTGCCCTTTGTGGAAAGAGTCTTGGTTTTATTTGGGATTGCCTGATCCATGCAGTCCTGGAGGTGTTCATAGAAGGCATTTGTAAGGGCTTCCGCAGCTTGGGTTGTGGTTTCCACTGGCTTAGGGGCCTTGAAGGATACCACACCAGTCTTGAGTAGTGTGAAGTTTGCTTTAGAGAAGTTCTTCACTGTGGTCTTTTTTGTTTGGGGTGGGGGCGGGATGTGGATTTCCAGTGAGATTAGTTTATGATCATATCTCACCAATGAGGGATATACTTCTGGTGTGGAGCATTTTGTCCCCATGTTTGTGATAATGAGATCTAGTATATTTTCTCCTCTCATGGGAACAGTGACTGGCTGTTCCATGGCATTTGAATTTATGAACTCCAGGAACTGTTGGGCTACAAAGTTAGGGATTGAGTAGTGTTCCCAGTCTATATTCGGGTAGTTGAAGTCACCCAATATGATGGTGTTTGGAGATACATTTATACCCTCCAGTGTCTTCAGGAAGGCTGTGTGGGGTTCCTGAGTTTGAGAGGGTGGCCTGTAGCATGCTACAATTTGTAGAGCAGATTTGCCTATGGTTAGTTGCACCTGGATGGTTTCCGAAGCTTCGTGCGTTGCCACCAACCTGGAGGTGTGGGTATGCATTATGAATATGGATACACCCCCTCCTTTTGTGGTGTGGTCCGGGTTTTGGGGCCGGAACGCATGATATGAGGTAAAACCTAATAGTGCCTGGGTGCTCTCAGGAGCCTTGAACCAGGTTTCAGTTACAGCACAGACATCGATGTTCTCCATACTGAGAAGGGCCTCGAGAGCATGCATTTTGAGATTTAGACTTCTGGCATTGAGCAACATTACCCTCAGTTTCTTCCCATTTTTGTTTTCTAGGGTGGTAGGTTTAGAATTTGAGCCTTGCCTAAAAAAGGCACTATGGGGTGGCAAGAGCCTTAGCCAATATCCGGAATCCCAGGGGTGACAGGTGCAAGCCGTCCCTTGCGAAGCAGCGTGGCTTGTCAAGCATGTCATCCCAGGCAGACAGACACTGGATCCCCTTTGAATGACACCAGACATTAAGCCAATTGTTAAAGCTGATCATCTTGTCTCTATATTGTGGCATCATTCTTGGTGAAGGAAGGATACTGCTCAGGGTTAGGGTCATACCTGCCTGGGCTACATAATCAGAGAGCTCCTCTATGTGTCTTTTCATGTAGTCCAGGGAGGTACGTCTCAGGTCGTTCACACCAGCATGGACAATGACTGTGTCATATTTGTACTTGCCGTGGAGTGACCCGAGTGCTTGTGTTATGTGGCGGATTCTAGCGCCCGATAGGCAGCTTACTGTGACCCTCTCCTTGTTCAGCCTGGTGAGTGGGACGTCAGTGTGTCTGACTATGGAGTCACCTATGACAAGTATGTTTGGTGTTGTATTTGGCCTTAAGGGCTGTGACTGCTTTGCACACTGCTTTTGTGGTTTATGTGTTGCTTGTGGGGTGTCTTGAGGTAGCAGTTGTTTGGGTGTCTGCTTTGGAGGCCTCTGCTGTTTAGGTAAATTTTTACTCAGATCCTCTGAGTATGTCTTTGTGTGTTTATGTGTTTGATTCAGTGGTGTGGTAGCATTATGTGAGGCTGGTTTTGTGGTGTGTGTAGTTGCCTTCTCCTCCTGTCTGGTCTTGCCAGTCCTGAGTTGAGAGAGCTCAGCCTCCAGTTTGGCTAAATAGCTGCATCTCTCGCAAGTATTTGTGTTATGTGGGAGGAGGAGGAGAGGGTTGTCTGTGTACATGAGGCAGTTATAACATTGCCTCAAGATTCCCAGATTCACCAGCTGGACCGGAGAGGAGATTGGCAACTGACCTTTGGACATGCTAGAATAATATTGGGAATTCCTTAATAATTGAAAACAAGGGCCAGTGGGGAGTGAGGGTGTAGTGCTTTTAATTTTTAGTGCTGACTTATATAATTGCTTTAGTGAGCAAGTGCCAGGTAACTTGAGTGCAATGTGTTACAAGTAACTAAATGCAAAAACGACAAACAGTAACTTTCTTTCAAGTGAAACAAGGAAATAAGTACAGTAAGCAATGCAGATATCACTAGTGATCCACAGAAGCTGAGAAGCCAGATTAGGTGGAATTAGCTTCCAGGGAAATAACACAAACAAACAACAAGCATATAAACAAAGCTAGATTCAGCAGGCCTGGATCTAGTCTATGCTAGAGCAAACAAGGTGTACCAATTTCAGTAAGATACAGTTCAAATATTCAGGCACTATAAACCTTTAACCAGAAATTCCCAGCACAGAAGGGCAGAGTCCAGCCTCTTCTCCCACAAGAGTGCAGACCACGAACCTTCTTAATGTAAAATAACTGGCCTGAAGCCCAAGTGCCTAAACCAGAACTAATACACTTGGACACTGGGCTCTCAATCAGCAGTTCCCAACTTAGAAGGATGAAAGCTACCTGTCCTGCCACCACAGTGCTTGCCACAAACCTTCCTAATGTAAAACAACTGGTCTGAAGCCCAAGTGCTTAATCTAAAAGACTTAGAATGATAGCTACACTTTAATCAAGTTACAGCCAAGCAGTAATAAATACAATTGAATACTTTAGAGAATGTCTAGATTAGTGCTCAAGTTACACAAACAAAGCTAGATCCAGCAGGCCCGAATCCAGTCTATGCCACAGCAAACAAGGCGCACCAACTTCAGTAAAAAGCAGCTCAGATATGCATGCACTATAAGCCTTTAACCAGAAATTCCCAGCTCAGAAGGGCAGAGTCCAGCCTCTCCTCCCACAAGAGTGCAGACCACGAACCCTCTTAATGTAAAATAACTGGCCTGAAAGCCCAAGTGCTTAAACCAGAATTAATACACTTTTAGAATAACAGACACTGAGCCCTCAATCAGCAGTTCCCAACCTAGAAGGATGTAAGCTACCTGTTCTGCCACAACAGTGCAGACCACAAACCCTCTCAGTGCAAAACAACTGGTCCGAAGCCCAAGTGTTTAAACCAAAAGGCTTAGAATGAGTTACACCAAGCAGTAATAAATACAATTGAGTATTTTAAGATGATGCAAAAGTAAAATGAAGTAGGTAGAAACACAAGTACAGTAAAAGCAGATGAAATTTTTTTTTTTTTTTAATCTGAACAAGTGCTGAGATCAAAGAAACAGATTTGAGTGCTGAAACTAGAAAAACTGGCTAGTTATAAGAAAAAAACAAGCTAGAAGGCTTCCCTCAAACACAGAAGGGCTTGGGGGCTCAGAAGCCTACAAAAAGTCTATACCACTTAACAGGAAAGGCAGGAAATAAGCTTAATTTTTTTTGTCTGTTTCCCAGATGCTCTCTTTGTACACAGTAGGAGTGCCTGAAATCAGAATATGATCTCACTGCAATCAGTTGAGTGAGCAAATGAGATGAGCCCAGAGGCAGGCTGAGGGGCGGGCAGTTTCAAGGCCACTAAGATTAACACCAAAACAAAAACAAGGAGGGTGGGTGGGAATAACTGAAGAGCAGAAAAACTGCCAGTTCAGTTAAATATTCCTTCAACACAGTTTAAATCAAATTAAATACTGTATTTTTTTTTTAAAAGTGCAGATAAATGTACTTAAATTCTCTTATACGTCCAGTTGAATATAACCAAGTTCTTAGCCGGCCAAAGCTGAGGTTTTTAAGCAGAAAATATTTCACAATGCACCACTTAACTAGGCAAGGACAGGAAATCAAAGAATGTGGCTACCCCACACCTGTAATTACTAGCAAATAACAAAATTCAGCAAACACTATCTTCTGTTCAAGTTACTAAAGAGCCAAATTAAATACTGTATATTTTTTTTTTTTTTTAAAAAAAGAAAAAGGACTTTAATTCTTCTTTATAATATATTGAATATATACCAAAGTTTCCGCCAGCCAAAGCTGAGGTTTTAAGCAGAAAATATTTCACAATGCACCACTTAACTAGGCAAGGACAGGAAATCAAAGAATGTGGCTACCCCCACACCTGTAATTACTAGCAATTAACAAAATTCAGCAAACACTAGCTTCTGTTCAAGTTACTAAAGAGCAGAAAAACTGCCAGTTCAGTTAAATATTCCTTCAACACAGTTTAAATCAAATTAAATACTGTATTTTTTTTTTTTTAAAGTGCAGATAAAGGTACTTAAATTCTCTTATACGTCCAGTTGAATATAAACTCTATTTTTGTTTTATTTGGATCGCTTGTCTGTGTACTTAAAGGATTTTCAACTGGAAACAGACTGCCTGCCTTGCTTGGATTACTTCTGAATACTTAGTATTTCTGTACAATTATATATTTTTTATTTTTTTTTTACTTAAGACAAGTTTAAGTTCATTACTTCTACTACTGTTGTCTGATCTAATTAATATACAGTGATTAACTAGAGATATATGGATTGAAAATCTTCCACACAGAGAAGTTTTTTACACTGTTATGTTAAGGATTATAGCAGCTGGTGGGACTGCAGGGCTGCAGCCCATCTACTTTTCATGCAATTATTTATTTTTATAATAATGCAGCATAATCTTTAAAGTAAATGAAGCGGAGACAGTCAAATAAACTGGAAAACTAGAAAAACACACCAAGCCTGGACCAGAAGCAACGTTTTGGAATACAGCTTTCGTTTACGAAACAATTGCTTCTGCCAAAATCTTCTAATGCCAATAATAAGTGTAAATGAAAGCAAAAAGTCTTCCTTTGAAGTTGTGAAGGAATGCCAAACCAAGTTGATCCACTAAAATCTTTTATTCACCAACACGAAAACGAGAAGAACACTCCAATGCAAACCAAGCGCTTTCGCCTGGACAATTCCAGGCTTTTTCAAGATTAAAATACAAATGTGGCCATACTGCTTAAATACACAAGTTAATAGGCCAATTTGGCAATTAAAATTTAATTGCAATCAACTATTAAAGTGCTATAGTGCTGCAGTACTCTTTTTGAAGTCTAATGAACTTGACAAGTGAAGTTTTTTTCTCACTATATAAGTCTTACATACAACAAGTATACTTTGATATTCCTTGTGCTGCTGAATACTGTTAAAATTCATTTGCTGCTCTTGAATGAGTATATAATACAAAATAGTAATAACTAGAATATTAAACAGTGGTTAAATACCCTATTAATCATACAGTTGAAAACACATCTTTAAAAATAGTTTCTTAGGTTAAAACCAATAACTGTTGTTTTTGAGTAGGCTACTAGAATTCAAAGCAAATACTTTGTGAATATTTCTATATACATTATATGAATTATTTATTTAATTTATTCATGTATAAAATTTATTTCATATGTAATACAAATATACACAAATAAACTAGTTAATAATTCTCTTTCTTATTTTGAAAAAACTTTCATAGTATAATTGATATAGATATTAATTAGAGTTTATAAAATGAACACAAAGAAGGGGCTAAAAACAAACTACCTATAATTTATTCCTTTTCATTCTCAATATACTGTTAATACTAATGTTGTCATTCATTCCTGGATTCTTTGAGGCATCCAATTTTAGTTGCCAGGTTAGCTCTCTAGTTTCTAGGTAACTTTCCCAGTCACCTCCCCTAGGGTCACTAATGACCCGTTCCAGGACAAAAAAAATTAAAGACATATTTGTGCACGTTAAAGAGTGCTTAAAAAATGCATTAGTTGTTTTCTTTTTCTCTATTTCATATATGTGTTCATAAATTCATTTTTTAAGCATTCTAGTAGTCTTTCCCACATAGAAGCCATGGCAGAATGTGCATACACCTAAATACACTACCCCCATTGTATTACAATTGTGGTATCCTGGTGTCTTTAAAGTGCAATTCCTAGCTGGTAGAAATATTTCCGCAGCATCTAGTAGATAGTTGCACTGTTTACACATACCACATTTATATGTACCATTCTTTCTATGAGAAGAAACAGTGTTCTTTACTTGTCTTGTACTGGTGTTCTGTTCAAACATTCCTTTAAGGTTTATATCGCGTTTTCTAACAAAAGTTAGTGTTCTTGGTAAATACATTTTGATGTCCTCTTGTGTTATTAACATTGGCCAAAAAGCTTGTAAGGTGTTCTCTATATAAGTTGAATCATTGGTGTATGTATAGATAAAACTTCTCTGTGCATCATTTTCTCCTCTACTGTTAGTTTTGGGAAGTGGAAGTCCCTTACTAAGAAGGGGTGGGAACTTTGAATCCCTTTTCTCTAATACTTCTTCTATGACTGTTTTAATTAACCGATTGGGATAGCCTCTTTCCAACAACATGTTAGTTAAAGATACAACTTCATCCAAAAAGGCATCTAAGGTGCTACAAATTCTAGATGCTCGAATCAATTGACCTCTAATAATTCCCTTTTTAGTGTAAAAAGGGTGTGAACTATCAAAATGTAAAAATGTGTTGGAATAAGAAGGCTTCCTGTAAATAGTTGATTCAAAATGTTCTCCTTTACTATCCTTAGTAAGTAAGATGTCTAAATAATGTAATGAGTTACTACTAAGTTCGTAAGTGAATGACAAAAAATCGGTAGTTGTGTTAATGTATCCAAAAAACTCCAAAAAAGTCTCCTTAGAACCCTGCCACAGAATACATATGTCGTCCAAATAGCGCTTGTAAAATAAAATCTGTTCGTTCCATTTAGAAGAATATATATAAGTTTGCTCCCATTTGTATAAAACAATGTTTGCATAAGATGATGCACATGGGGAGCCCATGGCTACCCCCTTGCTTTGCCTGAAGAATTCTCCATTAAAAAATATGTAGTTGTTGTTGAGAATGATTTCCATAAATTTAATAAGTATGTTAATCTGGTTATTACTTAAGTCGCTTAAACTTACTAAGATGTCAGAAAACTAGTCTATTCCTAAATCATGTGGTATGCTTGGAAACAATTCAACTACATCTATTGTTATCATCAAAACATCATTGTTACAAATGTTGGGTGGAATACTGGCTAAGAATTCCCAAGAATCTTTGCAAACATTTGGGAGCTTAGAAACTAAAGATTTAATGCTATGTTCAACATATTTACCTAGCGGTTCTGTAATACTATTTGCTCCGGCCACAATTGGCCTAAATTTCAAAGGTATAATCCCTTTGTGAACTTTAGGTATACCAAATAGTATAGGAGTCTTGGGATGTGGTACATTCAAGTAATTAAATAGTTCTTCATTTATCACTCCTTGAAGTAGATGGTCATTCAAGCAACATTTAATTCATTAATAGAGGCCTGCTCGTATGTGTCAGAGTCCTGCAGTATATCATGCATTGCATTATCATAATCAAGTACATTCATAAGCACCATCCCACCCCCTTTATCCGGTTTCATAACCCTGATTTTTTGTTCTTTTAACAAGTTCATAGATTCTTCCAGATGTTTATTGAAATTATGTGAAGGGTCTTGTCTGTTTGACAAATTAGTTCTTAGTGTTTTTTCTATAAGTTCTTCAAAAATTTTTAAACTCGGATGTAGGGGTGGGTTAAATGTACTAGACCTAGTAATGCTGTTGGTTAAAGTGCCTTGTCTTTAAAGTCCCTTTACTTTTTGTGTAACATTTGTATTTTTATTTTTGATAATAATATACACAAAACCTGTTTATGTTTATAATCTGAAGAGCTCACATTGCTCATAGACATGAAAGTGTTTGCACACAGTTTGTCAAAAGAGTCATAAAGACCAAAAAAAACATACACTGACCCAGCCAAAAAATGCTGTGTTCCAATTAAACAGAAGATGATTGCACCATCTTTCACCTCTTTGAACTGCATGATTTTTATTAAAGTGGTGTTAATATATGGGGTAGTAAGCTACTATAAAAAGCAATTTCATTTAAAAATATACTTGGCTTTGAAGTGTCAGGTGCTCTTTTGCTGGAGATAAAGATATACATGTTTTTTAGTCTCTTTTTGAGTTCAAGTGACTTTTTTCTTAGACCTTGTCCAGTTGCTCTGTTTAACTTCCCCATCTGCTTACAGATAACCTAATGCTTCCAAAAGTCCTCGAAGAAGGGAGATTTATGTTACTTTTTAAATTTCTGCCAACAGTGTTACTCTGTCTGTATCATCATAATGTTCATATTTTATAATGTTTCCAATACTCATTTGTTCACAAACACACTGTCAGGGGAATGTAAAAGTTATGTATTGAGTATTGTCTTATGGAAGTAGGAAAGATCTGTACGTGCACCCTGTAAAACAGGGCCATATATAATAATAGTGTCATCAACATCTCACCAAACTGCATTAAATTACATACACAATTATAACCAATTTACATATATATGCACCCGTTTAAGCAAAGCTGCTTGAATGGAATTGAGTTTTGAGTTGGTCAATGCCATTGTGTGACTGTTTTAAATACTGTCACAATATGAAGGCAAATTACTGTTTTATTTTTCTCTTATGGTGGAGTCTGTTGTTAAGACTGCCCAACCCAATGGTGTTGAAAATGAGGTACCACTATTAACTTCCCAGCTCACATGTTGTTTGTATTCAGTTTTTGCATAAGCTAAGTATTCTGAAACACATTTTTACTAGACAGCTGGATAAATTATGTTAATAAACTGTCAGTGCAGTAAATTCTAGTCAACTGAGAGATGTACTTTTAGATCTACTTGCTGTTTAGAACCTTAACTGCCTTTTATATTGATAAGAAATGAGGAAATAAGCAAAGCATTTGCAAATGAATAATTTGAAATTTAGGCACTGCATGCTTCTACTGTTTGTAACTTCTCTCAAGAACTAATTAGTGACACCAATAACATGTTTTCAGTAATTCTGTTCACTTTGTGGAAAATAATAAACACGTAGTCTGTTAAATGTCAGCAACATTTCATGATCCAATTGCTATAATTAATGAAATGCGAATACATTTGTGACTTCATTACAGCAGATAACATAGTCTTCAATTAAATCTGAAGAACCTCCAGTGATATGGATTGCTAGAAATAAGAACTATCACTTCAAAGTCAAAGTGTGCTTGCATTGTAAGTATAGGAGTAAAACACTTTATAGTGGTGGCAAAAATGTGTTTGAAATTTAGAGGCAGAGTAAGAGAAAGCAAGTCTATTTGAGATCCCGCAGTAATCATTGTATTCTCTATAGGATTAAATGGCTATTGTCATGGAAGTTCAGAATGACCAGTAACTTATAACCTTGGATTTATCCAGGCATTTTCAGATCATGTTATAAATCAAAGCCCTTAAGCTACATTACGTTTAAATTCTCCAGCATTTTTTAGACTCTTGATATCACTGTTTTTGCTGTCCTTGATCCATGTGCCATTTTTAATGTTGATATCATTGGTGTGGGTATGTGCACATCAGTGACAAGTAGGAGAAAGCATTCTTTTACATACAGTTTTGTGACTGTCACATTGCATGGAAGAGGATAATGAACAGGTGAGTGATCAGAAAAAAAATATTCATAAAAGTGTGGCTGTCAGTGAATGATATATAAAATATAAGCATTTGTACATTGTGCAATGTATTTTATTTCCTCTTTTCTGTTTATGGATGTGAAATTTACATGAAGCTTTCACCAACACTAATTTTTAATAAGTAGTATCTCTGCACTCCATGTTAAAGCACAATACCAGTGCTACAGCAGTGTGGAATGACATTTTACAATATCTGCACCATTATTTTAAAATGGAAACAATTTAGCATATGAACAGGAAAAAAAAAGTCAAATAAATTAAACCTGACATGCAACTTCAAAAGATCAGGAGTAAAACAGCACATCCCTTTGACCAACAGTAAAACAAACACTTGTTACTTTAAGCAGTTTTTTTTCTCTAACATGTGCCACACAGATATGATAAAACACTCATGTAGTTCTACTCGCTAAAGATGGATGCCCCAAAAGCATTATCTGACAAAGTTGCAGGGTTCTGGGACACGACACAGCATTTGTAATTATGTACACAAGAAAATTTTGCGAAGCTGGAATATTGCACTGTGGTGCCCAATTAAGACAGCTGCTGTTCTATGTCTAAAAGTTGAGTTGGAGGTTGGGATGGGGCATACTGCACTGGCTTAGGGGGTGGAAAGCCTGCAACTTGTATGGTTTATCAATGTGATATTGAATAATCATACTATAAGCTACCTTTCATTATTTTCCATATATATTGTGAAACATAAAATGTACCAACTTTTATGGCTGTATTCATCAGATGAGAAAAGTAGAAAAAAATATAACACACCCTGGTCCCACACTATACAAGTCTAAACTTTTGTCATTGATGAAAGTCAGCCTAATGTTATCCAATTTTGGGAATGATATGTTAGTTACATTGGAATGCCTATCAGCTGGATTCTGCCTAAAAATGCATTAGGGTGGAAGCAAAGGCTCTACTCAGATTGCAGTCTTTTTAATGAGAAGTACAGCCATCCTTAGACAAGAATGCTGAACTGTCAAGTACCTTGCTCCATACTGATGCATATTGAATCCCCCCAGAATGAGATCAGCTATTTAACCAGTTACTGAGAACTCTTGTTGTTTTCCTTATATCTAGGCATTATTCAAGGTGAAGAAGGATTCCACTCAGGACGACTGTCAGACATGTCTCTGCATTCCTATTACGGTTTTACTTCTTATGATGTTTAGTTCTGAGTGTATCAAAGCCAAGTCATATTTGTCTGGATTTTGTCTCCGCATGGCCTTTGAAATGTCAGAAATCCTGGCACCTGAAAGATAAATAACCTTCTCCTTATCCAGCCTTGTGAGTGATGAGTTATGGTGCCTGACAACGGAGTCACCTACCACAAAATGTTTCTGTTGCTGCAGAGGTTCAGAGTAGTAGATTTGGAGTGTTTTTGCATATGAGATATGTCTGGCAGGCATGGGAATGCATTATATTTTATATATATATTACAAGGAATGTATGGTAGGAGTGCATGAGTTGAATGACTGACCTGATTTATTTTCCCCATTGAAACGTAATCTTATTGCTAGGAGGCTTTGAAAATGACTCCTATCAGCCCCCGAATAAGATATTTTGCTGTGGTTAGTGATGACTGTAGTAGAGATATATAAGGCTCAAAGGGCAAGTTTTAGGTAAGAAGGAAGCTTCTGGATTAATTAAGTACTTGTACCTGCCACAGATTAATTAACTGGCATTGTGAGTAAGTTCATTGCATGTGAGCATAAGGGAGTTAGAGCACTTTCTTAGGAGACTTAGTGCTAAAATAATGGCAACAGACATGAATCTAACAGGCTAACCTTTCATACTGGCTATTGCTTAGATATTTAGACTAGTAAAGTAAATTCAATTATGGTAGAAATCACAAAATATAAAGAAGGCTAGTACGCCTAAAATGAAATCCAAACAACTGAGATATGTCTGGCAGGAATGGGAATGCATTATATTTTATAGATATTACAAGGACGTTCATTGGAAATCATTATTCTAAAGATATTCTAAAAGCAATGTGGGGAAATTAAACAAAGGCGTTGACTTATCACATTTATTTATTTTCATTCAAAAGAGTGCAGCACCTTAGCAAATACACTGCAGTCACCATGGAGAAAATTAGAAGTGCTGCTTCTTATAGTGACATTAGTATGAAGTTGAAAGGTATAAAAACATAAGTGCTGAAAGAAGAAACAAAATTGAAGACAGGTAAAAATCAAAAATTGATGGGAGAAGAAAAAGCTTAAAAAATGGCAAAAAAGGAATGTATTTGATTTTTTTTAGATGGGAATGACATTCAATAAAGGCATAGAGGGAAGGTAAGTGACAAGCAGAACCTATTCTTTCAGGAGTGAAACTAACCCAAAAGGGTCAGCTCACCCGAAAGGGGCAGCCCTAAAATGGTTGTCCAAGGAGAATTCAGAAAAGGAAGTAGAGATGCTCCAAGTACAAACTTGGGAGAAGACCATGAAAGGCCTTTAATACCAGCATGCATAACATTCTGTAGAAATTGTTTTCGTCTACCACAGAAATGAGGAGAACACACAGGACTTCATATAGGATCAGGTAGCTGTTAATGTACTGAATTAGGGACTGCAACAGCAATAACAGCAGCAGAATTTTCAAACAGAGACAGCATGGGGAAAATAAAGCAACAAGATCGAGACCAGAGTAGAACAAGTACCCGAGGATGTATTTAAGAAGAAAGTAATGCCCTGGGACTTCAGAATTTACAATTTAATTTAAAGATAACCTCACAAATTTACAGGAAGAATTCTCATAGGTTCATAGGTAGGTACTAGGCTATCAGCCCAAGGGCCTAAGTAAGCCTAGCCAACAAGGTTCCCTGGCTTATGCCACCCAAAAAAGTTAATTTCCTGTGCCCCTGTCGAACAGAGCCACAGAAGTGATCCCTGGGGTGTATTTCCTATTTCCCATCCACTCATCAAGATTTTTCTTGAAGAGTGCTAATGAGGGACTTTGCTTGACATAGATGGGTAGCTTGTTCCAGAGTATAGGAATTCTCTGGGACAGGAATCTATCCCTCTAGCATGTTCTGTTAATTGTGATGACAAGGTTTAGGTCCTTAGAGTGTGTAGCTCGGAGGCATTGGGATTTCTTAAGGTGTAGCATGTTCAACAGCTCTAGATTTAACATAGCTTTATATGTTAGGCAGAGATCTCCTCAAAGTAGGCAATATGCTACAGAGTAAAGCTGGATTTTTATAAGACGATCAGTGTAGGGCATCTGTTTGAGGCCAGTAATCCTCTTTGTGAGGTACTTCTGTGGCCTTTCCAGCTGCTGCAGATGTCTTGTGAGGTACATTCCAAAAGGGGCATTGTAGTCTATAATGGGTCTAATGAGTGCTGAGTAGAGGGGAAAAATGACCTCTTTTTTCCTGGATAAGAACCCTTTTGTGATGAGGTGTGCTACATAGAAGGATTTCCTGACTCCTGTGGCGATGTGATTATCAAAGGAGAGACTACTGTCCACCTGGGTCCCAAGGTCTCTTATCACACATTTGGCATTAATTAGACTGCCGTTTATGTGGTAGTTCATGGGTACAGAGTTTTTACCAAAGGGGATGACAATGTACTTTTTGGCATTGAGCTTAAGGCCATGCCTCTGACACCAGGCATCTGTCTCAGTGAGGCCCTTCTGTAGGATGTCCACATCATTTGGGGACTCGACTATGGCTCCTAGTTTTCAGTCATCTGTGAACTTCTTTAGCCAGAGGCCTTCTGTGTTATCCTGTACTTCAGAAAAGTAGAGACCAAACAGGAGAGGTCCCATGACTGAACCCTGTGGTACTCCACTTGTCACTGGTTTGAAGTCAGATTTGGAGTCTACAACTTTTACAGTGTGGGTTCTGTCAGTGAGCCAGTTGGCAACCCATCTTGTGACATAGGGATTTAAAACTAGTTTAGTGAGTTTAGCTATAATTCCAGAATGGGGGATGATGTCGAAAGCCTTGGCGAGGTTAAGATAGGCTGTGTGAACCACCTTACCCTTGTCTACGGCTTTGGTGACTGCCTCAAAGAAGTCGATCAGGTTCAGAAGGCATGATCTGCCTTTCACAAACTCGAACTGGGTGGGGTCCAGAGTTTGGAGATTACCAATGTCTTTGTTTATGAGTTCCATGATGATACTTTCCATGGCCTTGCAGACCAGGCTCGTCAGGCTAATAAGGTGATAGTTCCCAGGATCAGTGGTGGTTCCCCCTTTGTGGAGAGGAATAACTGTGGCTGTGCACCATTCAGTGGGCACAAAGCCTGACATGAGACTATGATTGAACATGGTGCATAGGTGGGGAGCCAGCTCATTCTGAAGTTCATGTAAAACACAGCCTGGGATGTTGTCCGGTCCCATGGATGCTGTGTTTTTGGTTTAAGAGAGTGCAGCTTTTACCTGCATAGATGTGATTACTGGAACTCTGCATTCTTCCTGTATAGATATGAGCCCTTTAGGGGGTGAGGGGGGAGTAAAGTTAGCACTGAACCTATCTTCCAGGATGTTGGCAATATCAGTTGGTTCTGTAATTTTTGTGCTGTTGTGCTGTAACTGAGAACAGATCTGGGTGTTGCCTTTGAGATTCTTGACACAGCTACAGAATGCTTTGTGGTTGCCCTTAGAATCAGTGGCAATTTTGTTTTCATAACTAGCTTTGGAGGATCTTATAAGGGATCTCAGCTACTTACTGAGGCTGACCAGGGAGCTCCTCCACTCATGGGATTTTACTCTTTTTTTCAACAGTTTCTTCCTTCTGTTGTAGAGTTTGTTTATGGCTGGGGGCCACCATATTGGCTTCCTTTTTTTGGAGGATAGCATCTTGGTTCTGTTTGAGATAGCACAATCCATGCACTCATCTAAGTCCATATAGAGTGCATTTGTGTAGGATTCAGCAGTCGTACCTGTATTGTCCATCTGCATGGATGTCACGAAGTTCACCACTTCTGTCTTAAGAAGCATGAAGTTGGCTTTTGAGAATTTTTTTACCGTGGCCTTACTGGTGGGTGGGGGCGGGATGTGGATATCTAGGGTGATTAGCTTATGGTCGGATCTGACCAATGAGGAGTTGATTTCAGTTGTGCAACACCGGTCACTCATGTTGGTAATGACTAGGTCTAGGATATTGTTGCCCCTGATGGGGGTGTGGATAAGTTAATCCAAGGCATTGGAATTTATGAGTTCCAGAAAGCGTTGAGCAAAGGAGTTGGCACATGAGTAGCTTTCCCAGTTAACCCATTCACTCCGGAGCAGTTCAGAAAAAGCTGTCTGCTTAATTCCACCATAGGAACAACAGTGCAGCCTGAGCTCATTTTTCAGAAAATCCATTTGTAATACCATACAGAAAACAAATGTTCATAACTCTTTAACTAAAAGAGCTAGACTAAAAATGTAAATGTGAAAGTTGTTCAGCAGACACTGACCTTTCCAACAGTGTAAATGTTGATAGTGCATATCAAAATTATTATTAAATATTTGGCAAGGAATGTTGATATTGTGCATATTTTTTTACCTTTTTTGGAAAAGCAAAGCACAATATCTTGGTCAATGTACCATAAAGACCCATACAATTTGTATTTAATTTGTTAGTATGAATATCAGATTTAAAATGATACCTTAACCATTACTGTGTGATGCTCCTTTATGGAGATATTCACAGAAATATGATTAATATAATATTTCTTATAATTGATAAATAAACAAAGCATAATAAACACCAAAAAGAAGAAAGGTTGTGTGCAAGATAAACAAACCACAAACCAGCCAGAAAACAGCACACAAATGTCCAATCACAAAAATAATGGTCACACTATAAAGCCCGAAGGTCACTAGTTTATTGTTCACACTAACGCTCCAAATTAACACTGTGTTTTTGTCTCCAAATACAAAAGACTTCATCAGATGTTACAAAATCACCAACTAGCATCCCCTCTTAAAAATCCCTCCCTCTGGTACATTCTCCAATAGGAAATTTTATTAAATTTTTAAAAAACACATTTCTTATAAATAAATCTTATCAAATATTCTTGAAAAATATTTTTCATATATAGGTAAAAAGACAAACAAATAGTGCTTTGAACCTTCATGAAATATTAAAGTATGTGCCCAATGCATAAAACGTAATATATATAAAACAAAATATAGGGTCTATATTATATAGTTGAAGTTTCAAAACTTCAACCCTCACATGAGCGAACCCATGTGAGCGAAGTTTGAAACATCGACTATACAATAAAATAAAAAAAAAAAACTTACCTTACCGCTCTGAGCAGGGGGGGCAAGCCCCCCTGCACCCCCACACCCCCCCTACTTAAATATAACAGCTCCGAGAATGCACTTCAGTGCAGAAAGGGAAAACTTCCCATTCTGCCTGTGAAAAGCCGTTGACTTTCACCTTCGATCTTTCCGACGTTTGATCATATGATGTCGACCATCTATGATTCGAACAACAGAATGGTTGCCCATCTAATATAGACCCCAAAATATATACATATATATATATATATATATATATATATATATATATATATATATATATATATGTGTGTGTGTGTGTGTGTGTGTGTGTGTGTGTGGTTAAAACCATTTATATAAAAAACACAATTAAAACAAAATGGTCCTTTCCTTCCATCTAGTGGTCAGAAGAGGAATTTACAACTTAGCAGCTCTGAGCTTCAAATCTGGGGCCAAAGAAAGTTAGTCATTTAAACCTTCCTCTTTGTTAGCTTCCAACTTTAATTGCCGGAATAGTTCTCAAAATTCAATGGTAGTCTCCTAGAGTCCTCCACAGGGGTCTATGTCCACTTTCTCTGTCACATAAAACCTATACTTAACTGATGGGCATAAATTCTGGTGTCTATATAAGACATTAGCCTCATCCATTTTCCTAATGTCATTCATATGTTAGTATATTCGCCTGTTCAGTTTTCTAGTGGTCTTCCCTATATAAGGCCCCGCAGATTTCACAAATAGTAATACAAACTACCCCAATAGTGTCACAATTAGTGTACCCATTAGTTTTAAGCCAGCTCACTCTTTGTTTAAGAAATACTGACTCCCCTTGAAGGACATGAGCACACTGCAAACAGTTGCCACATTTGTAGGTTAATGTTCTCTTTCTGCTCTGCCTTTTCTTTTTAGTCTCAAGTATTTCCTTTATATTTTTCCAAACAAAGCATAATATCTCATCACCTGTAACAGACAGAGCCTACATATCAGTGTAGAAGCTGTGAGTCTCAATGTCATCTTCAAAATTATGCATCATTTGTGTCATCACCATGCTTCCTTGTAAAGATATGGGGATAATAATGAGAAGTATTGGAAATGTATAACTTTCATAATCCTACAAGACTAAACAAACTGTGATATCTGTACATGTGTACAGTGCACAGACACAGTTCTTTTATCATGTTGTAAGAAGTAACACTGTCTTTAAAATGAGGTATTACTTGGCACACTGACATCCTCCCTTGCAAAGTTATTTACAAAATATGAAAAAAATCAAAATTTCCATAACCTAAGTCCAAAACAAACTTTGATATCTGCACATGTGTACAACATACAGGGACAGTTATTTTACCATGTTGGAACTATTAATACTGTCTTCAAAATGAGGTATTACTTAGCACATTTAGATGCTCCCTTGCAAAGTTATTTACCAAAATATGAAAAAAATCATAATTTCCATAACCTGATTCCTAACAAAACTGATATCTGTACATGGGTAAAGCATTCAGAACCAGTTATTTTACCATGTAGACAAATATGATTGTAAATATACACATTTTTAGTGTAGCCAACATACTGCTAAATGGGTACATGTAAAGAGAAAAAGCAAGGTAAGGACCGCCACTCCACTAAAGAACCCAGGACAGGCATGGGACTTCAGTGGCAGGCAAGGCCATCTGATCTGACCAATAGCTGTGCTGGCTACCTACTCAGACAGCTGATACCACTGCAGTCTCACAGCCTCCTTTAGTGTCAGCAGTCAGCCTTACCTATGCCTTTTCTCTTCACATGTGTCCAGTCAGCAAAGGACCTAAGGGATCAAGTTTTGTATTACTAAGCCCTTCCTGTCATCTAAACTCTACACATGCCTGATAAAAGCAGAATAAAAAAAGAAGTATTGCAGGATGGTCACTGACAGATTGTATGTGGTAGCACTCTCCTGAAACAGTTGTTCTTTCTCAGCATCTTCACCAGCCCCTTGCCACAGTTATTTGCCAAACTCAGAAAGATATATTTTACAGAACACATTTCATAATAGAGTTTTACTTACCATACTGGTCTTACATGGTCATGGGTGTTTTGCATTCTTTTCACAAGCCGCATGTTACCAATCCTGCATAGCTCTCCTCATGCCATTGTGGAGGTCAATCAAGAGCAACACCTTGCCCTCCTCAGTTAGGTGAATGCCATCCCTTCTGAACAGGTGAACATCTTCTGCGTTGATGCTGTCATGGCAGACTGTAGATCCACCGACTCTGTGCATCAAGCCATGCATGAATCTATTCCGTAAATGTCTGGCCTTGTGAGCTGCCCATTGACTGTTTTCTGTTTTCCATATCTGTTGAGGAATTATCTCAGACCACATAAAAATGACAATGTGGCCACCATGACTGAAGGTGTTCAAAAATTGTTGTGATTTGAAACCATAGCCTTCTGAGTGGTTGACTGAAGACATCATTCCCCCCAATGTCCAACACAAGAATGTCGGGATCAGGGTAGATGGAACACTTCTCTTCCAACAACTGCAGTACTCCACTCCAATGCATACCTCTTCTTGCAATCCAGTATACCTTCACACTGGATGTGGGGAAGCTCAAGTTGTACTGGTTTTCAGTTTTGGAAGCATGGCTGGCAGCCCATTGAATGCAGGAATTGCCACATACCCACACTCTCACTTGTATTCTCCTGGTCGTGAAGCCATGTCAGTGTCAGAAGGTGGACAAACTTGCACAGGGAAGAAAATGCAAACAGATTACTACTGATGTTTGACAAATGTACTGGAAGAATATATATATATATATATATATATATATATATATATATATATATATATGTAAACATCAAACAAATAAATCCAAACCAGCCCAGAAGTTGAAAATGTTAAAACACAGGTGCCCAGTAGGAAGGTAGCTGGAATAAAGAAGCTGAACCACGACAATGTAAAATCTTCTTTTTTAATACAAAATGGTGAGCGCTTTCGCAATGATAAGCATTGCTTCATCAGACAGTTCATTCAAACAGCAACAGCACGTAAATACTTTAATTCATTACTAAAACAGCCAATCCTACCAGTCAAAGTTAATTCGGCACTCAACAATGAATTAATTACTATGGTTACATTTTGCCCTTCGTTAATTGCTGAAGTCAGAAAAGCACTATTTAAAAACCACATGCACAAAATGTAAAAATAAGAACATGTGAATAAATATAAATAAAATACATAAAAAGTCAGTAAATAAATACATATACTCATGTTGCCCATTTAGTAACTTCTTGTGCGTGTGGGTATAAGCATAAAACGTACATTCATATAAAAATATAAAATATAGGCAGTACACACTCAACAACTTAATACATATATTCTGCCTGATAAATACACATGCTGTCCACCTAATAAATACATATGCTTTAAACATACATCTCAACAGATACTTGTCTTTAATGATATCTATGTTAGAAGCAGCTCAAGAAATGCTGTCATATTGACCCAAAGCCCTGCATGTGTTTATGTAGTCTTCTCTTGTTAAGATAGTATTATTATTATTTATTTTATTTTAACCTTCTAGATTTTAACACTGGCTTCAATGGACACTATCATTCAAACCCAAACCTCTGTGTGCTCCTAAATGCAAAATCCATTTTACTTCCATATTTTCAGTAGTATTGACTATGTCCCCCATCCTATTGCTGACTTTCTGAATGTGTAAAACTTGAAATAAAAATATATGGTCATCTCCCTTATCCAATGTATGCTAGCCAAAGCATTATACAGTTGCCCTTTTCTAGTGCAGTAAACGTGATCCCTTATCCGTTCCCTAAGGTGACGGTTAGTTTTGCCAACATATAAATGGAAATATGCTATGCAATGAGCTACATACAATACATTCTTAGTATTGCAATCAGCAGAATTCCTTAGCTCCCATAGACGCCCTGTTTCAGGGTGCTTGAAATACCTTGATTCATCTATATAAATGCACTGTGCGCATTTTCCACATCTATGGGTACCATTCACTGTGCTATCCATCAGAGTAGGTATCCTTGGATGTTTTTACCATATACAAGAGATGTGAAAAGCTTTGAAACCATCATACGACAAAATTGGCATATGTTGTTAGTAGATGAGGATACTACCAAAATATTGGGTGGACAACCACATTTTGCATTTAGAAACAAGAAAAATCTGAAACAGTAGCTTTGCTATCCAAGGATACCTACTCTGATGGATGGCACAGTGAATGGTACCCATAGATGTGGAAAATGTGCACAGTGCATTTATATAGATGAATCAAGATTTGTCAAGCACCATGAAACAGGGCGTCTATGGAAGCTAAGGAATTCTGCTGATTGCAATACTAAGAACGTAGTGTATGTAGCTCACTGCACAACATGTTTCCATTTCTATGTTGGCAAAACTAACTGTCACCTTAGAGAACAGATAAGGGATCACCTTTACTGCACTAGAAAAGGGCAACTGTATAGTGCTTTGGCTAAGTATACATTGGATAAGGGGGATGACCATATATTTTTATTTCACGTTTTATACATTCAGAATGTCAGCAATAGGATGGGGGACATAGTCAATTCTACTGAAAATATGGAAGTAAAATGGATTTGGCATTTAGGAGCACACCGAGGTTTGGGTTTGATTGATAGTGTTCCATTGAAGCCAGTGCTAAAATCTAGAAGGCTAAAATAAAATAAATAATAATAATAATACTATCTTAACAAGAGAAGACTACATAAACACATGCAGGACTTTGGGTCAATATGACAGCATTTCTTGAGCTGCTTCTAGCATAGATATCACTAAAGACAAGTATCTGTTGAGATGTATGTTTAAAGCATATGTATTTATTAGGTGGACAGCATGCGTATTTATTAGGCAGAATATATGTATTATGTTGTTGAGTGTGTACTGCCTATATTTTATATTTTTGTATAAATGTACATATATTTTTATGCTTATACCCGCACGCACAAGAAGTTACTAAATGGGCAACATGAGTATATGTATTTATTTACTGACTTTTTATGTATTCTATTTATATTCATCCACATGTTCTTGTTTTTACATTTTGTACATGTGGTTTTTAAACAGTGTTTTTCTGACTTCAGCAATTAACTAAGGGCAAAACGTAACCATAGTAATTAATTGACTGCTAAGTGCTGAATTAACTTTGACTGGTAGGATTGGCTGTTTTAGTAATGAATTAAAGTATTTAAGTGCTGTTGCTGTTTGAATGAACTGTCTGATTAAGCAATGGTTACCATTGTGAAAGCATTCACCATTTTGTATTAAAAAAGAAGATTTTACTTTGCCTTGGTCCAGCTACCTTCCTACTGGGCACCTGCATTTTAACATTATCAGCTTCTGGGCTGGTTTGGATTTATTTGTTTGTTGCTTGTGTATCTAATGATGGCGGAAGATACTGTGAACATTGCAGAGGATGCAACAGTTGGAGTAAATGTGGAAAGGAGTGTTCAAAATTTGCTGACAAATCAAGATAATCCACGGCTACAAACAGGTACTCTTAATATGAACTTTGAGACTGTTAATACTAACAACATCAATGAAGCTGAGGTACGCAATTTGAAAAGAAATGTGGAGAATGATTTGTATAGGTTTAAGCATCTCCAGAGCCAATGGATCCATTTTGAAGCCTGCTTAAACCTAAATGTTATACCAAGGGGACTCAGAGTACTTAATATGCCCACATATGGAAACACCTACCCTACTTTGTTAGCCCAGTGGCAACAAATTAATCTTAACACCAGTAAAGCATATATACAATTATTGCTGGAATTTTTCAAGCCAGTGGATCAAGAGCTTAACGAAAAGATATGTCAGCAACAACATGAACTGTCTGTGCTTTATGGGGAGCAGCTACTGAAGTTTTCATGCATGAACTAATTGATAAGATACTCCGTTATGAAACCAGACTGCTTGAGCAAAAGAAAAAGAAATTGTGTAGGGATCCAACAGATTTCACCAACCAGCATGTCTTTACTTGGTCGAAACCTGCACAGTCTGCAGAGCAGTCTAATACCAACCGCAATCTGAGATCTATGAGAGAAATCAATGGGCAGTCAGAGGTACCGCCAACAGCCTACCAGCAGAGGAGAGGGCGAGTTCAATCGTTTGAGTGGCACGAGGGACTGAGGGCAGAGCATCGGGTGCAGTCTGAAGAGATGACCAATGCACTTGGAGAGGAAAAGGAAACAATGAATCAACAGCCAGGAGGGAGTGTCCTTTCACCAAATGAGGCACATTCTGTCTATTCTATACCGATGGAAGTGCCATCGTCTTTGGCAGCCAGTAATAAGGCAACAACTGCCTCCAAAACTACAGCCATGGTAAGAAGGAAGATTAATATGGAAGGAGGACAACAACAGTTTTTTTTCCTGTTCTACCCCTACCGTTCAGAGCAAGGAGAAGAAAATCTGCGGAACAGGACATCTACAGGGGCCAGAAATGGAAAGAAGCACCAGTTCAGTTACAAACTCACACTTTGAAGAAAATGTGTGGGTATGGGCAGGAGAGTTAATGTGGAATATTTCCAAATATGAACTGTCTGCAGCTGAGA
Source organism: Protopterus annectens (assembly GCF_019279795.1). Lineage (NCBI taxonomy): Eukaryota > Metazoa > Chordata > Ceratodontiformes > Protopteridae > Protopterus > Protopterus annectens. The sequence continues at coordinate 814,570,613 of NC_056728.1, read as the reverse complement.
CTTCTTTATTAAACAGAGGTTTCAATTTTATACCTTCGGCCAAAATGGACATTAATGAATTTCTGTTATGCCTACGTATGTTTACTAGAAATGTAACATTGAAACAACAATTTGAAAATGGCAATGAGGCAAAGGATGTTCAGTTTAAGAAAAACAGTCTGTATGTACCAATATTGCCGCATAATCTAGAAACTTTCTTAAAAGCTTGTGAAAATGCCATTTATAACACAGGAAACAATAGTTTTTTAGAAGAAGGAAAGTATAATTTGACAAAGAGTGAACACAAAGCATTGTGTGACTTGCAGACTAATGATAGCATAGTTATAAGACCCGCTGATAAAGGGGGACCAGTGGTGATATTGAATGCTGACTTTTATAATACAGTTATGCAAGAAATGTTATTGGATCCAAATGCATATGTTGAAGTACCAACAACAATTGTGTTTGAAATGAGTGAACAGATTGCCAGTACCTTATATGAATGCATGTGTATGGAACTATTAAGTAAAGATCTTTTTAATTATTTTACTGTTGAAAATCCACTCACACCTGAAATCCATGGCCTCCCCAAGATACATAAAGACCCATATAACCCGAAATTTAGACCTATAGTAGCAGGGGCAGGATGGCTAACAGAACCCATCTCTATATACCTGGGTAAGGAATTGAAGACAGCACTCAATGAATATGCATATGTCTTGAAAGACACAGAACAGTTTTTAGTGGACCTTTATGGGGCAGTGAAGCAAATTGGAACAGCAGATATGGGGATGCTGGCCACACTAGATGTAGTATCTTCATTTACAAGTATAGCCAATGACCAGGGGATAAGCATGGTGAAATCAGTGTTGACAAGACAGGGAAAGTTCTCTAATACTAAGATAGACTTTCTCTGTATGTCACTAGAATTGGTACTAGAGCACAACATATTTATGTCCAACGGCATATGCTATAAGCAGTTGTCAGGGGTTGCCATGGGCACAAGTTGTGCCAACACATATGCAAACCTGGTTATGGTTAACTGGGAACATGAACATCTGTTAGGTAATCCCCAAATAGCCTTTTATAGGCGTTTCATAGATGATCTTTTTATTTTTTGGAAAGGTGATGGTGAACAACTTAAATCCCTGTATGCATACCTAAATACTACTAGTGACTTTTTAAAGTTTACGATGAAGTGTTCTGAGATGAGATTAGACTTCCTGGACATTACCATATACAGAGAAAATGACCAATGGTCTACGAAAATACATAGGAAACAATGCTACCAACCATCTTTTCTACACAGAAGCAGTATGCATAACCCTAAGATTTTTCCTAATATAATCAGAGGTCAGGCAATGAGAACATCTCGCCTATGTTGTCAAGAGGAAGTGTATAGAAATGAGTTAACTAAGCTAAGAACAGGTTTCATTAATAGGGGGTATAGTGAACATGAAATTGATAAAGTGTACCATAATGTACACAAAGAAAGGAAAGGTAAAGCTAAGCCCTACTACCCTGATAGAGCAGGTAGTGGCAGGGTAGGTATCAGGAATAGTGTATTACCATACATTCCGATGGTTTTACCGTATACAAGAGATGTGAAAAGGTTTGAAACTATAATACAACAAAATTGGCATATGTTGTTAGTAGATGAGGATACTACCAACATAGTGGGTGGACAACCACATTTTGCATTTAGAAATAAGAAAAATCTGAAACAGCAGCTTTGCTATCCAAGGACACATGCTCTGATGGATAGCACAGTGAATGGTACCCATAGATGTGGAAAATGCGCACAGTGCATTTATATAGATGAATCAAGGTTTTTCAAGCACCCTGAAACAGGGCATCTATGGGAGCTAAGGAATTCTGCTGATTGCAAAACTAAGAATGTATTGCATGTAGCTCACTGCACAGCATGTTTCCATTTCTATGTTGGCAAAACTAACCGTCACCTTAGGGAACAGATAAGGGATCACCTTTACTGCACTAGAAAAGGGCAACTGTATAGTGCTTTGGATAAGTATACATTGGATAAGGGGGATGACCATATATTTTTATTTCAAGTTTTACACATTCAGAATGTCAGCAATAGGATGGGGGACATAGTCAATACTACTGAAAATATGGAAGTAAAATGGATTTTGCATTTAGGAGCACACAGAGGTTTGGGTTTGAATGATAGTGTTCCATTGAAGCCAGTGCTAAAATCTAGAAGGCTAAAATAAAATAAATAATAATAATAATACTATCTTAACAAGAGAAGACTACATAAAAACATGCAGGGATTTGGGTCAATATGACAGCATTTCTTGAGCTGCTTCAAGCATAGATATCACTAAAGACAAGTATCTGTTGAGATGTATGTTTAAAGCATATGTATTTATTAGGTGAACAGCATGTGTATTTAACAAGTAGATTATATGTATTAAGTTGTTGAGTGTGTACTGCCTATATTTTATATTTTTATATAAATGTACATATATTTTTATGCTTATACCCACACACACAAGAAGTTACTAAATGGGCAACATGAGTATATGTATTTATTTACTGACTTTTTATGTATTTTATTTATATTCATCCACATGTTCTTGTTTTTACATTTTGTGCATGTGGTTTTTAAACAGTGTTTTTCTGACTTCAGCAATTAACTAAGGGTAAAATGTAACCATAGTAATTAATTGATTGTTGAGTGCTGAATTAACTTTGACTGGCAGGATTGGCTGTTTTAGTAACGAATTAAAGTATTTAAGTGCTGTTGCTGTTTGATTGAACTGTCTGATGAAGCAATGGTTATCATTGCGAAAGTGCTCACCATTTTGTTTTAAAAAAGATTTTACTTTGTCGTGGTTCAGCTTCTTTATTCCAGCTACCTTCCTTCTGGGCACCTGTACATATATATATGTATATCATATGCATTACCTGGTTAGCCCATCCAAATCTTCCATCCTAACCACAGGGGCAGTATTCTTTGCATTAGATACATAAGTGGTGACGACACTGCAGAGGTACATACCTATTTTACAGACACACACACACACACACACACACACACACACACACACACACACACACACACACACACACATACACACAGGTTTTGTATTAGCATGTTCTAATACATGTTAGTGTGGAGTGCAGAGGCATTCATTATCATTCAGTAGAGATACTATATCATTATAATTCAGTCAAAATCGTATAACACTTGGATGTTACTGAGCCCTTCCTCCTACCACCTAATTTCCACCCATGACTGACAAAGCGTGTAAATATGCCCAACTACTGAGTATAAGCAGAAGTACAGTAATGGAAGCAGAAATGTCAGACTCATCTGGTTCATCCATGTAAGAATTCGTCACAAAAGTAATAATTCCAGTTAACACATCTGACCATCACTCTGGTTACAATAAGACCCATCAGTTTTCCTCAATGCAGTAGGTGCATATTGTTAACAGATAATAAATTATTCTTGAAAGCTGAATACATAAACAAAAAATTATAATAACCATCACTGAAACCTGAGCTATAGATAACCTATACTTGTTACACCGTATCTGTATTACAATCTTCAGCAGTCTGACCATGTATGCACAAGCACTTCCCTGGTACACAAATTATTTCTCCTACTAACATCTTCATTACTACATGTTATACACATGTCCCTAAATGAAACATTTAGCCAAATGACCCCTTCAGGAAAATGTTGAGATGCGCACAATCACCAAAATTATATATATATATATATATATATATATATATATATATATATATATATATATATATATATATATATATATGTGTGTGTGTGTGTGTGTGTGTGTGTGTGTGTGTGTCCGATGCATATATGTACAAGTACATTATGTACATACATACATACATATATATCCATATGCACACATATGCACAAATATATATATATATATATATATATATATATATATATATATATATATATACAGCAAGAAAATATCAGTGGTTTAGGAGGGTAGGCAGTTGAGGAAGAATGAGGGGGGGGGTTGCTTGCAATGACTGAGACTTTGCATTGCTGGCAATGCTGAGACTTTTCCCAGAAAACTGATAATGATTCACTGTTATATTGTAACTGCATGTATTGCTAATGTGATAATGACCTTCCTTTCATTACTGCAAAGGTATGCATACTGAGACACAGGTGATAATTGCTGCACATAACATGTTGAGTAGGCATTCATTATATTACATTGTGCAGCTGTTATGTAACACAGACTGATTATCATCGGTACGGAGAAGACCTGAGTCATTCAGTCAAATATTAGAACACTTAGATATTACTGAGCCATTCCTCCCACCTAAATTCTACACATGACTGACAAAGCCAGGATAAATGTGCAAAACATATGGTAGCTCCATGCTGTCAGTAGTCACCTAGTGATAACCATTAAATCACTCAGGCAGTATAATCACAAATAGAATAATACAAGCAGAAGTGATGTAACCCAATGTAATTTGCAGACTGACTTTCTATATGTCCCCAGTAACACTTCCAGTTGTTTGCATTCTGTATGCACAGGCACCAAAATGACACAAATTGGCCCAGCTGTCACTTCAGCAGTGAGACAATGTATACACAAGCACTTCCCTGATACACAATGAATTATTTCCCCAAGCAACATCCTCATAATTATGTCCAGGTATTCATGCAGCCAACATGAAACATTTCCACAAACAAGCCTTCAGTAACATTTCCTAGTATGTGCAACCAGCAGCATGAACACTTCACCCAAGCAACCCCTTTAGTAGAATGTTGAGGTATGCACAATGTCCAAAATTAAATGCTTCCCAAACAAAATGTCTGTAAGATTTGCTAGTATTAAACCACCACAATGAAGCATTCACCCATGCGAGCCCTTCAATATAATGTATGCACAGGCACCAGAATGAAAGATTTCCCCAAAACAACCATTCAGTAACATTTCCTGGTATGTACAAGCACCAAAATGAAAAATTCAGAAATGAACACCGAATGTGCAGGTGGGAAATTGCATCACATTATCTGTTGAGTAGACATGAATCATATTCCTTGTATAGGTGTACAGGTGTAATGTAACACAGTCATTACCATCTATTAGGACAAAGACCAGAGTAATTAAGTCAAAGTAGTACAGCAGTTATATCTTACTGAGCATTGGATATACCATGTAACACAGTGAAGACAGTCAAACAGTGGAGAATATATATAATAGTGAAGACTATTTGACTTTCTAAAGGATGCACAGTGTATAAGTGATTGTGGAATTTATCAATACAACACTATCTATACTGATTTACGATATAAATTTCCAAATTAAACACTATTGCTGGTCTGCCCTGGAAAGCTCTGTAATGTCTGTAGGGGAATATAAATACCTCCCCTGTTTGTTTCGTCAGCTTGCACTTAGCATGTGACATGCAGATAAATAAGCATGTTACTGTGTACATACATGTACTACATACAGTCCTGCACTGTCTGGCCTTGTGGTTGACACTGTGCAGAATGGGTATTCACAGAAAAAAGTACACATGGGACATTTGAGTCTTCCTCTTCCTGACAGCCACCAAGTACCCTTGGTCTACATTTGAACTCAGGCCACTGGTAAAAGAGGTTACAAACAAATGAACCATTTAATAAAAAATTGTTTAAAGACTGCTTGTAAGCTCTACACTGCCCTGTAACAGATGACCCATCTTGTGAACTATCCCTTTGTACTTGTGTTGCTTATTAAATATGGTACAGTGTACTGCTGCTAGGCAACCACACAGCTTCTGTTATACTTCTGAAGTACTTTTTGTCAAAGCTTATTGAAAAGGATCACAGGCTCAGCTAAACTTAGCAACTCAAAAGTCACAAACAGTATAAGACACAGATAAATAAGTGCACTTATCCTGCTTGCACAAGTTTCCTCCTCACACCATTAGAGAAATGGCACTATTAGTGAGCAGTTAGATTATCAGCTTCGACTGTGTAAGATTTCTATCAGCAAAGGTAAAATGCATTCTAGACTTGTGATCTGCCAGAAAACCACAAATTTTATGAGGAGCAGAATTAAAATGTGAGGCAAAAATCTGGATATTCCGTGAAAATCTGGTATGTGTGTGGGGTTGCTGCACTTCTGAGTGTGTTGCCCTTCAGGTGAGTTGTTAAATGGAGGTCCCATCTGCTTGAGTTGGTGGTAGCTCAGTTGGAGGTAAAGTTGCCACAACATGTACCGAAAAGAGCAAGAGAAATACCCTGGACAAACTTCTTCTAGTAGTATGGATAGTACATTGGCTCTCCCCTGAAAAGAAGCCACTAGCTTAGTGGGGCTGACCTGGTCAACAAAGGATAAATAAATTAATTTTTAGACTGTACTCTCTAGAGTTAAAAACAAAATTCCATTTATGCCACTACCACAACAACATATTCTGTGCCATAAATGGAATTATATGAGTAGGCTGTTGGGAGGGTGGCCTAGTGGTTAAGGTGTTTGTCTTATAAACACAAGGTGCAGGGTTTGAGTCTCACAAGGAATAATTGGCTAGGCTTAAAATGGCTCGCAAGGGCAGTTAGCTTAGTACTAATCTATGAACCTATGAACCACAATGAAGAAAAAAATAAAGTAAGAGTACCTTGTTCATGCAAGATACAGCTAGATACTTCTTAGCACTGTGGAATGAAGGGTGAGAAGAAAGTGATGCTGTATTGGAAGAAGCGATATGCAATATTACTCTTTAGCCCTGTCAGTGTTACCTTGAAAAAAGCTTTCGGAAAGTAAATTACAAAAAAAAAAAAAAAAGGAAAAAGTCATCATAAGTGACAAGTTATTTCCCAGTAGCAAGATATGGCATGCCAAATTTGGACAAATTACTCAGTCAACAGTGATCAACACTTTTTACAAGCTCTGCTGGCATAATGCAGTGTGTCAAGATACTGTGTGCTTGGAATACACTATGGTTCAAACAGCCTAGCTATTATTGATTAATTTCTTTTAACTCACATATATAGAAAAATCCCACAGAAAGCCTATCACTATTACCATGAATACTAACTTTATTTATTTAAAACATAAAATTCCAAAAGCTATGGCTATACCACAGTGTACACTCAAGTCTCTCTATGCCTTACCAAAACCTAAGCCATCCTCTGAGCATGAGATTTTCTGTCCTTTGCATGAAATGAGATAATAAATGTAGTGCCGTAACTAAGTTCGCAAAGGATTATGGGTCATGATTGTTACTGAATTGCAGTAGCGGTTAACTGCCGGTATTCTACTTGTGGTGGTTATGAAGTTATGAAGCTGGTTAGCACCTAATGTAAACTGTAGGAATCTGATTACTACAAATGCAACAAGCACATTTCAAAAGGTTTAGAAAAAATAGTGCAAGTCCCCAAGGCACTCTCACTCTCTGTCAGTCTCTAACACACAGTCTCTCCTGCTTACATACATTTATTTACTCACACAGACAGACAGAGACATACACACACATGAAGCACACTTTTTTCTTACTTTTTTACACTGAATGTTGATAGAATAACAGGTTTAGCATTAGCATGAATTTTCTGAACGGAATGGAATGAAGATTGAAACTTATATCTGTCAGTTGTTGTTGTTGTGTCTTTGGCTTTTCCCGGTTAGGGGTCGCCACAGCGGAACTTTGGTCCGCTAATGATTAGCAGTAGATTTTTATGTGCCGAGTTGCATGCCCTGATGCACAATCTTCAATGAAGGTACGCCCATTCATGCATGTCTCCACACAGAAGACGCTCTAGCTGTGAATTGAACAGGACAACGTCTTACTGTGAGGCGACAACGCTACCACAGCACCACCACCGCAGTTATGTCTGTCAGTATAATAATTAATTACAGCAGACAAAGCCACAATTTTATGAAAAATGGACGTAAAAGGGAAATAGACAAAGATGTTACACAAGCCGTGGCCATGACTACATGAATCTGATTGGCTGCCACTGCTTACATGACTTCCGGGGCCAGTGAAACAATACGGTCTAAAGTTTTTTATTTATTATAAAAGTAGCTAAAATTAGAGCTTTATAAGATCTTTTATATATATATATATATATATATATATATATATATATATATATATATATTTTTTTTTGGGGGTGGGAATTAATACAGCCAAAGGAAGAAATACAGTGTGCCTTTATATCACTCGGGCAGGTATTGCAAATTAAATTACAGTGCAGAGAAAATCAGCTAGCTGTGAGTGATAACCACAAAAAGCCGATTTTCTTTAAAAAATCCTATGTAAACGATAGTTAACTCCACTGTGGAAATAAAGTTGGGAGGGTAGTTAACAAAGTTCAGGTACCTTTTCATTTTAGTTTTCATTGGTGGAGTTAATCTGTGCTTGTACACACTGCCAGATGACACTCGGATGTAATGTACAAGAATAGCTCTCATCTCAGGGAGCACTTGGATGTAGCCACAGATGCATCCTGTGATGGTACTCAGGGTTAATGAGTTAATGGTGCTGTAGTTGAAGTCACCCATTATTAGGGTGTTTGGTTGAACCCTAATATTTTCCAGTATATCAAGAAAAGAGGAATGGGAATACTGGGGCATGGTGGGGGATCTGTAGCAAGCTACAATTTGTTTTGCAGTTTTGCCTAAAGTTAGTTGCACTTGGATAACCTTGGATGCATTATGCTGAGTAACTAGCCTGGAGGTGTGGATATCCTTAATGAATAGGACACACCTCCGCCTTTGGTGTTCTGGTCTAGGTTAGATGGCCAAAAAGTGTGGTATGAGTTATAGCCTGGTAATGCAGGGGTGCTCTCAAGAGCCTTGAACCAGGTCTCAGTCACTGCACAGATATTGATGTTCTCCATTTTAAGGATTGCCTCAAGTGAGTGCATTTTGAGATTTAGACTTCTAGCATTGAATAGCATTACCGTCAGTTTTTAGCTTGCCTGTTCCTGTTATGGTGGTGAATTTGTCATTTGAACCTTGCCTAAAAAAAGGCACTATAGGGGTGGCAAGAGCCTTAGCCAGTATCTGGAATCCCAGGGGCAACAGGTGCAGGCCATCTCTGGCAAAGCATCATGGTCTGTCAACCATGTCATCCCAGGCAGACAGATGCTGGATCCCCTTAGAATGACACCAGAAGCTTAGCCAATTGTTGAAGTCAATCATTTTGTCCTTGTACTGTGGTATCATTCTAGGTGATGGCAGGATGCTACTTAGGGCTAGGGTCATACCTGCCTGGTCTACAAGATCGGAGATCTCATCCATGTCTCTTTTCATGTAGTCCAACGAGGTACATCTCAGGTCGTTCACACCAACATGGGCAATGACAGAGTCATATTTGTACTTGTTGTGGAGTGACCTGAGTGCGTGGGTTATGTGGCAGATCCTGGCACCTGACAGGCAGCTGACAGTAACCTTCTCCTCATTTAGCCTGGTGAGTGGGACATCAGTGTGCCTGACTATAGAGTCACCTATGACTAGTGTGCTAGGTACATTGGTTTGCCTTATGGGCTGTGGTTAATTGGCACACTGATTCTGTGGGCTATGTGTGATTTGGGTTGTGTTGGAGGGTGGAGGATGCTTGCATTTCTGCTTTGGAGGTCTCTGTTGCTTGGGCAGATTATTACTGAGACCCTCTGCAAATGTTTTTGTGTTTCTATGTGTGGATTTTGGTGGTGTAGGTTTAGTGGGACTATGCAATGAGTATGGTGTAGTTCAAGTGTTTACCTTCTCCTCTTGTCTGTCAAGTTCAGTCCTGGTTGGAGAGAGCTTTACCTCCAGTTTGTAGGATAAGTGCATCTCTCACAGGTTGTGGTGTCAGGTGGTAGAAGGAGAGGTTTGTCTGAGTACATGAGGCTATTGCTACATTGCCTCAAGAAGCCCAGCTTCATCAGATAGACAGGAAAGAACACTGGGAGCTGACCCTTGGACATGCCTGAATAAAGAACTACTTTCCTCTAGACAAGTGAGGAAAGTGAGTATAAGAGCTGTTTTTCTCTAAGCAAGTGAGGGAAGTAAGTACAAAAACTGTTTTACTCTAGGTAAAGAGGAAGGTTGAGTGATGTAGTAATTTGTAGCTTATTTAGTGCTAAGAACAAGTTCTGAACAAGTGCTGAGCATGAATAAGCAAATTCAAGTGCTAAAACTAAGAATCGGTACCTGGATCTTGTGGTAGATAAGCTACCTAGTGCTTACCACTCCCACTGATAAGCTAGAATGCTTCCGTCCAGCACAGAAAGGCTTGGGGGCTCAGAAACTATTTAGTGCTTACCACTACCACTGATAAGCTAGACGGCTTCCCACCAACACAGAAGGGCTTTGGGGGCTCAGAAGCTTACAACCAGTCCTGGGTACAGCAAATCTGTATCTGGACTAAACTAGTTACAGGAAAGGCAGGAAACAAGCTTAGAAATGTTTTTTTGGAAAGTGGAAAGGGAGAAAGGAGAAACAGAAGGTAATTCAAAATTAAGGACCTAAGCGGCTTGCCCTTCGCAAATGTTCTCTCTGTATTAGGTAGAATGAGCTAGTGACACTAGACTGGAATAGACCTGGGACAGAGCTAAACAGATGGGACTGGTAGGAGTGTCTGAAGTCAAAATATGATCTCACTGTACTTGGTTGAGTGAGCAAATGAGACAGACCCAGGAGGCATGTTCAAACACAAATGTACAGGAGGGGCGGGCAATTCCAAAGCCACCAAGATTAATACCAGAGCAAGAACATGGAGGGTGGGTGGAAAACTAAATGCAGAGAGAGAGACCACAGTATTCTATGAAACAATTAAACAGAAAAATAAATAAATACAGAGAGACACAGACCAATGAAACAATGAAATACACAGAAAGATAAAACAAAATGCAATACAATCTTTAACACTGCAAGTTTGTACTTAACTCAGTTAGTAATGCAGTTGATTGTAGGTATGTAGCAGACGCCAAACAATTCAGATCTTGAGCAGTAATAAATTCAAAGATATGTGACTAACACTTATGAATACACAGAAACCCTCTAGGCTAAGAGTTTAACACTGAATATCAATGAAGTGAAGCACAATAGCCCCCACTAACTGCAGAGACAGAGAGAGACTACAGTATTCTATGAAACAAATAGAAAAATAAATAACTACAGAGAGACGCAGACCAATGAAACAATTAAATACACAGAAAAATAAAATAAAATGCAGTACAATCTTTAACACTGCAAGTTTGTACTTAACTCAGCTAGTAATGCAGTCAATTGTAGGTATGTAGCAGAAGGCAAACAACTCAGATCTTGAGCAGTAATAAATTCAAAGATATGTGATTAACACTTATAAATACACAGAAACCCTCTAAGCTAAGAGTTTAACACTGAATATCAATGAAGTGAAACACAATAGCCCCTACTAACTGCAAAGACAGGGAGGTGCCATAGTATTCTATGAAACAATTAAATAGAAAAACAAATAACTACAGACATACACAGACCAATGAAACAATTAAATACACAGAAAAATAAAATAAAATGCAGTACAATCTTTAACACTGTAAGTTTGTACTTAACTCAGCTAGTAATGCAGCTGATTGTAGATATGTAGCAAAAGCCAAACAACTCAGATCTTGAGCAGTAATGAATTCAAAGATATATGACTAACACTTATGGATACACAGAAACTCTCTGGGCTAAGAGTTTAACACTGAATATCAATGAAGTGAAACACAATAGCCCCCACTAACTGCAGAGACAGAGAGACCACAGTATTCTGTGAAACAATTAAACAGAAAAATAAATAACTACAGAGAGAGATAGACTAATCCTTTGCAGGAGATACAGTTTACTAGATACCATTAAAGAACTCCAAGATTTTGCCAGAGAGCTAACAATTAAATACATTTTACAAAATAAAAATGACATAATTAAGTCAGGAAATACATTTGCAAAAATGATAAGAGATAATTGAATATTTGAGGTAGAATACAAGGAAAACTGTATAAGCCAAGAAAAGTCCAAAGCTTTTAAGGAGAATTGTTTTTTATTAACAGTGGATGTATAATACTTACACACTGTTATTCACCATGAGTTGGGGGTGCAGTGGGTGACTTTTAGGTTGAACCAAAGGGACAGTTTAATGGTAGTGGAAGTTAGGTTTGTGATAGAATGTATACCTGATGTACAGACTGAAAATGTTTTTCTTTTTAGGGGAAATGCTATCAGTAAGAGCGGTTGCTATGAAGGTCAGCATAGCACCATATTCTTCCAATTTGATCTTAGGTTAGTGGGGAAAGGAAAAATTGTGCAAAACAGAACTTCAAAACATGTCCCCTTTTTATTGTCATTTTATTGATGGCATCTTTTTTTTTGATTTGGCATGGCAGTTTATGTTTGAAGTTTGTGGATGTTATGAACACGTGTATCCAGTTTTTAGAATTTGTATGTAAAATAAGTGAAAGGTATTGATTTTTAGACACTAAGGTGTACGAAAATGAAAAACAACAAAACTTAAACACTTGTGCTCGTTATAAGAATACTGTCAGCAGTCCTGTACTGTACTTCTATGCATGATAAGGACTTTTTTACCTGTACCTCAAGTAGATTGTCCTGTGTACCCTATAATTTTGGTCTTTCCCCCTTATGCCACTAGAGGGCAGCAGAATACTGTGATTCACTTACATATCTGCTGAGCTTTTCACCATATCTTGCACTCAAGTGGATCTGTAAGACAGTATTTTTTTGCAATCTATGAGTCACAGAATATAGGTAACTTGTCTTTTTACAGCAAACTATTGCCTATATTTACTCCTACAACTCCTACATTTAGGGTGCTCCTTTATCTGCCTGCTACACTTCAGTGAGAAGCAGCCTGCAAGGGCTGATTGGCTCCACACAATCGACTGATTTGGTTCTGCCCCGCTCCGCTCCCCTACCCTACCCCCATATCCCACCCACCCCCAGTGTCCCTACACTTATACTTCCCTAACCACACCCCCCTCCCAAAACCATCCTATCACCTTTAACTACTTATTTCAGCAACTCATTTCCTGCCCCTCCCTAGCTTCCTTTATCTATCACCACTCTTTAATTACTATACCTCCCTCTACATTCTAATTGAATCACTTCCCACTATCCCTTACACCTGCCTTTCACCCTACCTCCTAGGACTTAATATCCTCATAGCAATATGTCTCTTTTATCTAAAACTAAAGTACATAACCAAATAATCTTATACTTATGCTCTTTATGCTTAACCTTTTGTTATTTCCTTACATCTTATGAAAGAGCTAACTATTTCCACTTTACTACCTGCCACAGACAAACAGCTTTTCAGAATCCTGGTCATACTTACACTCACTCAAACATTATAAGTACCCCCAACTACTTATTACCCAAATTCCATAGACATACACACATTAACTTTAATAATCCTAACATAAGGAAGCTCAAATATCTCACCGACTTCACATGTAAACCATCACTTAAACTACAAATACCAATCCTATGTGATGGTGACGTCCACCCTAACCCAGGACCATCAAATAACTTCTCTGACACAACCTACAATACTTTACACCTTAACCCACCTACACTAACAACTGCTTCTAATGCCTTACTAATCGGGCATCTGAATATCCGAAGCATTAATAATAAGATTGCCCATCTCCATGCCCTCCTAGACACCCACTCCTTTGATATTCTCTGTCTTACTGAAACTTGGCTGAAACCTGGTACTAAAGACAATGAAATACTTCCCCCTGGATACAATATTTTGAGAATGGACCGCTTAAAACCTAAGGGTGGTGGAGTAGCGTTTCTATTAAAAATGTATTAAATATCTCTTCTCAACCTGCCATCCCTTTAAATGATGATAAAGCGGAGATCCTTACTTCTAAACTTCAACTAAACAATAAAAAATCGTTGTATATTATCTGTATCTACCTTCCTCCTGATAATAATTACACTAAAATTGAAACTATCCTAAGTTGTATATCTTCTTCTTACCCACAAGAAACTATCATTCTAGGTGACTTTAATTGCGATTGGTCTTCTGTTAACTCGAATAACCCCTCATCCCATATTAATCTTCATGGCTTTACTCAGACAATTAATAACCCCACAAGAATCAATAAACCCAATAACAAAGAAAGTATTTTAGACTGGATCCTAGTTAACAAACTACAACAAACTTACAAAGTAGGAACTTTGCCTGATGACGTAAGTGATCATTACTTAACTTACATCATAAGACAAAAAAATGACACTAATTATACTCCTACCTACAGAGTTTCACGCAGCAACAAATACTTTAACCCATTATTATTCCAAAATGAACTAAAAGCTTGTAACTGGAATCCTCTAAAAACCCTAACTCTTGAAGATGCTACTAATTACTTTAACAACAAATTCCTAGCTATCCTTGACCAACATGCTCCAATACGATCCATCAGAGTTAAATCTAAACCTGCCCCCTGGCTGTCCAAAGAGACAAGACAAAAAATACTCCTTAGAAATAAATCTTGGGCTAAATGGAGAACTACTAAAACTATTTCTGACCATCAAACCTTTAGACAGTTAAGAAATAGCACTAAAAAAGCTGTATTTTTGGACAAAAAAAATTATTACTGTAAACTACAACAAACTCACCAAAATAACCCCAAGAGGTTCTGGTCAACCGTAAATTCTCTCCTACAACCAGGCCGCTCTAGTACACCCTTACCATCAGGGGCTGAAATGTATACCTCAGACCAAACTGCCAATGCCTTTAACACCTTTTTCACAGACACCATTAAGTCTTTAGCAAACAAACTTTCTATAGACAAATCACACACCCCCACCAGTCCACCTGCAACTCTCCCCATATTTCAAATAAAACCTGTCTCTACTTCTTACATCCTGAAACTCATCCTAAAACTCAAACCCTGTACCCCATCAGCAGATCAGTTACCATCTGAATACCTTCAAAAAGCAGCCGAAGCAATAGCTTATCCTATATCCCTCCTTATAAATAGAACCATAACAGAAGGAACCATCCCTGCTATATGGAAAGTTTCCCACATAATCCCTTTACATAAAGGAGGTAGCTCAAAAGAGTATTCTAACTTCAGACCTATAGCTCTCCTATCTCCCCTTGCAAAAATAATGGAGAAATGTATTCATCATCAGCTAATGCACCATTTAACTCAATACAATTTACTAGCTAAATGCCAGCATGGCTTTAGGCCATTTCATAGTACTACCTCCGCTCTCTTATCATTTACCGAGTGTATCAATAAAAACCGCAATAATAGTATCCTAACATCTGCTCTCTTCTTAGACCTGTCAAAAGCCTTTGACATGGTAAACCACCATCTGCTCCTAAAAACCCTTGAATCTCTCTCACTTGATACCAATGCGGTTCAATGGTTTACCTCCTACCTTAGTTACAGGCAACAGGCTGTTCTCTGGGATAACACACTCTCATCTCTCCTGCCAATCACTCTTGGAGTACCACAAGGTTCCATCCTAGGTCCCCTCCTTTTCTCTTTATTCATAAATGACTTACATGTAGCAATACCTCAAGCCACATGCATTCAATATGCAGACGACTCAACTCTCATCTGCTCTGCCAATACCTCCTCTGACCTACAAACCCTAACACAGAACATATTTACCATAGTTGAGGCATGATTCTTGAAACGCTGCCTACTTTTAAATGCCAACAAAACCAAACTCCTGCTTTTCAGACCTAATAGGAAGTCCCCCCTCACTGACTTCTCTATTACCTCTAATAATGGCACGCACATAGTCCCTGACTCTACCACTAAACTCCTAGGTATTACAATTGACAATAACCTCCCTTTTGAAAACCACATTAATAACACTATCAAAACTGTAAATAGAAAACTTGGCTCCTTATTTAGAATTAAAAACTTTCTATCTTCACAGGCTAAAGTTACACTCACTCAATCTCATCTTATTTCCACTCTTCTTTATGCTTCTCCCATATACACTAACTTAAAGAAAAAAAAAACCTTACTAAACTAGCAAATGCATACAATAGCATTGCTAGATTTGCTACTGGAAATCCATTTAGAACTCACCACTGTCTTAATGTATTACAACTAAACTGGTTAGAATTGAACAATACCCTACTAGTCTCCCAACTTACCTTTATACACAGGTTATTTTACCAACCTGAAAATACCCCAATACTTTCAGTTCTTATATCTCCCTATTCTAATCTAAATTCACTGCGCTCCTCTAATAAACCTCTTGTGAAGCTAACTAAGTCCAACAACATTGCGGGCGATTCACTTTTTTCTAATACCATAGGTAAACACTGGAACTCACTACCTACCACTCTAAGTACTATAACATCACCTTTCCTCTTTAAACAAAAACTCAAACAACACCTAAAGACTCTCTGGCTATGCCCATGCATCAATCCTGACTAATCTTATGACCCTCTCCCATCTGAAAAACTAGCTCCTAATACCTTTGTTATTCTCTGTTTCATGTTAATTAATAATTCTAGTTGGTTACATTTTTTCTTTTGCTTATATATATTTCTCTCTTTGAATATCCTACTAAGTTTAACTCCCCTACTCCTATACTGTAAATAGAAGTAATATGTCCTCTCTAGCATAAACTTTCTCATATAATTTTTGTTTTCACCTTAATTCTGTATGTACTTTTTTTATTAATCGCTGTATTTTTTTGCTATCTTTTATTGAATTACTTGTTGTACTAACCCAAATGTGAAGCTTTTCTCCCCGGGCCTCTGCTGAAAATGGAAATATATCCAGTTGGACTAGCCCGGTAAACAAATGTAAAATAAATAAATAAATAAATAAATAAATAAATAAATAAATATTATCCCTGCATTCATCCATTACATTTAAGGAACACCATGATTAAGGATCAAAGGATAACACTACAGAACTTGACATCTAACCCTGAAAAGCAGCAATAAATGCCCTTATTAGGAGAGAAATTTATGGTAAGAGGATGTCTGAGTGAGACTGCTCAGAGGAATATTGATAAATCTTTATTTGCAAATGAACACAATCATGTCCAGCATTTCATCACCTCTAAATCAAAAGATTAGAAAGCCAGCATATCTTTAACCTACACGGTTGCCAGTGGGGAAACTAAGGGAATTATAAACAACTTGCAATTTTTAACAGCAAGTACAGATTTGTTAGAGGTGGTAGATGATAAAGACAATTATAGAAAAAAAGCAGACAGAAATATGAACAAATTTTTTTAACAGGGCTTCGGTGTGGTCAGACAAGCAAAATGGGGAACCTTTAAATGTTACACTTGTGATGTGTAAGATTGTTTCAGATAACATCTTTTTCTGTGCATGATAAGGACTTTTTTACCTGTACCTCAAAATATGTCATTTTATGCAGCACAGTTGCCTATGGCTACAATATTGGAGAATTGCTCAGGTTTCAGCTCCCTGAGACTTTATTTCCAAACTATGTCAGGATCTTTATTGAAAAGCATTGTCAGGGAATTCTACAGTCACTATGAGCCATTCCCTTGCATCTGCCTGTTTCCCCTTTGAGTCTGTCCATGGAGTTGATTATATTAATGTGGGGGGTACAAACTGTGGGTCACCCCCTGCAAAAAACACTGAAAACAGCGTTTTGGTGAAGTTTTTTTTTTAAGCAGGTCAACATTTGGAGAATTGAGGGTGGGGGAATTGCTGTTTGTCCTCTCAGAGTGGAAGCACTGACTATGTTTGATGGTTTCTGTTGTAGGGAAAAAAACTAAAGGGAAGGTGAGAAATAGGATGCATGAGTATGATTACACTATCAAGCACAAAAATACTCGGGACCTGATTCCAAAAGGGTTACTGTCAGTGTAAGTGACCACTTGCACTGAGGGTAGGTGTTTTAGAATCTGTTTATAGATAGGCCTTACACCAAAGTAAGTCATTTACACTGAGGGCAAGGCTTTTGGAATCAGGTGAAATTTACACTGAGAGGAATTCCTTGGGAAACTGGCCCACTGATTGCTTGTATAAGTATAACATGATGTGTCATAATGTTTAAAAATGTTATTTTTTTAGGTACTAGATAGGACTGCAGAACATGTAAGTGGAGATGATGGGGACAGTTATTTAGAATATAATGAATACAAAGGACATATTATTTTGGATGCCCACAACTTTCCTTTTAACTGCAGTGTAAATTTTAAAAGTTATTTTAAGGAAAGAAGTAGAATGAAAAAAAATAGAGTATTCTTAAGTATTTTATTAATTAGGATTTGGCACAATGATGGTGAGAAGATTAAAAAAATAAATTAAATTCTGATATAAAATATAACATTTGAGAGAGACAAAGATGTTCCTGATTAATAACTTTATTCTTGGATATTTGTTTTTTTTCAACATACATGGGGAGCATTTTTGGTGTATTTGTCCTTTGTGGATAATCCTGGGAATTTAGAAAGAATCCCACCACCTTTGTTGAGAGCTGTGGTTAAAAGGCCTCATTTTCACAATGCAGTATTTTTCTAATCAGAGCCACATTAGCCACATTAAGAAAATACCTCATTTTCAGCTAATTACATGCTTCTGAATCACTGTTAGCCACTACAACTTCAGATCAGCACTTCTTCAGTAGTTAAGAGTGTGAGTGGCCAGATTGTTTTAGCACAGGGACCCCTCCAATTCACTCTCCCAGACAAAACAAACTCAGTTTGATACACACAGACTAACCCTGATGTCTCCTGCTCTCATAAATTATGGATTATTTTAGTCATGCAATAATGTCTAACATTAGAGGTCCACACTTTGTATCTTTCAGTAAATCCATAGTAGTGCAAAAGTTGCAATATAACAACTACCTAAGCTTGTAAGAGACATAATTTAAATAATTTAATGTTTTTATCCTGTATTGTGGGATGTAGTTGTGTGGTATCCCTATTGCTCCATTCTCCCTCTCCCTTTTTGTACATCATAAACTATTGCAGGCATGAAATAATGCTCAAGATCCTCAATATTTGTTAAAAAATATGACAGCTGCACTAGCTTATCAGTTAATGTAGTCAGTTAGTGCTGAGGTTTATTGTGGCAAGGTTCAGGGCTGGCATCTTCTTAGCCCCTCCCTTTTGTAGTCAGCTGTTGTTTTGTTAGGTCTTTCTTTTTTTACATGGTATCCTTGTTTTCTAGTGTTGGGACAGAGGACTACTATCCTCTATGGGAGGGTACAGAGTTGGAATCCCTTTCAGGGCATTTAAGACACTTACATAATAGTACCCATGGTGTCTAGTTGTTCCTGCATGACTTTTTCTTTTTTCTTTTAATTAAGCACCTTTAAGGCATGATATATAAAGTATCCCAGGTGCGTGGGATTTCCTCCTGTCCTCATTATGTGCATGGGCTGATATGATACGAGAGATTATCCCTGGTGTCTAGTGCCCCCCAACCCATGTTTTCAGGGTTGTCCCTGGTGTCTGTTGTTTCCCCTAACCATTGTTTATAGGGTTATTTGTGGTGTCTAGTGTTCAAACTCACTCATATATTAAAAGTTATCCCTAGTTTCTAGTAGTACCCCTTGACTCACATATGTAGAGTTATTCTTGAGGACTATAACTCCCCCTGACCCAACATTGTAAGCATAGAAGTATGTCCACAAAGAACACACAGGATAACTCTCTTCCAAAAAAAAAAAACAGACACCAGGCAGGTAAGGTTATTAGCACTTTCATTCCCTTTATTCACACTCTAAAATGAATCTTCATCAGATACACACACCTTACCCTCTTCCCTCTTTTTATACACAATTCATTAAACCAGTTGCCCCAATCAACGCACTTTACAATTAATTAAACAATTAATTAAACATGAAATTTGATTCTTCCATTTAAAAAAACATCAGTAGACATTTTAAAAGTATATAAATGTATATACGAATTTTCCTATTCTTGTTAACCAAGCTAATAAAATTAATTTTCATTTAAGAATACACTTTTTTAAAAATCATTTGCTTGTTGAAATTAATTACTTGAAAATTCTCCTAATGCATTTGTTAATCTTAAAAGAAACAGAAGAAACAAAGGGAACACATTCCTATTCAAATCTATTCTGCCCTTAAGTGGAATAAACTACTTAGTGAAATTCTGTCATTAATTCCGGGGAAAACTATTGCGTTTAATAAAACCTGCCAATATGTTTCCCTGTACTCCAAAAGGCAGGACCAGTTACCTCCCCTCTCTTGTCTCCCTACCTTTTCCAATACACAAAAAAGAAACTTCCTAAAATCTTTACATCCCATACTATGTCTATATAGGGCGTTTTTTTTGTCCTGTCTCCTTATTGTGTACATATGCTGATATATATTCTCTTTTTTAGTTTATTCTCCATTTTTCCTATGTAGTATGCACAACAAGACTGGTACAGGGCTACATACACTACTCCTTTTGTATTGCAATTATAATTACCTGTTACTGAAATTGTTCTTTTGTAGTCTTCAATCACTATACTAGTTGTTTCATATATGTATCTACACTCCCTACATCCATTACATTTCCTCATACATCCAAGTGAAATCCTGTCTTTGTTCTGTTTCCTTTCAAATACATTTTTAATGTTAAATCCCCTTCTGAATATGATTTTTGGTTTGTCACCTACTTTTTCTGTTAGTCCAAATGCTCCAAAAACACAGTTCCAGTTTTTTTCTATTATTTTCCTTACATCCAAACTATCCTGGTCATATGTTAATATACAACAACCTCTACTACCATCTTCTGGTTTGTTTGACCTTACCAGACTCTCTGGATTTTTCAGTATAGGAGGATAACTCTCATTTCTTCTATTTACTACATATTTTTCCTGAACCTCTAACACACTATTGGGATATCTTCTTACTTTCAACATGTCCTTCAGTTCTAACTGTACTTGGAAATTTTTGTCATCTGTTGTCACTCTAGATGTACTAATCATTTGGCCCTTAACCAAATTCCTTTTTTGCCAAAAGGGGTGATCACTTTAGAAATGTAGCAACCCATTTGAGTAAGTGGGCTTTCTATAAATACAGGATTCATAGCATCTCTTCCCTCTGTTTTTATATAGGTGAATATCCAAGTAGTTAACTGCTTCATCCTCTATTTTACTAGTGAAGGTTAGAAAATTTGTAGAGGAATTAATGTATTCCAAAAATACATCAACCTCTTCTGGCTCAACTTCCTAGAGAATTACAATGTCATCCAGGAATCTATAATATCTATAGATGCTTTTCCTGAACCTGGAACTTAGTACACATTCAGTTTCCCATTGCCAAAGAATGATATTGGCAAACACAGGGGCTACTGCTGCCCCCATTGCTACCCCCTGGGTTTGTTTGAAATATTCTCCCTGGAACCAAAGTTGTTTTTCAAAACTGATTCCATGAGGGTAGCTAGTACATAAATTGTACCGTCTGAATACCTAGTTCCTTTCTTTAAGGCTTCCTGAAAGTAACCCATAACTTCTTCATGTGGAATACTCAAAAAAAGTTTCTTGACATCTATACTTACAAATATTATTTTTTTCTTTAAATTCATTTTCTGCCATACATTTTAATAGATGCCAGGAAACCTTTAACATATGTTTTTTTGTCCTCAAAGAAACCCTTTAAGTGGAAATTCAGCATTTTTGCTAGGGGTTCTGTTTTACTACCCCTTCCTGCCACTATTGGTCTCATTGGTGGATCTCCTAATTATTTATGAATATTGTGGATCCCACAAAAGGCAGGTATTAGTGGATTATTCACTTTCAGGAATTTCATCTCATCTTCACTGAAACTATATTCTTGAATGAGTTCCTCTAAGGTCATGTCCAATCTTACATTAAAATGTTGTTTCATTCAGTGATGCTACACTAAAGTAGGAACTCTCATTCAGATATTTCATCATTCTACTTGTGTAGTCATGGTGACGCATTATAACGTCAGCACCCCCATTATCTGCACTCATTATTCGCAATTCATGGTTCCTCATTATTTTTGTTAAAACTTTTTGTTCCTCACTTGTAAAATGTTGCTCCCATTCTTTGGTACTATTGCATTTTAAACTTCTAAATTCTATCTCATTAAGTCTCTCAAACAAAGCTTCGGGTGATAACAAAGTGGGGTTGTAAGTACTCTTTCTTTTCAGAATAGCCCCTTTGTCTTCTTTCACTTCACCACTTTCAATTATCAGTTTTAAGTTGATGGCCCTTGCAAACATTTTTAGACCCAAAATTGTCCTGACCATGTGGTTCTGCTTTTTAGGGATGAAGCTAAACCCCTTTGTAAATAATTCACCATAAGTGTCATTCAAAGGGATTCCATTATAATTATAAATCTTAAGCCCCTTATATTCAAAGACAATATCACTTTCTCTTTCCACACTCATACGCATGCTCTCCCCATTATTGACAATGTTGTTATACATTTCTTCTATAAAGTTATTAAAACTTATATCTGTTGTTGAACTATTAGCTTCCAAACTATTCAATCCAAAAAGAACAATACTTTCATCAGTCATGTTTAGGGCATTAATACAGTTTTTATTCTCCTTATATTCAATACCTGTTGACCCATCCATTACCATAATGTTAGTTTTAGCATTTTCTGTATTTAAACCAAAAACATCGCTTTTCTCATTCATGCAGTTATTATTTTCATTCAGGTTGTTTAGATTTGTGTCATGTATTTCAAAAGCCTTCAAACTATTCACTTCATAAAGACCAATACTTTCATCAGTCATGTTCAGGGCATTTACAAGGTTTTTATCATCCATGTGTTCAATACCAATAAGCCCATCCATTACTATAATGTTGTTAACATTTTCTACATTTAAACCAACACTATTACCTGTTGCTCTCATATAACTTATATTTTCATTTAAGTTATTAATATTTAAATCATGTATTTCAAAAAGACCATGATTTATATCAACTATCTCATTCATTGAATTCAGGACATTTTCAGAATTATTATTCCCTGAATGTCCAATAGTAACTTTCCTATTTGGGTCAGTGTTGTTACTCATTTCACTCACTCTACTATTATTTTAATTTAAATTATTGCCATAATTACCATCGGACACTTCTAATTCAAAAAGGACATTTTCAACAGCATTTTCATTAATTATGCTTAAAACCATAACAGGGTTTTTATTCCCTGAATGTCCGTTCTCATTAGTCCCAACAAGTGTCTCTATATCAGGGCATTCACCCCATTTTTCGAGCCGGTTATTGTCTAAAAGTTCAAGAGGCCTTACTGTTGGTAATATGGTTGTTGTGGTGGCAGTCAAAGGGAGCTGTTTGACTGGACTGGCATGGAACTCGTGTGGCTTTTGGTAAAGGAAAACCAAAGAAGTATAAATATTTTGAAAGAAGAAATAATGGTTTTGCAGAGGGAGATTACGTTGCATGGGCTATATGAGTGCAATACCAGGATTTACAACAGTATTTTCCCACGAGTGGAGCAGCATGAATTAGGGTTGCCACCTTTTCAGCGGGCCAAAGTGGGACATGGCGGTGTGGCTAATATGACACTGGCCACACCCTCTACCATGACATCACCACAGGACTGATGAAGGAGATGCTGTTATGGGTACGACAGATGACTGCTGGAGTGGCTAGCTAGCTGACTAGCTGGCTGCTGGTGTGGCTAGCTGGCCGGCTGCTGAAGTGGCTAGCTGACTGGATGGCCAGCTGCTGGAGCCTGCTAACTTATAGACCATTCATTTTTTTCACTGCAAGTAAAATGCAACATAATTAACAAAATAAAAACTTCCAAACTGCTGTGATTATTACCTGTGCTCTTACTTATTAGGACAAAAGGTATCTAAACCTGCAAATGACGTAATAATAAATATTAAATAACAAAGTGTTAGTGTTCTTGTTATTAAATGGAAATTATCAATGTTGGTTGTTAGCAAAAGGCCTGATTTAGCATGGGGGACTGAAGGCAGCATTTCAAGTTGGCTATGAGTTCAGTGTTTTTGTATAGTCACTCCTCTTTTCAGGGTGAAGTTAGCATGCATTTTACAACGACTGATGGTATTTTCCATAGACCCCCCCCCATACTAATTACCTGAGAGAAAGTTGCTAGACCTTTGTACAGCGAAACATTAACATTTAAACTTCACCTTTCACACAATGATGTGAATGACGAACAGTTACCATTGTCTCATTACAAGTAAGAACAACCTTAAGTAACCCAGTTTTAGACTACAAAACTTTATACAGACAAACCTTTTAGTTTGGGCAATAGTAGCTTTTGCATATGCCCTTCTTTAAACACAACCAGCATTTACATGTATTTTACTTGACAGACAGCACTTGGGACACATAACCCCATTCTCAAGAATGCCCGTTGACTGACTACTCATGCACGATGTACAAATCCACCTGGTTATAGAAATGCATGATTATCATCAAAAAGGTCGTGTTCGTTTTGTGTTTGAGCTCCTGGCCGTGGATCTTTGCAGAGCTCTTCCTGCCCCAATCTCCACCCCTTTCATGAATTGCAGCCAATTGCTGCATGAATTACAGCACCCGGACCTAACAGGCAGCAGCTTTGCCTGCAGGTCTGGGTTGGTGATGTAAGTGAACTGCCATGGAAAAGACGAAAGTAATTGCTGCTTTTCCACGGCAATTCAGTGCGATTGAAAAGCGGGACTTTTCAAGTCCCACTACTTTCCACAGTGGGCAACGAGATGAGGCAGCTCAACCCGTGAGTGTCCCACTGACAACGGGATGGGTGGCAACCTTAGCATGAATCTACAATCAAAAAGAAGAAACAGAAAAAGTTAAAGAGAGAACAGGAGGAATACGAACAAAAACGGTCATATCCAATTCCTGATGCGAGCAACCGGTCGAGGGTATCATTTGTGGAAACAGATGCGGAAGTCACTGAAATGCAAGTAGGAGACGAGACTGATGGCCCAGAAGTATTTACAGAACAAAGGCTCGATTCAGAACAGGATTTTCAACCCTTACCAAGAAGATCTGCATGCCTGAATAGAAAAAAATGGTTCCTGGACACCCAGGAACAAAAATCAAAACTGGAAAGGGTATTGGGGTCAACAAGGGGGCCAGAATGAAAGGAGGGGAAGACCACCACCACAACAACCATATTACCAATGGTAAGGACTCTTTAACTTTTAGACAATAACTGGATTGAAAAATGGGGTGAATGCCCTGATATAGATACAGTTGTTGGGACTAATGAGAACGGACATTCAGGGAATAAAAACCCTGTTATGGTTTTAAGCATTAACTCTTAAGATAGCAAGCGTAGATCCCCTGGACTCGAGCCGTGAATCAGAAGCAAACTCACCTGTTGCTTTTTGTCACACAACTTTATTCGATAACTGCCAGCACCACAAAGTACATCTAGTAAGAATGGTTGAGCGCTTTCATCTGCATTTACCAGATTTCTTCAGAACCATTTACCTTAACATGTCACTTCCTTTATATACACAAATTTTTGGTGCCAAAAAGTTAATTACATAATTGGTTAAAAACAAAATTGTTAGTTAAAAACAAAATCACTCAATTGACATTTGTTGTGAATTAATTAAAATACAATGAAATGTCACAAAAATATGTATATTAACCACTGTCATAAAATGTACTATGTACTAGTACTAAAGTGCTTTTATACAGTGCATGATACATTTCATTATTGGGTCCCTTATACTATCTACCCTATGCTAAAATTTTAAATTTATAAATTCATAATAAATATATATAAATAAGTAAAAATATATATATTGTGTTAATGTATAAAATATATATAAAATGTACTCGTGATGAAATTTCCTTACTCTAACGCCAAAAGGCTTGATACTTATATAGTCATTTATACCGGGATGTGGCATCTAAACATATCTGCCACTTGCTTTCTAACCAAGCTAAATATATTTTCCAATTTCCTCCTCTGTCATTTACCTCTACCTGGTCTATAATAGCAAATTTAAAACTATGTTCACTTCCCTTTTCTATAATGTGTCTACTTAGGCGTTCTTAGTATCTCCTTTCCTAATACTATACAGGTGCTCGTATATCAGTTTGAATTTCCTCTCAGTCTTTCCTATATAGTATCGCATTTCTCACACTCAGCAATATACACGCTGTGTATTACAATTACCCTTCTTAGGGTATACTACAGATTTCACAATATTCTTGTCTCATCCTACATTTTGTGTTAATATATTTACACTGACTACATACACCACAACTCGTAGTGCCCTTCCTACTGTTTCCTGTGCAGGCCTTTTCTTAGTCTCTATTATTCTTTTAAATTTTTTTTTTTTTTTTTTTTTTAATTCAAACCTGTTTTATATACTATAGGTTAGTACCTAGTATGTTTCAATAGGTACATTACTAGTAATTATGTCCCAATGTTTCTTCAAAATTTCTGTCATAATGTTGGTGTAGGGGTTAAACCTGATGATGCATACTCTATTATCTCGGTCTACTAAAGTCCAAATAGACCGAGATAATAGAGTATGCATCATCAGGTTTAACCCCTACACCAACATTATGACAGAAATTTTGAAGAAACATTGGGACATAATTACTAGTAATGTACCTATTGGAAACATACTAGGTACGAAACCCTCTATAGTATATAAAACAGGTTTGAATTTAAAAAGAATAATAGAGACTAAGAAAAAGGCCTACACAGGAAACAGTAGGAAGGGCACTACGAGTTGTGGTGCATGTAGTCAGTGTAAATATATTAACACAAAATGTAGGATGAGACTTAAGAATATTGTGAAATCTGTAGTATACCCTAAGAAGGGTAATTGTAATACACAGCGTGTGTATATTGCTGAGTGTGAGAAATGCGACGATACTATATAGGAAAGACTGAGAGGAAATTCAAAACTCGATATACGAGCACCTGTATAGTATTAGGAAAGGAGATACTAAGAACGCCTAAGTAGACACATTATAGAAAAGGGAAGTGAACATAGTTTTAAATTTGCTATTATAGACCAGGTAGAGGTAAATGACAGAGGAGGAAATTGGAAAATATATTTAGCTTGGTTAGAAAGCAAGTGGCAGATATGTTTAGATGCCACATCCCCCCCGGGTATAAATGACTATATAAGTATCAAGCCTTTTTTGGCGTTAGAGTAAGGAAATTTCATCAGCCGAGTACATTTTATATATATTTTATACATTAACACAATATATATATTTTTACTTATTTATATATATTTATTATGAATTTATAAATTTAAAATTTTAGCATAGGGTAGATAGTATAAGGGACCCAATAATGAAATGTATCATGCACTGTATAAAAGCACTTTAGTACTAGTACATAGTACATTTTATGACAGTGGTTAATATACATATTTTTGTGACATTTTTATTGTATTTTAATTAATTCACAACAAATGTCAATTGAGTGATTTTGTTTTTAACTAACAATTTTGTTTTTAACCAATTATGTAATTAACTTTTTGGCGCCAAAAATTTGTGTATATAAAGGAAGTGACATGTTAAGGTAAATGGTTCTGAAGAAATCTGGTAAATGCAGATGAAAGCGCTCAACCATTCTTACTAGATGTACTTTGTGGTGCTGGCAGTTATCGAATAAAGTTGTGTGACAAAAAGCAACAGGCGAGTTTGCTTCTGATTCACGACTCGAGTCCAGGGGATCTACGCTTGCTATCTTAAGAGTTATTGTTTGTTTTGTTCTACTTTGGTTACTAATGGTTTTAAGCATAATTAATGAAAATGCTGTTGAAAATGTCCTTTTTGAATTAGAAGTGTCCGATGGTAATTATGGCAATAATTTAAATGAAAATAATAGTAGAGTGAGTGAAATGAGTAACAACATTGACCCAAATGGGAAAGTTACTATTGGACATTCAGGGAATAATAATTCTGGAAATGTCCTGAATTCAGTCAATGAGACAGTTGATGTAAATCGTGGTCTTTTTGAAATACATGATTTAAATGTTAATAACTTAAATGAAAATATAAGTTATATGAGAGCAAAAGGTAATAGTGTTGGTTTAAATGTAGAAAATGTTAACAACATTATCTGGGCCTATTGGTATTGAACACACATAGAATAAAAACGGTGTAAATGCCCTGAACATGACTGATGAAAGTATTGGTCTTTTTGAATTGAATAGTTTGGAAGCTAATAGTTCAACAACAGATATAAGTTTTAATAACTTTATAGAAGAAACGTATAACAACATTGTCAATAATGGGGAGAGCATGTGTATGAGTGTGGAAAGAGAAAGTGATATTGTCTTTGAATATAAGGGGCTTAAGATCTATAATTATAGTGGAATCCCTTTGAATGACACTTATGGTGAATTATTTACAAAGGGGGTTAGCTTCATCCCTAAAAAACAGAAATACATGGTCAGGACAATTTTGGATCTAAAAATGTTTGCAAGGGCCATTAACTTAAAACTGATAATTGAAAATGGTGAAGTGAAAGAAGACAAAGGGGCTATTCTGAAAAGAAAGAGTACATACAACCCCACTTTGTTACCACCCGAAGCTTTGTTTGAGAGACTTAATGAGATAGAATTTAGTAGTTTAAAATGCAATAGTACCAAAGAATGGGAGCAATATTTTACAAGTGAGGAACAAAAAGTTTTAACAAAAATAATGAGGAACCATGAATTGCGAATAATGAGTGCAGATAATGGGGGTGCTGACGTTATAATGCGTCACCATGACTACACAAGTAGAATGATGAAATATCTGAATGAGAGTTCCTACTTTAGTGTAGCATCACTGAATGAAATCAACATTTTTAATGTAAGATTGGACATGACCTTAGAGGAACTCTTTCAAGAATATAGTTTCAGTGAAGATGAGATGAAATTCCTGAAAGTGAATAATCCAGTAATACCTGCCTTTTTGGGGATCCCCAAAATTCATAAATCATTAGGGGGATCCACCAATGAGACCAATAGTGGCAGGAAGGGGGAGTAAAACAGAAACCATAGCAAAAATGATAGATTTCCACTTAAAGGGTTTCTTTGAGGACAAAAAACATGTGTTAAACGATTTCTGGCATCCATTAAAATGTATAGAAGAAAATGAATTTAAAGAAAAAATAATATTTGTAAGTATAGATGTCAAGGACCTTTTTTTGAGTATCCCAGATGAAGAATATTTGGATTACTTTCAGGAAGCCTTAAAGAAGGGAACTAGGTATTCAGACGGTACAATTTATGTACTAGCTACCCTAATGGAATCAGTTTTGAAAAACAACTTTGTTTGGTTCCAGGAAGAATATTTCAAACAAACCTGGGGGGTAGCAATGGGGGCAGCAGTAGCCCCAGTGTTTGCCAATATCATTCTTTGGAAATGGGAAACTGAATGTGCACTAAGTTCCAGGTTCAGGAAAAACATCTATAGATATTATAGATTCCTGGATGACATTCTAATTCTCTGGGAAGGTGAGCCAGAAAAGGTTGATGTATTTTTGGAATACATTAATTCCTCTACAAATTTTCTAACCTTCACTAGTAAAATAGAGGATGAAGCAGTTAACTACTTGGATATTCACCTAAATAAAAACAGAGAGAAGAGATGCTATGAATCCTGTATTTATAGAAAGCCCACTTACTCAAATGGGTTCCTAGATTTTGAAAGTGATCACCCCTTTTGGCAAAAAAGGAATTTGGTTAAGGGACAAATGATTAGAATATCTAGAGTGACAACAGATGACAAAAAATTCCAAGAACAGTTAGAAGAACTGAAGGACATGTTGAGATTAAGAGGATATCCCAATAGTGTGTTAAAGGTTCAAGAAAAATATGTAGTAAATAGAAGAAATGAGAGTTACCCTCCTATAATGAAAACTCCAGAGAGCCTGGTAAGGTCAAACAAACCAGAAGATGGTACTAGTTGCTGTTGGGTCTATATTAGAACAATGACTTTTTAAAACGTCGAATGTTCTAATAGCGACCCCTATTCAGGGAACGCTGACAACATCGAACATGCAGAACAGCAAATTTTTTCCAAAGGAAAAAAATTTGCTGTTCCGACCCACATACACACAACACAAACACACCAAACAAACAGCAATCCACACACATACACCTAAAATCCTACATCTAAACCTACACTAAACTGTACACACACCACTAGCTATCCACTTATCTTAACCCAAACCCTAACCCTAAGGTCCATCACTATTGCACACTCACCTCACCCACGCCCTAACCTTAAGTCACCTACCCTGCCCTAACCCTCACGTCCACACAATCACACACTTACCTGACCCGCGCCCAAACCCTAACTCACCTACCCCGTGCCCCAACCCTCACGTCCACACAATCGCACACTTACCTGATCCCAACCCATAACTTTCCACCACAGTGCTGAAGATAGCAAAGCCACAGGAACGGCCAACCAAATTCCTTCCCTAGGAAGAAATTCGGTGTTCGGCAGCTTTGCTGTTTTTAGCATTCGCTGAATAGGGGTCGATATTAGAACATTCGAATTTGTGAAACTTCGAAGTTCTAATATAGACCCGTTGCTGTTGTATATTAACATATGACCAGGATAGTTCAGATATAAGGAAAATAATACAAAAAAAAAATGAACTGTGTTTTTGGAGCATTTGGACTAGTAGAAAAAGTAGGTGACAAACCAAAAATCATATTCAGAAGGATATTTAACATTATCAATTTATTTGAAAGGAAAAAGAACAGAGAGAATTTCACTTGGATGTATGAGGAAATGTAATATAATGGATGTAGGGAGTGTAGATACATATATGAAACAGCTAGTATAGTGATTGAAGGCTAGAAAAGAACAATTCAGTAACAGGTAATTATAATTGCAATACAAAAGGAGTAGTGTATGTAGCCCTGTACCAGTCTTGTCCATACTACATAGGAAAGACAGAGAATAAACTAAAAAAGAGAATATATCAGCATATGTATGCAATAAGGAGATGGGACAAAAACAATGCCCTATATAGACATGGTATGGAATGTAAAGATTTTAGCAAGTTTCTTTTTTGTGTATTGGAAAAAGTGGGGAGACAAGAGATGGGAGGTAACTGGCCCTCCTTTTTGGAGTGCAGGGAAACATATTGGCAGGTTTTATTAAACTCAACAGTTTTCCCTGGAATCAATGACAGAATTTCACTAAGTAGATTATTGCACTTAAGGGCAGAAGAGATTGTAATAGGAATGTGTTCTCTTTGTTTCTTCTGTTTCTTTTAAGGTTAACAAATGCATTAGGAGAATGTTTACATTTTCAAGTAATTAATTTCAACAAGCAAATGATTTTTAAAAAAGTGTATTCTTAAATGAAAATTAATTTTATTAGCTTGGTTAACAAGAATAGGAAAATGTGTATATACATTTATATAATGTTAAAATGTCTACTGATGGTTTTTAAATGGAAGAATCAAATTTCAAGTTTAATTATTTGTTTAATTAATTGTAAAGTGTGTTGATTGGGGCAACTGCTTTAATGAATTGTGTATAAAAAGAGGGAAGAGGATAAGGTGTGTGTATCTGATGAAGTTCCATTTTGGAGTGTGAATAAAGGGAATGAAAGTGTTAATAACCTTACCTGCCTGGAGTCTGTTTTTTTGGAAGAGTTACCTTGTGTGTTCTTTGTGGACATTTGGTTTGGACTTTTTGTTTTTAAAGCTTAGAAATATGACAACCATGCCAGCCCCCAGCCCCCACACACCTGCCACCCCTCTGAAATGCAAACATGCATACATTTATCACACACACACACACACACACACACACACACACACACACACACACACACACACACACACACACACACACACACACACACACACACACACACGCACACACAGCAATATGCACAGACAGACACAGCCTCACACATAGCTCCCTCCCCACCAGATGGCATTCACATACACACTCACCCATTCTCCCATACACAAGTTAACACACACACACACACACACACACACATATACACACCTCACCTAACCCCTCACTTACTTCCCTATTGCTTCCACAGATGCAGACATACACTTCCACACATACTTACACATACACTCACAAATGCAGCCTTTAAAATACAGACATTCTTACATCCCCTAACACTACCTGACCACTAGACTCCCCATCAGTTACCTCTAGTATGATGGATGAACGCAGCCTTTTTGCGTGATCAGGACAGGCCATGCTATTTTACATAGCTGAGCAATTTTCTGAATCATTCAGCTCTGTAAATGTGTAAACTACAGGCAGTTGTGGGGGATACCATTTTTACTTATTTTATTTTATTTTATTTTTACATTTGTTAACAGGGTTAGTCCAACTGGGCCCAAAGAGTCCTTTTTCAGTGGAAACCCAAGGAGAAAAGCTCCAGGAAAGTAATTAAAAAATAAGAAAAACCTAACAGTTCAAGTTGTAAGATACCTAACAGTACAAAAACAAAGAGATTATACAATATGAATATCTACAAAGCAAAAGTACAGTGTTTTGACAATGTAGTAACAATGTGTTTGAGAAATTTGGTTAGCAGTAAGTTATGTACAAGGAATGTAGCAATGCCTAAAATAAAAAAAAAAAATCAGAGTAACATCATGACATAGTACAACAAAGATGCATTTAATAGCATAGGTACTAACTGCTGAGAGAGTAATATGTGTAGACAGTTTAGGTAGATAGCAGGCAGATATATTAATTAAGAGAAGAGGAAAAATTCATTAGGTAATTTCCTGACAAGTACAGTTCCATGCATGGTGGAAATTAATTTTTATTTGTTTTATGAATTTGCCAGTTTTGGTAGTGGTGCAAAGGGACAATGGAAGTTTGTTCCATGACTATGCAATTGCATGACTGTAAAATATTTTTCCAATATTTTTGTTTGGCTTGGTCACCTGCAGTAGTTTTCTACTACTGAGGTCACGATTGGGTGTGTAGGGTGTAATTATGGATGTAAGGGCAGGGCAGGATTTGGGGCTATTTAGGATGCTGTGTGCAGCTTGTAATTGTGATATTTGAAGCAAGTGGGGGAGCTCAGGTAATCTTAACATTTTCAGGGATATAAAATGATGGAATTTGTAGCTATTACTGGCTGCAAATCTTGATATCTTTATAGGTGGTTTCTAGTTTGGTTAAGAGATTATTTTGGATGTTAATAAGTATGGGAGCAGCATACAGCAGGGATGGTAGAATAAATGTTTGAGCCAGTATAGGTCTAGATTTAATAGGTATATATTTGTTGTTGTGGTCTAGAAGACCTATTTTTTGACTGGACTTTTTGATACAGTTTAAGATATGTAGGTCGAATTTTAATTGGTCTATAGTAATGCCAAGCAATTTGGTGTTTCAGTTGGTGGTGATAATTCTATTATCTAAGGATGAGATTGTGAAGTTGTCTTTAGCTGGATTGAGGTTTTTTGGAAGGAAAATGAGAAGCTTGGTCTTTTTGGGGTTGAGAAGCAGGTTGCTTTCAGTTAGCCATTGATTCACTAGGTGCAGAGACTGTTGATTGACAGTGTGGAGATTTTGTATATTGTTAGAGGTGTTAATAATTGTGGAATCGTCTGCATACTCTATTAATATAGAGCAGGGGCAGGACACATGGAGGTTATTTGTAAATATATTAATAAGTAGGGGGCCCAGGATAGAACCCTTAACAAGATGGAGAGGAGAGAAGGATGTTTGCCATCTGACAAACTGATATCTTTTTGAGAAGTAGCTGTTAAACCATGATGAACTGGAGGCAGAGAGTTGTAGGTTGGAAAGTTTGTTTACGAGGATAGGATGGGAAATGGTATTAAATGCTTTAGATAGGTCAAAGAATGGAGCTGATACAAGTTTATTATCATCTCTGGCTTGGGCAATGTTGTGTGTGAAAGATAGGAGGGCAGTGGTAGTACTGTGTGAGGGTCAGAAATCGTGCTGTGTGGATGTAAATAGGTTTGCCTGTAAGAGGTGGTTTAGTATTTGTCTATGTTTACATTTTTCCAGTATCTTAGATACGGGGGATACCCCTTGTGGAGGGGTGTTATGAAGATTTTTTTCAGATATATGGTACTGTATTTTCTTGGATAGATCTATTGATAAGTACAGATACAGGGTATGCTACGGATTAAAGGATATATTACTGGCTTTTGTCGTCTGGATAATTTATGTTCTACCTTTGTGGTTTGGGATATGCTACAGATTCAGCTGCATGTTTGAGAAATAATGGAGGGAGTTTATCGGCTGATGGAGACCAGGGTTTGAGTTTGTTAAGAAGTGTTCTGATGAAGGAAGTTGCTATGGGTGCTAGGGAGAATGAAGGAAGAGATGAGGTGGAAGTGGAGTCTTAATACCAAGAGTTTCTGGTTTAGTAAGCATTTCTATTGTTTCAATGAAAAAGGTTGTTAAGTAGGGTTGCAGTTTCATTAGAAGGCTTGTTAGGGAAGGGGTTTGGTGAAGAACGGTTCCCTGGAGATAGTAATTTCTTTATTGAGTGCCAGAATCTCTTCTGGATGAAATGTGGGTTGCTCAGAGATTTTTGATAAACATTTTTTTGTCTACTAGGAGCTACTTTTTTGTTTGGTTGCAAAGCTGTTTATATAAGTTCAGGTGGAACGTTGAGTTGTTATTTTTTCCATGCTGTCCAGGCACTGCCTGTCTTGTTCATAAGTGACTGAGTTGCCTGGTTTAGCCATGGTGCGTAACTACATTTTAGCCTAGTTTTTCTATTGGGAGCCAGGGTGTTAAGGGTTTCTCGGAATATATTGCTGAAGCTTTGGAAAGCCTCATTAAGGGGTAATGTGTGTAGGAATGACCAGTTTACAGTGCACAGTAATTTGTTTAGGGTGACAGGGTTGTAGTTTTTTAAGGCTATGAGACTCTTTGTATTGGTGGCTCTTGTTAAGATTGGAGGAGTGCCTTACTACTGAGGTAGGGAGGTGGTCACTAAGGCACCTAGGTTGGGTGGAAGGGTTATGATAGCACTGAGGGTTGGATACTAATATCCAGTCAATGACCAAGCCATTCTGGGAATTTTTTTTGCTGGTGCATGGATGAGATGATCAAATGGCTAAAGCCATAAAGGTTTATAGAGTAGCTAGGGGATGCAGTGATAACAAGGTTCCAGACAATATTCATATCCCCAAGGATGATAGTTTCATAGGGGAATGGATATAGAAATCCAGGAAAGAAACTGCTCAAGTATGGGAAAGTTTTTACCTGGGGGTATGTAGATTGCTGCATTGACAAGTTTTTTTGTGCTGATTTAGGTTACAGGTTGCTATAAATATTTTAGCAGGGCAGAAATCAGGGATAGCTACTGAGAGGGGGGAGAGAAAAAGCTTGTAAGAGTAGAGTATAATTACTCCTCCACTCTTTTTTTACTTCTATCCAGTCAAACAATATTATAACCAGGGAGGAGAAATTCGCAGTTTGTAATATGAGGTTTTAGCCATCTCTCAGACAGGGCAAGTATACCTGGGTTATATTGAGAAATCCAAGTGTGAAGGAGGGTACTTTTATTGACAATGCGTTGTATATTCATTGACAAAAAAGATAGATTTTTGGAGGCTTGTGAACAAAATGAGTTATTTGTGAGGCAGTTGGAAAGTGTGTGTGTGTGTCGGGGGGTGCTGTATAAATATGGTTAGAGTGCTGTTGGCAAGGGCCTGGGTTGAGGTGAATATCACCAAATAAGAATAGTATTGTGCTTTGAAGTATTTGTATGAAGTAATATTTGCAAAGGAACTGATGTTTTCTTTTGATGAGAGGTTGGGCATTTGGTATTTATAATACTTTGAACTTGTGTAATGATATAGTGGTATGGTTAAAGAGAGAGAGGGCAGTAGGGGTGGAGTAGTTATTTGTATGGTGGTAGTGGGATAAGAGTGTGTGGGAGATGGGGTGGTAAGCAGGTGAGGAGTATGATAAGTGGTTAGAGCTAAGAAAATAATAATTTATTTATTTATTTATTTTACATTGGTTAACCGGGACTGTCCAACTGAGCTGAAGAGCCCTTTTTCAGCGGAGGCCCAGGGAGAAAAGCTCTGACATATTATACAATTTTCATTATAAATTAGCATTAAACAGCAATGTTACAGGATTATTACAAGGCATTAAGTAGCAATACAATGTTATACAGTGTCAATAAACAGGAGTATAGCAAAACTATTTCAAGATGTATAAATAGAAATATGTCATTAAGATGAGTATAGTTTTTGGGGTAAGTGGTTACAAAAATCCAGTTTTATCATGATGTAGTTGCATGAAGGCAAGACAATTACAATAGAATGTTTCTCTGAGGCAATTTGCTTAATAGATTTTAGAAGACAACAGCAAGTGTATTCAAGGAATATTAGAGAGAGCTAGTGAGAAGAGTGAGTTAAGGGCAGAAAGTAGATTAAAGTATGAGAAGTAGGGGATGTTAAGGAGGGAGAGTGCAGTGGCAGGACCAGTGACTTTTAAAGTTCTCTTTGGTGACTGTTTTAAATTATTTAGGATGTGTAAGGATCCTGATTTCTAATGGGAGCCTATTCCAGGCAATAGTGGGGTGATAGCTGTACATGTTGCATCCAAATTTAGACTTGGGTTTGTTGATTTGTAGTAGGTCTTGGTTAGACCTTCGGAGAGGTCTGTAGGGAGAATAATGGGAGATGAGAGGGGATAGTGCTGGGCAGTAGGAAGGCTGGTATAGAATAGAATGGATGATCTGGAGCTGAGAGAAAAGAAGCTGGTGGGGTAATTCTAGTCAGTTTAGGTGTTTTAGAGAGAGAGACAGTGATGGGATTTGTAGGTTTGTTGGGCAGCTAATCTAGCTACCTTGTTGTAGGTAGACTCAAGTTTTGTCAGGAGTGCTGAGTTAAGATTTGTGAGAATTTGAGAATTGTACATTAGACTGGGTAGAAGGTAGGCAAGAAAGAGAGTAATCTTGGCTTCAGAGGTAAAGAATTTCTTGTTACTGTAAGGGAGCCCTAGTTTTGAATGGGTCTTTTTGATAGTTATTAACATGCAAGTCAAATTTGAGCTGATCATCGATGGTTTCACCTAAGAGCTTAGTACTGGATTCTACCTGAATGGGAGTGTTATTAAGGGACTGTATGGTGAAGGAGGGTTTAATTTTGTTGAACCTTTTAAGTAGGAAGAGTAACAGCTTTGTTTTTTTAGGGTTAAGGATGAGCTGGTTGTTGGAGAGCCATGTTTCAACTAAGTTAAAAGATGCTTGAGGGAGAGTTGGCTGTGGTGAGGACTGTAGAGTCATCTGCATATTGCACTAAAGATGACTGAGGACAGGAGGTATAGAGCTGATTAGTAAAGATATTAAAAAGTAAAGGCCCTAGGATAGACCCTTGAGGTACACCCATTTTGGCAGGGAGAGGAGGGGAGGAGTGCAGAGTGCCATCTCACTGATTGAGATCTGTCAGTGAGGTAGCTGGAGAACTATGCAACAGTATAAGAGGAGAAGTTGAGGTTATGCAGTTATTGCAGCAGAAGAGAGTGTGAGACAATGTTGACAGCTTGTGAGAGGTCCAAGAATAGGCAAGAAATAAGTATATGGTTGTCCATGGCTATAGAGACAGTGTTGAGGAAGGATAATAGAGCTGTAGTGGTGCTATGTTTGGGTCTGAAGCTGTGTTGAGTGGGTGTAAGCAGATTTTCCTGTATTAGATACTGCATAACTTGTTTATGAATACATTTTTATAGTACTGTAGACAGAGGGGAGAGGATAGTGATAGGTCTAAAGTTGGAGATATCAGAGGAGTTACCTCCTCTGTGTGTAGGTAGAGTATAGCATTGTTTCCAGATGAAAGGGACTTTAGATTCAGAGATAGAGCGATTAATTAGGATAGATACAGGGAGAGCGAGAGATTCTGCTGCTAGAAGAAGAAAATTGAAAGGAATATTGTCAGCTGATGCTGAGCATGGTTTTAATTTAGAGAGTAGAGTTTGATGTAGCTAGTTGGTACAGGTTTGAGGGAGAAAACTTTCACATGAGATGGGTAGCTGCTGCTCATCGTTGTTCTATTGAATGGTTCAGTATTTTGATAGAATGAGATGAAGTTAAACAAGCGAAATTGAAGGTAGATATAACTACTGCTTGTGAAACACTATCCAATGTGTTAGGTATTGTATGCATGGAACAGTGTCTTTAAGATATACAAGGAAAACTTTTAGACTTTGAAAAAGAGTTGCTTAATACTAAAAAATACAAACTGGATCGTGATATTAAAGATTATGCTGGAGGTTCCGCCTTCTCTCGTCCAATCAATAACAAGAGATGACAAAGAGGTGTTCGGTTTGCTGATCAGGAGAGTCAGAGACGTAATGGTGGTTCGAGCACATGCTCGGATGTCTCGACGGAATGGGAAAGTGAACCTGGGGAGTTCCCGGATCTGCCAGCGACACAAGATTCACGTTTTTTGCAACAAACTTTTCGGAGGAACAAACGATCGGCATATACAGATAAGGAATCAAGCAGAGGAGGTGACTATACAGCAGAACAAGGACATAGACAACAACCCGAGGCACAACCATCTTTTCAAAGGTATAAACGAGTTAGAAGGAACTGACTCATTTGATTCACTTTTTTTCCATTTAGTGAATGAAAAAGATGGACTGAATATGCATAACACATATGTAGTTAACTTATGTGGTCTTACATTGGATGATGCCACATACTCTGTGCTTAATCGTGGTTTAAAATTTATTCCCACTGTTTTGCCTAGACTGTATGTTTTGAAAAGCGACATGTATTGTTTTATACGAAAGTTGCATTTGGCTTGTTTTTTTGAGGGCAAAGGTAATAACAGCTTTTCTTCTGTAGATTTAAATAATGATTTATCATCTTTTTCAAATGATTCAGAAGATAGTTTTTATCTCGGATGATGAAATTTCTGAATCTAGTAATGCATATTGCAAGTTGGATACATCTAGAATTGTAGTTAAAACTCACTTTATCCTGCCTTTTTCTCATGAAGGCATTCAAAATTTTGCAGCTATGGTTGATTTTGCAATTGAGTCAGTATATAATAATTTTGCTGGTAATAGACATTGTATCCAATATAACTTAACTAAACTGGAATGGCAGGCACTACAATGTTTGAGTAGAAATCAAGAATTGGTTATAAAGCCAGCAGATAAGGGGAACAAAGTTGTATTAATGCATTACACTCAATATGTTCAAATGTGTTTGGAACATCTAGACGATGGTGAGACTTATAATAAATGTACTATTAAAGAATACGAAGAGGCTGTAAAACAATTTAATATTCTACTTTATAAGGGTTACTGTTTAGGATATTTTTCAAAAAACGATATAGATCATAAATTTAAGACAGAGAATTGTGAAATTGCTAAGTTCTATTGTCTGCCTAAAATACATAAAGATATTCATCATCCTCCAGGACGTCCTATTGTGTCTGCATGTAGTTATTTCTTGAATAATATCGGTATATTTTTACATAGTTTTCTTTTTCCATATTTTATTAAACAGAGATCTTTTATTAAAGACAGTTTTGACTTTTTGGAACAAGTGTTATCAATTAAGTGGACTAAAGACATGTATTGGCTAACTGCCGATGTAAAGAGTTTGTACACAAGTATTAATCATGAATATGGACTAAAAGCATTAATAAAAACTTTAGGAGATAGCCCTTTATCATATTATATTGTAGAATTAGTGGAATTCTGTTTGAAAAATAATTACTTTGTATTTGATGGACAATTATTCCATCAGTTAAAAGGCACAGCCATGGGGGCAGCTTTTGTCCCCATGTATGCTAATATTATGATGGTTTTTTTTGAGATGGAATTCTTATACCAAAAATAATTTTTTAAAAAACATGTGGTAAAATATTGTCGTTATATTGACGATTTAATTATTTGTAAGGGGGGGTAAGAAAGAAGTTAATAATTTTATGCATGACCTCCAAAAGAATGAGTTCTCTTTAAAATTTGATGGCTT
Source organism: Protopterus annectens (assembly GCF_019279795.1). Taxonomy (NCBI): domain Eukaryota; kingdom Metazoa; phylum Chordata; order Ceratodontiformes; family Protopteridae; genus Protopterus; species Protopterus annectens. The sequence goes on along the minus strand of NC_056728.1, from coordinate 814,530,770 downwards.
TCAGTTAGGTAATAAAGTGAATTTTTGGACATTAGTCTTGAAGGAGGTAAGGATGGAAAAATTATTACTAAAGTATTTCGTAAATTTGAGGAGGGTTTACATTTTTTAGATGGACAGAGTTTCCATCCCCCACATTTATTGAAATCTTTACCATATGGTGAACTCATGAGAGTAAAAAGATTATGTAATAATACTACTGAAATTGATAAAGAACTTGATAAGACATCACAGTTATTTGTTAAAAGAGGATATAATGTTAAAGAAGTATCTCTTTCTCTAGATAAGGTTAGAAAAAGTGGCATGTGTAAGGCTGGTAAAAATTATAATAAATATTATGGTGGAAGTCAAAAATTAAAACACCTAAGAAAAATTTACATGGTAATGACTTATGATCTATTGTCAGAAGAGGTGAGGCAGATAATCCAATTTTATTGGACTTCTCTGTTTAAATATAGAGATTTGATAGATATTTTTGAAAAAAATGTAAATTTTTCATTTAAAAGAGGTAAAAATCTAAAGGATATGTTGGTACATGCTAGATTTCTTACCCCAATGATTAGTTTGAATACAAACGTGAATTTAATGGGCACCTTCCCTTGTGGGAGGTGTATTTCATGCCAATATATAAGTAAAACATTTCATAATATAAATGGAGGAAATTTTAGATCTACAGGAAAATTCTCATGTAATACAGAAAGAATTGTATATGCATTAAGATGTCCATGTGGAATGTTTTATGTGGGGGAAAGTAAACGCGCTTTTAAAACAAGGTTGCAAGAACATGTGAGGGATATTAAAAATGAAAAAGTTGAAAGTCCGCTTGCAATGCATTTTAAAAGTTATCATAATAGTAACCCAAATGGTATATTAGCTACTGTTTTAGAACATATTCCTATTGTTCAAGATGATGTAAATATAAAAAATAAACTTTTATATAAAGAAACAATTTTTATATTGAAATATGCTACTCTAGCCCCTGGTGGTATTAATGTAGAATGCAATTGGAAAGTTTTTTTATAACTAATGAAATGATTAGCTAATTGAACATTTAATTGTTTAATTGATGTGTTTTTATTGTATAAATATGTGTTATGTTGCTTTTGATAGTATTCTCCTTTGAAGGTGTGAGCCGAAGCACTAGACTACTTAATAAATCTGTGGTGGATCCTGTTTTGGTCGTTATATTTGAGGGAGAAGGTATTTGAGAAGATAGTATAAGGAGTAGGTTCAGAAAAGTTGGAGATGTTAGTAGTAGAGGAGTTTGGGTTAGGGTTCAGTAGCTTAAATATTGAATAGATTAAATAGGTACTGAAGATAGTAGCAGTTTCTTCAGTTGTCTTGTCTGGGCATGGATTGGGGGAGCTAAGATTACCGGAATGTAATATTTGGTTAATAAAGTTCCAGAATTTTTTAGGATTAGATTTTAGGGCTGTAGGAGGTTTGTTATAGAAATCCTTTTTATCTTTGTTTATGTGTTTTTTTGTCAGATTTTTGAGTTCTTTATATTTTTGTAAATCTGCAGAGAGCTTAGTTTGTAACCATTTTTTCCATAGTTTGTCTCTAGTTATCATAAGGGTATGAGTGGCTTTTGAAAGCCATGGAGATATGATGGACTTAATTCGGACTTTGCAAGGGGGAAGAAGTGAGTCTAAGATGCTAAGGAAGGTGGAGTTGAAAGCTAGGACTGCTTCTTCTAGTGGGAGTTGGGTTTTCCAGTTTACTTTAGAGAGAAGGGCATTAAAGGTTTCTGGATGGAAGTTAGAGAGTTTACGACAAGTGAAACAATCAGAAGGCTAGGAGGGAAAGAGTAAGGAGCAGACAGTGAGAGTCAGCAAGTAAGTAGAAGAGGTGGGAAGGTGTAGACAGAGAAGGATGAGATGTAATAGCGAGGTATACACAGGTATTTGCAGTAAGATAAAAGCAGTTAAAAGGAAACCACAAACAGAAAAATGAAAAGAGTAACGCTAATTAAGAGAGAGTTGACACTAGGGTAGTGACTAATTTATAGATGGCAGAGAGAGACAGAGGCAGGGTTTCTAAGCAGGTGAGTATGGGGGGGGGGCTCTCAGTGGTATGCAGGTATCCTGTACAGTAGATAAAGTAAGACTACTTTGTGATATGAGCTTAGAACATACTTTTAGTGTAAACTGCCTATACAATAGAGCACAGGCATAATTCCAGGAGTTGATGCAGTATCAGTAAAGTAGACACAGTCTTTTTTTTTTTCAAAACAGGTTTATTGTTTTAACATATAAGAGAAATATCATAACAATTTTATACAAGTAATTAAAAATAGGTATTATTATAATATTCAACAAAACAACTAAAGTATTTACAAAGACATCCACTACAATCAGATCAATTAATTAAACTAAAATACCGTGCTATTGAAATTAGAATTTTTTTAACAAATTTTGTAAATTATCCCATACAATATAATATGATGTTTTTCTAGTTGTTCTCATTCTAATTGTGCTTATTTCCATATGGCACATTATATTCATAACATTTTTAAATTCATTGAACGAAGGAGGTGTATCTGAAATCCAATTTCTAGTTATTATTTTTCCTGGCCACTGCTAGGATAAACCATAACAAGGGAAGCTTAATCTTTTTAACACATTGAGGTACAGGTGTGTTGAATAATATAAGAGACTTAGAAATAATGAAATTATCTGTAAAAAGAGCCTGCAAAAATTCATTAATTGACTTCCAGTATTCTTTCAACTTCATACAGTCATAAAACATATGAGCCCAGTCAGCATTAATTTCTACATTACATCTCTTACATAGATTATCTTTATTATTTATTTTATTCATCATCAAATGTGTATAAAAAGATCTATGTAAAAATTTCCATGTATAAAGTCTCCAGACAATGGAAGATGTAGTTCTATAAGCAGATTTCAATATGTATTGTTTATCTTGTTGAGTTGGTGGGTCCCCATTAATAGAGGTGAAATAATTCCAGTATGAATCTACACTGTAAAAAGTTTCTTGTCTGATAATTTTATGTATATATGAAAGTTTACCTTTATCAGAAACTTTATGCTGTAAATTTAATATCAAGTAATCAATCAGTTTTGGAATAGATTCTTTAACTGTTATAGACATTAGATCTATTCTATCAATGAGATGTTGTCTAAAGATCTGAACCTCTAACCAGCAAGTTTCTCTTAGATCAAATTCTTGTTTTAAGAAATCTAGATTTTTAACTTTAGTATCAGATATCAGCTGATACCAGTACTTTAGATCATTATCTATAGCTAAATGAGCTCCTTCAGAAGTAGATGACATAAGCATACCCTGAGTATACATTATAGGGAATACAATAAAATTCCATTCCCTATACTTAGGGTGCATGAATATAAAGTTACGATAACTAATAATAATATTTAATGGGTAACAAACCATATGTTTAGGTGTAATAGGTGAAGTACAAAATTCCTTTAGCAACCACAACATGGAGTTATTTACAATCATATTTTTATGTGTTAAGGAGATTTTCATGAAGTGCATACTAATTAGCTCCCAATAATCTTTCCATTTTGCGATATATGACTGATCTATTAATAAAGTAATAACTTTTATAATAGAAGAGATAATATATAATCTGGAAAAGAAATACCCCCTTGAGACCAGCTATTAGTATGTTTCTTTAATGCAGTCCTAGGTCTATTAGGTGCCCATAAGAAATTTAACATTAGTGTATTCAGTTTCTTGATAATTATTTTTGTAGGTGAAAGTATTATTGATTCTATTAAGTATAAAATCTTGGGGAATATTATCATTTTAATAATTGTAAGTCTCTCCTCCATAGTAAAAAACATATTATTCCAGGTATTAAAAAGATTTTATATATTAAGAAAACAGGTATTATAGTTATTATATATAATAGATTTAATATCTTTAGATAGTATTATACCTAAATAAGTTATCTGACCTGAATTGGGTACATATTTAGTAAAATCACTAATGAGAATATTTTTTCGTGTATATATAGGTAGTATTTTAGTTTTTTCTTCATTGAATATTAAACCAGAAATACTTTTAAAATTCATCATTTTATCAAATAAAGACTGCATAGAAGAATTAGATCCTGCTGATGTAATTAGAACATCATCTGCAAAAAGTTGAATTTTTGATGTTGTATTTTCGTCTATTTCAAAACCCTCTATGTCAGTACTGTTTCTAATCAAATTAGCTCAAGGCTCCATCACTAAAGTGAATAATAGTGGAGAAAGTGGACATCCTTGCTTTGTACCTTTAAGAATGGGTATTTTTTGTGAAACATATGTTCCTACCTTAATATAAGCCAGCGTTCCTTTGTATAAATGCTCAATTAAATTTACAAATGCATCAGAGAAGTTTGTGCATTTCAGTAAGGTAAACAGATAGTCCCAACTTACTGAATCAAATGCTGAACCTATATCAAGACTAATAAGTGTTAAATCTTTCTTTTTCCTATTTGCAAAATCAATTAATGTTAAAGTTCTTCTTATATTATCAAAAGTATTTCTATTTACAATGAAGCCCGTCTGATCTATATCTATAATGCCTAGGATGATTGTCTTCAATCTATCAGCAAAAATACTCATAAACATTTTATAATCAACATTAAGTAATGAGATGGGTCGATATGAAGAACATCTAGTTGGATCTTTATTAGGTTTTAAAATTGGTGAAATAAATGTATATTGCCAAGATGGGGGGGTTATTAACTCAGTTTGGACCAAAATAAAAACCTTATGTATTAATGAATATGTAGTTTTAGAAAGGATTTTATATATCTCTGGTATAATACCATCATTACCCGGTGCTTTGTTTGATTTAAGCTTATTTATTTGTGTAATAACTTCTGGATATGAAATACTCTTGTCCAATAGTTTAATCTGTTGTTTATTAAGCTTTTTATTCATGTTTGTGGTTATAAACTCCTTTATTTTATCTTTAGGTTCCATGTTAATGTTGTTATGGTTAATCTTGTGAAAGTGATTTCTAAATTCATCCAGTATTTCTGGTATACTAGAAACATTCTTCTTTTCCTTAGAGAAAAGATTTCTTTGATATGGTTTTGTTTATTCAATCTTTTGTTTTATTTTTAAGTCTATGTAAGTATTTGGGGCTTATTGAATAAGACAAAAACTTGTATTTCTCTAAAGTTATTTTAACTTTATGAGTTAAAATTTCTTTGTATTTCTCATTTAGTTTGTTTATTTCTTCAATAACTTTCTTGTCCATACTATTTTCTTTATTATTATGTTTATAAGAGTCTAATTTACTTTGAATATCTAACAATTCCTTATCCCAAGATTTCCTTTTATTATTATACCATCTGATACTTTGTCCATATAGATATGATTTTAAGTTATCCCAAACATAGACAATGGAGACTTCAGGAGTATTATTTATGTCTAGAAAATGTTGTACTTCTGAAAGTATATATTCTTTATAGTCTTTTAGCTGAGTTAAGTATGCTGGTATCCTTTTGATCTGAACATTATGAGTATTTTTTATCATGAATTCAAAAACAATTGAGTTATGATCAGATATAGGACATGAAATGATTTTGGAATTAATTAAATCTGTTACCATCTGGTTAGAAATAAAGACCCTATCTATTTTTGAATAAGTTTTGTATCTGTTAGAAAAAATGTGTATGGTAATGATTTTGAATCTATCTGATTATTAATATCATTCAAATGATAAGAATTAGCAAAATCATTTAAATGTTTTGCATTAGATGTAATTCTTCTTTTCCTTATAGTGGTAGTATCACTTTCATGTAGTATACAATTAAAATCACCAGCTAAAATAATATCCCCTATAGAGAATGATATGATCTTATCAATATGATGTTTCACTGTATTAATACCAATTCCAGGTATCCAATATACATTAATTAAAGTATAAGTCTTCCCATTAATTTGTATTGTAACCATACAAAACATTCCTTTGTCATCCTGAAAAGACTTAATGGTTTTAGGAATGGGCATACTTTTATTCCATAAAATAGCCACGCCTCTCTTTTTCTGAGTGTGCTCTGAACTAACCAATACTGTATACTTATTAGTGGCTAGTTTATCAATATCTTTTTTCAAGAGATGGGTTTCTTGCAGGAAGACTAGATTGGCCTTGTGTAAATTAATGTATCTTATTAGGCTTGCCCTTTTACACGGATTATTCAATCCATTAATGTTTAAAGAAATTCCTTTTAAAGATGTCATTAGGCATTTTTAAAACTCAAGAATCTTATGATCGAAATAACAAATAACAAGATAAATAATGTTACATCTCCTCTTTTAGGTGTACCTTTAAATATAGCTGCATTTATTAAATCTCTTATGGGATTTTGTATAGGATTCAATTTTGTTTGTAGTGACAATGAGTATACAAAATATATTGTGGATGTCAAAACTATATACATATAACAATGAACAAGTGAAAATAATGTAAGGATTAAACCTTGCATCCAGCCTGGAGTTGAAAACTCCAACTTAGAGTAGTATTTACTACTCAAGTTAACCCCCTACCCTAAGCAGCAGTACCTCAGCTACCACCTTATCAATTTAATACTAGTTATATTTAACTGAGGTTAACAGTTTTCAATTCAATTATCGATCAAGACAAAACTACACATTTGGTAAAACAGCATCATATAAACTAAAATAAACTTTTTTTTTTTTTTTAAACTGTTCATACTACTATATAGATCTATGTAATATATAACAATTGTATTCAAATAGCATTCAAATAATCTTGATGTTAGAAATCAAGAGGAGAGAAAATTAGGTTCTAACATTCATTTAAATCAAAACTTTGGCTAATATGATTCAGACATTACATATATTAAGATGCATCTATTTTCTGTCATGTGAATACTATTAACAGCTTCCAAAAAAAAAAATCTTGAATTGTTTGTATATGAGCATTTACTTAAACTCATTATTGTTAATAGAGTAAAATATTGTATTCATAAAATTATTATAAATCATATTGCATAGTTATGCAAATTCTCAGAAACACTTGCATTATTAAAAAAAAAGCCATCACACACATACACACAGACACACACACACATACATACACACACACATACACATACACACACACACACACACACACACACATATATATATATATATATATATATATATATATATATATATACATATGATCTCACTGAGTTATGTCCTTGTTGAGCACTATCCTACTTGCTGTCCCTAGAATAAATCTGTCTGCTTTATAGAAAATAATGCACAGCAAACACATTTTAGTAACCCGATTTTACAATCATGCTAACCTACTGCTTTAAAATATATCACATGACATTTCTTCCAGAATAGAATTATAAAATTGTTTATGCTTGTCAATCAGATGAATTAAATGAATTATAATAAAGTATATGTTTGGAACAGAAGTTTTAACACAGATTATTATGCTGCTGTTAAGTAGATTTTCAAAACATTTAAATAAATGTTTCATTTTCTATGCCTTCTAAAATAAGACATTTACTTACTACAAGAAACTACATCATTTAAACTCATTATAACTGACATTTTATGAATAGAGTATTTTTCCTGAATCTGTGGTGTGTCAGTATGTTAACTAGGTCAGAGGTTATACTAACTGCTTTCAGTTTCTCTGTGAGAATTCTGTGAGTTGAAGCTTTTGAAGTAGTTCATGGACACTGTGCATGAGACAGCCCACATCCCAGATTGTCTCCCTTAACATTTTGGCGGAAACTTATTAAAACTTGTGGCAAACATTCATTTTGTCAATAGAGTAAAATATTGTATTCATAGAAATTATTATAAATCATATTGGATAGTTATGCAGATTCTCAGAAACACTTGCATTATTATATAAAAAAGCCATCACACTCACACACACACATACACATACATACACACACACACACACACACACACACACACACACACACACACACACACACACACACACACACACATATATATATATATATCTGATCTCACTGAGTTGTGTCTTTGTTGAGCACTATCCTACTTGCTGTCCCTAGAATAAATCTGTCTGCTTTATACAAAATAATGCACAGCAAACACATTTTAGTAACCAAATTTTACAATCATGCTAACCTACTGCTTTAAAATATATCACAGGACATTTCTTCCAGAATAGAGTTATAAGATTATTTATGCTTGTCAATCAGATGAATTAAATGAGTTATAGTAAAGTATATGTTTGGAACACAAATTTTTAACACAGATTATTATGCTGCTGTTAAGTAGATTTTCAAAAACATTTAAATAAATGTTTCATTTTCTATGCCTTCTAAAATAAGACATTTACTTACTACAAGAAACTACATCATTTAGACTCATTATAACTGGCATATTTTATGAATAGAGTATTTTTCCTGAATCTGTGGTGTGTCAGTGTGATAACTATGTCAAAGGTTATACTAACTGCTTTCAGTTTCTCTGTGAGAATTCTGTGAGTTGAAGCTTTTGAAGTAGTTCATGGACACTGTGCATGAGACAGCCCACATCTCAGATTGTCTCTCTTAACATTTTGGTGGGAAACTTATTAAAAACTAGTGACAAACATTCATTTAGTAGTGGAAATGCATGTAAACATGACAAAACCTTCACAATGTATTCCACAGACCATTACAGCCTCTTACTTCTTTTCAGAAAGAGAAACAAATTGAATCACAGCTTGCCATTAAATCTTCAGATATTTTGACTGGTTATGAAACAAAACATTATAACTGACATATTTTATGAATAGAGTATTTTCCTGAATCTGTGGTGTGTCAGTGTGATAACTATGTCAAAGGTTATACTAACTGCTTTCAGTTTCTCTGTGAGAATTCTGTGAGCTGAAGCTTCTGAAGTAACTCATGAACACTGTGCATGAGACAGCCCACATCTCAGATTGTCTCTCTTAACATTTTGGTGGGAAACTTATTAAAAACTAGTGACAAACATTCATTTAGCAGTGTAAATGCATCTAAACATGACAAAACCTTCACAATGTATTCCACAGATCATTACAGCCTCTATGTAAGTGAAATTAAGCCCAAAATTACCAACAAGCAATAAAACTCAACATTCTTCTCCCAACTCAATTTTCATACAAATCCTATTATTCACTGTGCCCACACAATCAAAAGCATTTCTATATATTAATAAAGAAAAGAAAAAGAGAGTAGAAAATAAAAGGGAGTGAGGCAGAAATAAAAAATGTAAGAGAAAGCTGTAAGAAGTATATACAATGGAATGTTACTTACTGTTTATATTAATAGAGTTAAAAATAAAACATATTATTTACTCTTATTTAGTTCTGATTATTATTAGTTAAAGCATAACAGATTATTTACAAACAGGCATAAGCAGTATAATCAAGAAAGTATAATTAGAAATAGCATTTGAAGAACTTATAAAAACTTTTACAAGGAATAAATATGTTATTATTCTATTAATGATATTTTCATTACTGTTCTCTCCCTGCCCTCCCCCACCCTTTACCCACTACATAATCTAAATAGAATGTCATTGTTTAAACAAAGAAAATAATAAAAGGAGAAGGAAAAAAAAGGTAAAGATAAAAAATGTATCAAATTACTAACCTTACTTCTTTTCAGAAAGAGAAACAAATTGAATCACAGCTTGCCATTAAATCTTCAGGTATTTTGACTGGTTATGAAACAAAACATTTCTTTGCACATAGAGAATAACTTTGATTAAATCTTTTCCAAAATATTTGTGGCTTTCTGGAAATGCAGGAACTATATTCAAAAAGATTAATAATGAACTAAAATGATGAGAGAGAAAAAAACATATAACAAATCATTTGTTTTTAGTCTCTTCTTCTTCTCTGAAGTCTTCCACGAAGCTTCAGTTGCCAATCTCTTTAATGAAGAACTAGCCCATTCCATTTCTTCTATTTTATCCAAAATCCTTTTTCTTTGACAAACAGTAAAGCAGAGTCTAAATCACCGAAAACCTTAGGACCATCAGGAAGGAAGATTTTAAGCTTGGCAGGAAACAGAAGGTATGTTTTAAACTGTGCTTTTTTAAGCTCCCTTATTAGTGGCAGAAAAACTTTTCTTTTAGCTATTACCATGGAAGAATAGTCATTGTCAAAACGCACAGTTGTCTCATTAATCTTAACAGGAGCTTTAGCCCAAGCAGATTTAAGAACCATCTCTTTATCAAAAGATGATAGAAATCTAACTATAACTGATCTAGGATATTTTTGTTAGAGTTAGTATTAGCTATAGATCTATGTGCTCTTCGATACCAAAAGAGAATGCTTCTGGTAAGTCTAAAGTTTTAGGAGCCAAGTTGTTAAAAAGAAGTAATATTGTTACCTTCAATATTTTCTGGCAGTCCAAAAATCCTAATGTTATTGCGCCTAGATCTATTTTCCAGGTCATCCAGCTTTGTTTGTAAATGTGTATTTTGTTTCAGCAGAAACTCAATGTTGATTTCCTCTTCTTGGATTCTATTTTCCATGTCATTCACAGCTTCTTCTATGCCTGTCATCTGGTTCTTCTGTTGTTGCAGGTCTGTATGTAACAGGTCTATTTGTTTTGTAGTTTTTCTATGAAGGTGTCTATTTTAGTATCCATTTTATCCATTTTATCAGTAAGTTGCTGGATTATAATTATCAGAGACTGAAGTTCTTTCTTGATGCTGGAGTCTTGAGAATTTGTCTTACTGGAACTCATTTCAGACTGATAAACTGACAGGAAAATTTCCACAGTGATTTCTGACAGGAATATTGTTAAGATTTCCTTTCTTTTTTAGATATAGTTCAAGAACTATATAAAACAAACGTATTTAGAAAGAAAATTACTTCAAAAATTAATTTTTTAAGTAATTAATTCCTGTCAGTGTAATGAAATTGGTGGAGCTGAAGAAATCTGCTGCTATCCTGTGTTCATCCTTGGCCACGCCCCTCTAAGTAGACACAGTCTTGAGGGAAGACACTTTGCTTTAAAACCTAGAGAAATCAGGAGAGGGGAGAGTGTGGTGACTATAAAAGCTAGGGAAAAAACAAAATCAACAGATGAACTATACACACAACTACTGATAACAACTAGAGAGGGGTTAGTTGAAATAAAATATGAAAAATACAGAAGTAAATAAAATAAAGTACATATGATATTAACTTTACAGATTAGAGCAGTAACAATGTGAGACAATAGTTCAGTAACTTACTTCTGCTATAACACTTTCACATAAACAATGGTAAAAACTATTAACCATGATGTCTTAGTGTAAAACAACTGACAATAAAAATGTCTGCTGTAGTTTATGTAGTAAACATATGCCATTTTGTAGTTGAAATAATCAAACTAACTGAGATATGAGAATATAGCTAAACAGAAGTTCTATACTTTAACTCTTGAATTCTACAAGCCAGGTTAAGGAGTTAAAACAATTCACAGTCTCATGGCAACAGAACTTAGAACTAAACAAAAGTGAGCTATACTTCACATCCATAAGACTGCTACTAATAATATTTGACATAGAGGGCATGCCATAAAGCAGTCACTGTACAAGTTAAATGCCCAATAATGCAATACCTAGATTCTACAAAATAAGTGCTACCAGTTAACACTGCTAAAGAAATTCAAACTGCAATCTACAGATATATGGTTGAAGTGTACAAAAGAGCAATTGCTACATAAGTAGAAATATATCCAAAAGCATATAAAAAATAACCTATATATTTATGTACGGCCTTTCACTTGTGTGACATGAATTAGAATTAGAAATAGAAGGGAGAGAAATAGAGTTTTGAAAGGTATAGCCATGATTTAGTTTCAGCTCAGAACTAATTAAAGGGTAACAATTTATTTAAGGTTAGTAGAAGAAATCAGGATTGACTGAAGTAGTGTTTTAAAGTGAGTGACTGAAAGAGTTAAAAGCAGGTAAGGCTCAGGAGGGGTGGGGAGTGGGTGGTACAGTTAATGGTGATGTGGAGTATGAGTAGAGTAGAGGAGAGGAGGCATCTATTGGCTAGTGCAGAGGCAGGGCAAAGCAGGTTTATCTGTAAAGGAAATTATGTCAGAGGTAAATGGGAATGGGGGTTGCATAGTGGAGCGGATTGATCCCAAGTCCAACGAGGGTGAACAGAGCGGGATGAGCCAGGAAAAACTGGACCAGGCCAGCTTCCAAAAAAAAAAAAGCAATCGGGAAAACCAAGCTCAGTCCATTCCAGGTCAGTGTATCACAGTATCTTCCTAATTACCAGAAATCTTGTGCTACTAATTTAGTACAGTGTGATGAAAAGGACCACCACTTCTCTAGGGAAAAACAATACAAGTATGGGCTGCAGGTACATACCATAGGTAAACCTTCTCCAAGAGAAAGAAAGTAGTTTTAAGTAAGTGACCTAGGAGTACAATAGGAAGAGAAAAAATTGGGGGGGGGGGGGCAGTAGTGTGCACGCTTACAGTAAAAGGCTATAGCAAAATGTCTTCAGTTTAGAGGACAGATTAAATACAACTACAACTCTAACATACACTAGTTTAGCTGAAATCACTTTAGTGTTCCACTGACGTAGGATCTCAGTGTAGGGCAACCAGACAGCCTTTGGTTTATTGGAGGTTGGCCAGGACACAGAATAAAACTTTTGCTGAGGGGACTGGAAATAAAAAGAAAAAGAAGGTAAATATTAGGCCTGAAGTTTTAAAACACTCTGATTACCAAGTAACTAAGATAGAGGATGCAGGGGAAGGGTGGCATACCTTGTAAGAAACAGCACAAGTCTATGAACAATACAAAATGCAAGGAAAGCAGAAAAAAAAAAAAAAAACGAAACAAAAGGTAACTGCAGTTGATACCAAGCTATTATAACATACACTATACTATTATGTACTGTTATAAAGGTCATGAAGAGAAAACAGTAACTACTAAGATGCTACACACAATTAAGCATTCTCCACTAAAAGTCAGGAATAACAACAGTGATATTATACAGAAACACAGAGTCACATGTATCCCTTGGAAGTTGCAGTAAGTTCTACATTATAGTAAGTTTGACTATTTTATTTATTCATTATTTATTTTATTGTTGTTGACCAGGAAAGTCCGACTGGACACAAGTCCATTTTCAGAGGAGGCCTGGGGAAAAAAGCTCTACATAAGTAAAGGCATCATTGACATATACAGTTAATACAATGGTAAGAGATCACATGAGCATGACCAGATCACATATTAAGCAGAATCTAAGGCAAAGTTTTTGTTTTACCATATCTAAGTAAGTTCAGTAAACAGACAATTTACAATTTATACACGAGTAATAGACATCATGATATATTCAATAACACACATTTCAGTCAGTGGAAGTGTTTACAATATAGCTGTTAGTTCATGTGAAAGAAGATAGCGGTCATATTTACATGTTTAGTATTTTCACTATTTTATAATTGTCGAGTATGTGGTTACCAGTTACTATGTTAGTAGTATTAAATGAGAGAGGTTTCTTAGCAAAATGTGACAGAAGAGTTAGTAGTATTAGGAGGAGCATTTCCAATACGGTGCTGTAAAGATGGGTTTTGGTGTTTGGTAGATGCTAGTTGAAAAGTATTGTTTATCCTGGATCAGTACAAGAACATAGCCATATATGATACATATATGAACACAACTGAGAGCATAGACTATATTGCTAATTAGCATAATTCTCTCCTTAAGATTGCCTCATTACCATTTAGAATAGGTGTGGAGACAGCCTATCATGTTGCTGTATGTTTTTGTTTTGCAGCACTGTAGTAAGGCTGTCTCTGAATCAAAAACAGTTGGTGCAAGGTGCACACCTCATATACACCTTGTCATAGTGTTTCTGAATCAAGCTCATACTTTAAATGTGAAGAATTTTGTGCCATATTTTTATTTATGTTTTTTATGTTTTTTTAACAATGCAATTTAAGATTTGAAAAGAGTTTTAATGTTTATCAGATGAAGTTGACTGAGTAAAACTGTACAAAAGTACTTATGTTTTGATGAAGTAAATACATTCTGAGGTTTAGAGCATTGTTTTTTTCTATTTTGTGATGTGATTTACAATAAATAGTGGTCTGATCAATTTCAGTAGAGTGGAGATGTGTGTATGTATATATACATATTATAGGTTCATAGGCTAGTACTAGGCTAACTGCCCTTACAAGCCATTTTAAGTCTAGCCAATTATCCCTTGTGAGACTCAAACCCTGCACCTTGCGTTTGTAAGGCAAACACCTTAACCATTAGGCCACCCTCCCAACCATAATTCTCTCCTTAAGACTGCCTCATTACCATTTAGGATATATATATATATATATATATATATATACATATATATATATATATATATATATATATATATATATATATATATATATATTTACACATGTATATAGATATATAGATATATATATATATATTTACATGTGTATATAAATATAAATATATATATATATATATATATATATAGATATACACACACACATATAGAAACACACGCACATATGGGAGTGCTTCAAATAGTGGAACATTCATAGTATCAAACATCTGTAATGCTGGCAGAAGTGATCAAAGAGTCATAAGATCTATACCACTGGCATTAATTTGTGGGATGTTGTGGAACAGCAGGGAGTGGGGATTCGCCGCTAACACACAGTCATGCAGTCTTGGAGTTGGTATATATAATTAGTAGGGTGCATGGGGGCTTGCTTCATGATAAAAACGAAAGTTTTTGTTTTGTTTTTTAGTACTTTGACTTTTGATCCTTTAGGATCATTGTTTTTAAGTATGTATTTATATATATATATAAATATATATATATATATATATATATATATATATATATATATATATGTATATATATATTTGCATGTGTGTGTGTGTGTGTGTTTGTGTGTGTGTGAGAGAGATTTTATGCATATAATAAACTTACATAAATTACAAATTACTACTTCAGAGTTATCTTGCTGGTTTCTTTAATGTAGACAAACAGTTTGAAAACATCTCTGTATGATTTTGTTGTTTTTCAAACACCTAAAAATGTATTGTAACACAACCGCATACCTTTCAACTGCACACATTTTTAGAGAATGTCAAGTTTTTCCTCATATTTTTGGTCCGTTTTTCATAAAATTGTGGTTTTCTGGCAAATTAGTGACAAATCATTAAAGACCAAAGTTAGTAAATAATGAATGACAGACATTTGAGTTTTACACATCATAGCCTTTATAAAATTCATGCTAATGTAAAACCTGTTATTCTATCACCGTTCTAAGTTTGTAAGAGCAATATTTAAAAATTGTCCCTATGTTTGGTCCTTTGTCTCACCTTTATTTAAGACTTTGTCCAGATTTCTTGCTCTAAGAGGTTGAGAGTTATTTTACAGAAGCCATATTAACTCAAATGGCTGTTAGTACAACATTCCTTAGTCTTTTGTCACTAGCAGCAGCAGCTTGTGTCTCTGACGTCACACTGCAGAAGTAATGATTCTGCTAGATGGTTACTAAGTGCGTTGTTAACCTTACCATGCCGTGATATACTTCGTGCCGTCTTGCTCTAACCCTTTTTACCCTTCAGATTCTTCGTCTGTCCCAGACTTCTTATATATTTTACCTGATTGTCATTCTCTAGCTTTGATATTTTGTTAATTCTTGCTTCACCTCTGTTCTTCTTCCCTTCCACGTCTCCATTGTCTGTCCTACCTGTCTGCGGACTAACAATACTATTCTCCTCCTGTGCTTTGTGCGGTCTCCTTCAAAGTAAGCTGGAACTAATAATTAATATCAAAATAGTTGTGTCACTAAGGAAACAATTGTTTATTCTTACTCACTGTACACTATGCATGTATGTGTATAGTCCTACCAATGTACCAAAACGTGGGCCCTGTCTGGTGCATTTCCTGAGGGGGTCACAGAAGAACATATTCAATAAATAGTCAGACCATATCCCCTACTTCCTTTCAGCCCAGAGGAGGAGTGACTCTACTCTGTGATGCCCTCAGTTTGCCATACCTCATACTCCATCATACAACAAGCAGCCCTTTGATAACATTTCTGCTGATATTAATCATGTTCTCTTCCTTTCAGTCACTACCCAAAGCTCGTGATCATAAGCAAGGATTAATCCACAGCCTAACTTCTGAATAGAAAGGGCCCTTTGTCTCAATGTTCATTTCCCTACCAAAATCCAAGAAAATGCCTATAATGCTGATAACACTGCCCTCTTGTATTGTTAAATTTTCCAGTCTCTTCTACATTTAAAAAACCTGCATGAAGACAGCATTTAAAGCAAGGTGATGAGGGCTGAGATGTCATATAGCAGGCAGGAAGAGGATGTGATGGACTAGATTGATGATGGAAAAATGGATCTTTAGGCATGGGATGCTGTCTCACTGTTTGGGAGGAGACAGAGTGTGAAAAGTATTAGTCAAACCTCAACACACACTATCACCTTAGAACTAGACATGCAAGCTTGGAACAGTCTGACTTACTTTCACTTTCATTTTGTGGAGCTGAATATCAGAAAAGGCCACAGGTGTGTGAGGGGTCTATATCACAAAATTGAATGTTGTGAATGTCGAATACCGGAAGACCAAACCTGGTAAGTCGAAAGTTGAGAATGTCAAAGCCACAGAAACCCAAATTCTTTCCCAGGGAAAGAATTCTGTTGGCCGTTTCTGCGGCTTTGGCATTTTCGGACCGGGTCAAGGTAAGTGTACGAATGGGTAGTGACAGACTTTAGGGTTGGGCACGGGTCAGGTAAGTGTGCGATAGTGACGGACTTTAGGGTTAGGGCGCGGGTCAGGTAAATGTGCGGTAGTGACGGACTTTAGGGTTAGGGTGCGGGTCAGGTAAGTGTGCGGTGGTGATGAACTTTAGGGTTAGGGCTGGGTTAAGGTTAATGCATAGATAGTGGTGTATGTTAGGTTTAGTGTAGGTTTTGAAGGTGTTTGGTGTGATTGTGTTATGTGTGTGTTTTTCAGAACAGCAAATTTTTTCCCTGGGAAAAAATTTGCTGTTTTGAAGTGTCGATGTTATCCGAATTCAATCTTCCAAATTCGAACTTATGGTGTTTGACATTTTGGAAGTTCGATTTTGTGATATAGACCCCGTGTGTGAGGATAGTCACAAACCCCATGCACCATGCATTTTAGTTGTGACTTTGTTTAACTAGACAAGTACAAAAAATGTAAGTATCTGATGCTCTTAAGCAGATAAAGCCTTCTGATTTGTTTTTAGAAAAAAAATCTAATTTGGAATAATACGAATAATACACAACATTAAAATGCTGGTGGACAGCCATGGCAACATATATGGAATATATATTTCATTAAGAGACAACACTGTTAGAAAGGGAGAGCAACAAAAGAAAATAGTTGCATTGGGATGGCTGAGGCATTTGAAGTGTTGCAAAGAAACAACTGTAATAACATCTCCAAGCAAAGGACAACAGTGACAAGTTGGCTGGTGTGCTTACATAGATGTTAGTAACAGAACCTTCATTTATTTAGTTTTTTGTTATTTTAATTATCATTTACTTTGTATGCAAAGCTATTGACTGAGAAATGACAGTTAAAGCATGTTGGTATAAAATAAATAGCAAGAGTTCCAATTTTTTGAAAAATATCTTAGCAGTAGTTAATAAATACATAAAAATCCACATAGCAGAGCACACAAGACACTGCTAACAATACTTCCCGTTATAGGAAGGGTTGCATGCAAGTATCTTTAAAGTGAGGTGTATAACACCAGTAATATAAATGGACCATTGCCGATGAGCAGTTTAGTTTTGTAATTTAGCATGTTTAGTTTGGTACAGAAACAATGTAAGAGGTATAGGTGAAGTATGCCAGTTTTTTTTTTTTTTTTTTTGTAACTTGTATTCAACTCATGTCACCATTTTGTGCAGGCAAACATTGTCATCAAAGTGAAGGTTTATCTGAGAACTTTTTACAGCTCCTTGCATGCTGTTTTTGAAAAAAAATTCTTATCCATGGATGTAAATACATGTGCTACATGCATACCAAGTAAACACCTTTACGATAATTTTAAGATGAAAATCGTACAATAGCTGAAACATTATTTGATTAAAATCAGACACATTTTATTCAGCAAGTATTCATATCACTGCAGCATGGGTGGGTCTTAATGCTAAAATAAATAAAGGCCAAAGTGAATGAAAAGAAATTTATAAAAAAGTATCTGTTTTTTTATTAAACTGAATTATAAATTGTAAAACCTGCAAACAATTCATAATATATTGAATAAAAAGTATACAGTTTAAACATTCACAAACATAGCTCTTTCCTAAACAATTGGAATGCATTGCAATAGCCGTAAAAACCCAGAACATGATTCTGTCATCTTTAAAATCCACAAACTGCATATCAATGCAACTAACAAGAATGTATTAGAAGGAAAACCCAGCAAACTGTGGTATGTTGAATAAACAAAACTTATTCTGACCTTAGAATTTTGGTTAGATAATATGCAAGAACTGATAAAATGATAAAACTGTCATCCTCCCATCTGCCAATATGTCATATTTATTAACTGCAGATAATTTTCTACAAGAAGAATGTTGTATAATTTGATTTTAATCATAGCTGTATGTGATGAGCAGAGCAGAACAAAATAATTTTTGAGTAAGACATGAAAAGTTCAACTTTCGCCAAGGGTGGCCTCAGCAGAGTCAGCAGGAGAAACAATTTCCTGCAATTATGTTAAAAATGTGGTTTAAACTTAAGTAAAAACTATGCTTACTACTAATCCGAAAGGGCAAAAGAAGAAAGTAAGTGTAGCTTTTTATAGTGAAGCAAACACTTTGTATAGTTGTTGTGTAGTGGTTTGGGAAAGATTCAGCAGCCACATAACCTATAATCTGAATTCCTTTCCTCTAAGCTATATTAATATGTCTGTGTGATAATTGTAGTACTATGCTATTACCACATTTACCACAGACATAACAGGATGAGTAAAACCATCTTATAACTCCACAGCTGAGGAGTACAGCATCTAATGTTTGCCATATGTAACAGTGTAAAATCAAACTGCATAGTTTTGTACACACAAAGTGTGGGATTTTGTATGAGGACTAAATAAGACTAATTCCTAAGATGTGAGTTTCTGTCTTCTAAATGCAACATATTTCATTTCAAATTATGTCTAAAGAAATTTGATTTAGAGTTCATTTAATTTCAAAGGTCAATACATAACAATACAACAAATTTACTTACATATTTTAAGTGAATTTGCAACCTATGAACTCGATATTTCTTACAATTTTATTCGATATGGAAGTAACATGCAAATTTAAGGGAATTAATTCCCATGATGCAGTATTGAAAAGGCATATAGGAAAACAGAAGTCTGAGCTTCCATGAAGTTGATGATGTATAAAGGATTATTTTAGATGAGGATTATCCATATGTTGCAACATTTTCCTTCATTTTGCCTCAAATGTTTGTTCTACCCCTTTAAAATATGATTGCTATAAATAATTGAATATTAGAGTCACTAAACTATACAAAATATATACAAAACATTAGCAATATAAATAAATTATTTTGAAAATAAATAGTAATATTCTTAGTAAATAAGAACATGGCCTGGATTCATAAATGCCTTCACTCTGAGTTAAGAGTGTGTACTCTACACTTCAGTGACAAGAGTGTTAATTGGTATTCATTAAACAGCTCTGCACATTGTGCCTGGCTTCAAAACAAGGGTAAGCAACAGAATATGCTAATGAAGTCATATGTATGTATAATACATGCTAATGAAGCAATTCACATGGCAGAGTGATTCAGAAATGTATAAAACATGTATACACTCTGCTCTCCTTTTGGTCTCAATTCCAGTACTGTTTGGAATACCCCATGAACACACTTAGAAAAAAAATTATGGGGGATTGCTACGACTATCATTAACTTGTATGTGCAACAGGCTTTAACAGAAGGTGCTGCCACTGTCAGACTTCAGCCTAGAAGGAAATAAGTTCTCAGAGCATGTTTGACACATCATATACTTCATAATACAAGAATAGCAGAGCTCTATAGGGTGGACAGGGACATTTTAGATAAAATATGCAACCTCTGCAGCCCTTACTTGTGGTTTCCACGAAATCATGGAGAATCTATCCCAGTGGAAGCCAAGGTATATGTAGTATTATGAATACTAGCTACAAGTACTTTTCAGAGACCTACAGGCAATATATTAGCATTGTCACAGGCCTTGGTGTCAAGAATATTACAGTAATATCTAAATGCTATGCTGTAACATGTTAGGGATCATATCTGGTTTCCACATACCTCAGAGGAGAGATCTATCATCATGTAACATTTCTATGCGATAGCACACTTCACTGAGGTTCTGGGGGCCATAGACTGTAACACACACATTGAAATAAAAGCCCCACCTAGTGAACGGGGAAGGAGGTTCATCAGCAGGAAAGGATATCACTCTGTAATGCAAAAGGAATCATCAGCAATGTATGTGTGCAGGTAACCTGACAGTTTTCAGGGCTCACACATTTGGCACACCTGTATGTAAGGTTTTCTAGGGGTGACTTTCCACAAGGGCATCTAATGGAAATGCAGGTTATGCACTGGAACCTAGACTTATGACACCCATGAGAAAGCAATACAGACCCACTATGCAAGGTTACAAGGATCCATACACTCAAACTAGAAATATCATAGGGCATGAATCAGGCTAGCTTAAATCAAGGTTCCAATGTCTAGATACATCTGATGGTGCCCTGCAGTATAAGCCAGCCACCTCAGCCAAAATACTTATGGTCTGTATAATATTGCACAACATAACCTGCCAAGAAACAGCTGCAACAAGGGCTAGAGATTCCAGCACCATAGGCAGGGCCAGCAGACACAGACAAGGAGTCTGAGGAAGAACAAGCAGCTGAGAATGATATTGACAGACATACTGTAGGTACACACATTATGGTATGGCCCTCATTTAGTGGCAGAGGATAGTGCAGAGATTCACTAAGTGAAAACCAAAGGAGCTAAGCAAATAAAAACAGTAACAGTGCTGCATGCAAAATTCGCAACCTTTACTTACCCATGTAATGGCTGTGTTCTGTTAGCATCAGACAGAGTCAACCTCAGTGGAGACAACTTGCAGCAGCAGCATTAACCAAGGTAAGTGATGAACCTGTAAAGAAAAGATAAATGATTACCCTGATGTGCTAGTATTGTACATCAGTAAGGTAAAACATGGCTCAACTGTACAGGAGCGTCAGCAGTAGCTTATGAATTATATATGTAACAAGTAATAATCTGCCCAATACCATGCATCATGCAATGAAATTGACCAACACAGACACTCCAACTGTGACTAGGGCAATTCTAACATAATTTGCACAAGGTGCTAAGCAAGCACTGATTATTTACTAATTATTAACTAGTGGGACTGCATTACTATCAATACTACTGCAAATACAATACAGATCACAAAATACTTGAACTTAAGCATGAAAAGTATGATAGCAATCAGGACAATACATGTGAGTAATCAAGCATGTGAGTAATCAAGCATGTGAATAATCAAGCATGGGAGTAATCAAGCATGTGAGTAATTAAGCATGTGAATAATCAAGCATGTGAGTAATCAAGCATGTGAGTAATCAAGCATGTGAGTAATCAAGCATGTGAGTAATCAAGCATGTGAGTAATCAAGCATGTGAATAATCAAGCATGTGAATAATCAAGCATGTGAGTAATCAAGCATGTGAGTAATCAAGCATTAGCTATACATTGTGTGCATCAGACATAGGCAACCATAAGTTACATAGAAATGTGCAAAGGGCAGGGCATAGTCATCGACACTTGCAAAAGCTACTGGGGAGTTAAAGGAGGGCAAGCCTGACACCCAAAAAGTGTGTGTGTGTGTGTGTGTGTGTGAGCTGGTATGGCCAAGATGAGTTTTACTGTGTGTGGGGTCTGCAGTAACACAATCAAAGCATTTTTGCTAGTATAGCATCCTAGACAGGTAACAGTCACACTTGGTAAAGGATTCAGCTCACTGTCGCCGATCCTGGCCATGAGATCTGCCTCTCACAGGAATTGCACAGCTAGTTCCACGATCCTGGTTAGAAGTCTGGGTGCTTCCTGAATGTGAACGATGTCTGCTGGACAAGCTGTTATCACAATTACATCCAAGACCACAACCACATGGTCTACCACACCTGGGTGAAGACACCTCAATTACTGAATGAGCAGTGGAAGTAGTGCCACTATGGGAGAAGGATCTGGCACTGCCACATTGACTATCACCTGACAATCATGCTCACTGGCAATGTGTATGCTGACCCTCTCCCAGCAGATGTTCCATTACAGATACTGCACGATCTACTGTGTCATTCATTCATTCATTCATTCATTCATTCATTCATTCATTCCAAGAAGTCACCCACAGTTCAGGCAGTCTCACAGGTTAGAATACACAACATTCAGTACTCTATCTTTTCTGAGGCCCAGGTGGAACATGTCAGTACCCACATGATGGCCCTACTCATATGTTGAGAAGCACCTACTGACCACACAAACATCAGGGGGTGGGCAGAAAGCATGCCTATCCAAAGCACCTCTCCCTACACCACTGTGTGGTACTTTACCCTCATGGTGGCTAATGGAGATGCTGTCAGAACTGCAAGTGGAGTAGCCACACTACCCTGATCAACTGTGTCACCCACAACCTGTCCTATCGCAGATGGCTCCATGTCATGGGTATGCATAAACATACTGACTTTGTCCAAACGTCAATGTCAGACTGAAACTCCACAACTCCAGAGAATGCCTCTTCATCATCACCACCCTGTCATCGCTGCAGGCTACTGATACATCAGGTGATAAAAGCTCCAAAGTTCTGTTGGCAGGCTCTCATGTGATTACAGTAATAAAATACAACCAGAAACAGAAATGCAAGAAAAAATGATCAGACGTGCTATATAACCATGAGTTAAGCAATAATAGATGCAAGTTTAATTAAAAAAGGAATTAAGACAGACTTCAAGATAAATTCTGTAAAAAAGGTATGCTCATGCCATTTGCAGGTGGTTGCGCAAATGTAGCACCAGATGTGCCAAAATGGAGATGGAAAGAGTCATGATAAGCATTAAAGTGAAGATGACACATTAAAAACAAACCATGCTTACTTCCAAATGTAACTAAAGATCGTGTACACTAGTATCTCTGGCCTATCTTGCTCCCTCCTCTCTCCCTTCCAAATATGTTTGCTATGTGGTCAGTAGGAGTTTGGATTAAAAGGAAGGTAAAATCATATTTTATAGATTTTCAGTTGTTTCTCCATATATATATATATATATATATATATATATATATATATATATATATATATATGTGTGTGTGTGTGTGTGTGTGTGTGTGGGCCTACTTCACTTGACCTAAAACTCATTTGACTGACACTCATTTGACCGACACCCAAATTATGTACATTTCATTTGACTGACTCACATTTCAGACATTTAAAAAATAGACTTGTTGTGGGTTTTCCTTCACCTGTGACTTGCTTGTGATAAAAAGAATTACTCTAACTTATAGTGCTGACTGTTAGAATTCTGATAGTCATGTAGTAGTAGTGTTGTAGTGTTTCTATATGTGGGTTTGTCTCTTTATATTTTTATGGGAAGTATCTAAAGTAATTTGATGAATGTTTTGTGCATTCCCAGCAGTAGTGGCAGCGTGTAGAGTACTGTAAGGCAAGTTGAAGGTATATGCCCTTTTCCACACTGTAGTGCAATCCTGGAATTAGTATATATAATTGGGGGGGGGGCATAGACCGCCCACCTAGTTTTGTTGTACATTGTCCCATTTCTGTTGAGGGTAAGTAAGTAGTTTTTAAGTTCTGGAAAGGGTTCGTTATTGGTGTTCGAAGTGTGCTTGTCTATGGTTTAAGATTTAGTATGTTGAAATTCAGCATTATAAGCTATCGGTGAAATGGGTGTCAGTCAAATGAGTTGTTAGTCAAATGAAATTTAGGTCAGTTGGGTGTTGGGCAAATGGGTGTCAGACAAATGCGTTTTAGGTCAAGTGAAGTAGATCCATATATATATATATATATATATATATATATATATATATATATATATATATATATATATCTATAAGATAAGATAATGACACACCTGGAGCCTCACCAGGAAATCCCTTTGGTCATCATGTACCTCTGCACCTGTGTCCAGCACTACACTGAGAACCTCCCATGAGCTGCCTGGATATTTTACAGTGAACAGGAACAACTCCGTCTCAGTGAGTGGTAGTTCAGAGGCAGGACCAGTAACATTACCCCTCCATTCTTGTGTTGTAGCACTGGCTGTTTTTTGGCTTTGCTGACCATGTCACTGTCCTGATGTTTGATGTGTTGGTACTCATGGGGGTCCCCAGCAAAACATCTAAAACCCATAGCATCTAATTTCATAACATCGAGACCAGAACATCTAAAACCCATAACATCTAAAATTTATAACATCGAATTTCATAACATCTAAAATGTATAAAATGTATCTTTATGGTGATTGTGATACAGTGGGATTAGGAAAGTAACTTTTCTCCCCTGTAGTGCAATCTCGGAGTTGGTATATTTAATTTGTGTGAGGGGGCGCTCTTGATGTTATGAAATTAGATGTTATGGGTTTTAGATGTTTTGAAATAGTCCAACTCATGGCCATGGTCATGCACTGCATTGACATCATTAACCAGCTGCCACCAGATATAGTCATGGAAGGGCATGTCAGCTAACACCTTCTGTAACAGGTGTGATCCATGTTAATGGAGGACCTGCACTATTGCCTCATTCTTAGGATGTGAGAATGTAAGTTTACGTGGGCAGATTTTTTGAGACTGTATGGAAATAAAAAAGAAAACACAAATAAATATTTGTATCAGAAAAGAAGCAATGACTGGTAAGATAAAATATGTTTTATTCATGAATGATTAAAAAAAATAACTGATCTGTATGAATGCAGACATGTAATGCATAACAATACTCCGCAAACAAACAATGCAATGACAAAACTGACTAAGGATGAGAAAAATTGTAATTCAGGAATATTGAGGACCTACACAATATCATATACATACACAAACTGTGAAGGGGGCTTACTAAGGGCTTGCAAAGTTAACTCATTAGTAGTAATGCACAAATAATTAAGTGTTCAACTTTCCTGCCACTTTAATGTACACTTACAAAGTTGGTGCTAGGAAGAATACACAATTAAAGCAGTGTGGGATTACTTTGACTTACTTAGGAGATAAACTTTATAACACATTTAGGAATATATGCTTAAGAGGTAAATGCACCTTTGAGTACAAAGGATATGTAAGTTATGTGAAGTACATGAAAATGAAATACACAAACTATACACATCTAAATACATGCAAATCATAATGCCATTACTTTACAGATGTATCCAAAGATAGTTACTGCTCAGAAAGAAAGGGAAGAACTCACTCTACTATTGCTATTATTGTTAACGGTTGCAAATATCACAAGCATACAGATATCAGCTGTAAAATGACAAAGGACAACTTTGATAAAATTGGTTATTGCCCCATAAATGTAGTGTTAAAATGTCAAAACTTGAGTACATACGCTCCACTTTCTCGGACTCTTAAACTCCTCTGTATGTGGCACATACTGTTATCCTCTCAGTGTTTCATGTTAATGCCATGGTTTCAAGGTTCAGATTTAGAGAGGATAATGTCTGTGTCAAACTAAGGATCCTTAATGTCCATATTTTCATGATTTAAGAGCACAGAGTTGTTAAATCATCACACAGACACATTTTGCCATTTTCTATTTTTTATTTTTATTATTTATTTGTTTATTTGTTTTTGCTTCATCCTTTGCATGAAGTTTGGCATTGTAAATCGGCACCTGACAGCAGTCACTAGCAGTGAACAATGGTTCACTTCCCAAGGTAAAATCTCAGAAATTTAATTTGGAATGCTATCAGAAGGTTAAATAAGACTGGCACCAATGGGATTTGCTATCACTCTGCGCAGTACTGAGTGAAGAAAATATACTTGTCAATTTCCTTTCACTTTGGTTCAAGATGTTACTGCAGTAAGTTTGGAGAGACAGGGTTTGAATTTGAATCCAGACTCAAGATAGTTTTACTTAGGGGTTCAGGGTTAGAATCATCATACACTTTTTATTATGAAGTGAACAACCCAACTCTATGTAATGAATGCTAAATACGTTATCTATATCCTTTATGAATTTGTGCTAAGCATAACACTGATTGTATTTAATTGAAATAACAGTTTCAATTGTATAGTGATAACAGTACTTAATAGTCATTGGCAAAAAGACAAATTTTGTCACATTCTGAATGTTTCAATATGTTAGTCCACTAACATGTGTAATAGCAGCAATAATGCAGGGTTTGATTCCAACATTTGATAATCTGAATGTGCTGTTCACAGTGGCACAAATGTATTGTTGTTGGAATCTGAATTACTGTTAAATTAATAACACATTTTATAAGCATTTAAAAATAGGACATTTACTAAAGTGTGAGTAAATAAATTCAGTAACATGATGAATGTGGAAATATTTCTAATAGTATGGATTAATTAGCCATATCTCTAAGTAGTAATCATCACTGTAATTTTTTTAATATGTAACTTTTACTTCTAGATGGTGTGTACAAAATGAGCTAATATAATCTACTTTGGCCTTTTCCTCATGAATTGTCATTAAATGAAGGCGTGATGATGTGTAACAGAAATGCAAGTTGTCATGACACAAGCACTGTTAAAAGACTGAATGTGTCAGGGTGATGCTTTAGGAGCTGAGTGCACTGCTAGATATACCTTGCTTACTTTTCTTTTTGTATTTCAGTTTTATATATATGTATCTCTCTCTCTCTCACTCTCTCTCTCTCTATATATATATATATATATATATATATATATATATATATATATGTATATATATGTAACTATATATATATATATATATATATATATATATATATATATATATATAGATGGCACAGTAATGTAGTGATTACACTGTCGCCTCACAGTAAGAGGTTTGCTGGTTCAATTCTCGGCTGGGGAGTCTTCTATGTGGAGTGTGCATTTCTTCCTTGTATTCGTGTGGAGTTTTTCAGGGTGCTTTGGTTTATTCCCACATTCCAAACACATGGAGTAGGTGGATTGGACACTCTAAATTGGCCCTAAGTGTAAGTGTGTGTGCGTGAGTATGTGGGCCTTGGGCTATCAATCTGACACTGTAAAATCCGTACCTGCTACAGAAACAATGATTGCTGAAGGGTGCTCATTGCTCATTGTGCTGTATGAGTGAATCCAGGATCCAGGATATATATATATATATATATATATATATATATATATATATTTATATATATATATATGTGTGTGTGTGTGTGTGTGTGTGTGTGTGTGTAGGTAGGTCCATGTATCAACAATATAGCTGAATCCAAAATTACCGAGATGAGTTTACCGAAAATGCCGCAAAATGAAAATTTAAAAGAGCAAATGTCACATAAGGGAAAATGCAGGAGTAAAAAAAAGAAAGGTGATGGTATACATGCGTAAATCACTGGGTGTTTCTCACACAGATGTGTGCTTGCCGTGGGTGTTTACCCTCTTCTTGAATGTAGAGCAATTTTGGAGTTGGTATATTTAATTTTCAGGGGCTGTGGGAGGTGCACGTAAGATATAATAAATTACTGTTTCAGAATCTTAGGTAGTGGGTTTGATATTGGTAAGGTGTTTGAAATGGTAGTAGATATCTGGCAGCAGTTTTGCTTACGTGACATTCATACTTTTAAATTTTCATTTTTCTGCAGATTTGGTAAACTCATCTTGGTAATTTTGGATTTGGCTATATGTGTTTTTGCTCATTAGAAGTAGACTCACATATATATATAGATATAGATATAGATAGATATATATGTATATATATATATTATATATATATATATATATATATATATATATATATATATATATATATATATATGCACACACACACACACACACACACACACACACACACACACACACACACACACTCAAACTTGTGAGTGTGTACACGTGTGTGTGTGTGTGTGTGTGTATGTGTGTGTGTGTGTGTGTGTGTGTGTGTGTATGTATATGTATGTATGTATATATATATATATATATATATATATATATATACATGCTCACACATCTATGTATATATATATGCATCTCTTCTTTTAAAAAAGGAACATTCTAGGCAGGATACGCTGTTAGAACATCAATAGTTAAGCTTCCTACCTGGGGTGCCTCCTCTCTACAATTTTATCCTGGAATACCACCTTATATAAGAAGACTTCCTTGGACTGCCTACTCCCTAGGTAACATCACAGCTCTGAAAAGTGTGGTGTCCCCTCCTAAAAGAAGCCTGCAGCTTGCTACCTGGGGTGCTTCCTCTCTACAATTTTATCCAGGAATACCAGCTTATATAAGAAGATGTCCTTGGATGGCATACTCCCTAGGCAACATCACTGCTCTGAAAAGTGTGGTGCCTCCTCCTAAAAGAAGCCTGTGTCTTACTACCTGGGGTGCTTCCACTCTACAATTTTATCCAGAAATACCACCTTATATAAGAAGATGTTCTTGGATTTCCTACTCCCTTGGCAACATCACTGCTCTGAAAAGTGTGGTGTCCCCTCCTAAAAGAAGACTAAGTCATGCTACCTGGGCTGCTTCCTCTCTACAATTTTATCCAGGAATACCACCTTGTATAAGAAGACGTCTTTAGACTGCCTCCTCCCCCCTAGGCAACATCACTGCTCTGAAAAGTGTGGAGTCCTTCCTAAAAGAAGCCTGCGTCTTGCTACCTCGGGGGGCTTCCTTTCTACAATTTTATCCAAGAATACCACCTTATATAAGAAGACTTCCTTGGACTGCCTACTCCCTAGGCAACATCACTGCTCTGAAAAGTGTGGTGTCCCCTCCTAAAAGAAGCCTGCATATTGCTACCTGGGGTGCTTCCTCTCTACAATTTTATCCAGGAATACCACCTTATATAAGAAGACATCCTTGGACTGCCTACTCCCTAGGCAACATCACTGCTCTGAAAAGTGTGGTGTCCCCTCTTAAAAGAAGCCTGCGTCTTGCTACCTGGGGTGCTTCCTATGTGCAATTTTATCTGGGAATACCAGCTTATATAAGAAGGAGTCCTTGGACTGCCTACTCCCTAGGCAACATCACTGCTCTGAAAAGTATGGTGTCCCCTCCTAAAAAAAGCCTGAGACTTGCTACCAGGGGTGCTTCCTCTCTACAAATTTTTCCAGGAAAGCCACCTTATATAGGAAGATGGCCTTGGACTGCCTACTCTCTAGGCAACATCACTGCTCTGAAAAGTGTGGTGTCTGCTCCTAAAAGAAGCCTGCATCTTGCTACCTGGGGTGCTTCCTCTCTATAATTTTATCCAGGAATACCAACTTGTATAAGAAGATGCCCTTGGACTGCCTACTCCCGAGGCAACATCACAGCTCCGAAAAGTGTGGTGTCCCCTCCTTAAAGAAGACTCTGTGTTGCTACCTGGGGTGCTTCCTCTCTATAATTTTACCCTGGAATACCACCTTGTATAAGAAGACGTCCTTGGACTGCCTACTCCCTAGGCAACATCACTGCTCTGAAAAGTGTGGTGTCCCCTCTTAAAAGAAGCCTGCATCTTGCTACCTGGGGTGCTTCCTCTCTACAATTTTATCCAGGAATACCAACTTGTATAAGAAGATGCCCTTGGACTGCCTACTCCCTAGGCAACATCACAGCTCTGAAAAGTGTGGTGTCCCCTCCTTAAAGAAACCTCTGTCTTGCTACCTGGGGTGCTTCCTCTCTATAATTTTATCCTGGAATACCACCTTGTATAAGAAGACTTCCTTGGACTGCCTACTCCCTAGGCAACATCACAGCTCTGAAAAGTGTGGTGTCCCCTCCTTAAAGAAGCCTCTGTCTTGCTACCTGGGGTGCTTCCTCTCTACAATTTTATCTAGGAATACCACCTTGTATAAGAAGACGTCCTTGGACTGCCTACTCCCTAGGCAACATCACAGCTCTGAAAAGTGTGGTGTCCCCTCCTTAAAGAAACCTGTCTTGCTACCTGGGGTGCTTCCTCTCTATAATTTTATCCTGGAATACCACCTTGTATAAGAAGACTTCCTTGGACTGCCTACTCCCTAGGTAACATCACAGCTCTGAAAAGTGTGGTGCCTCCTCCTAAAAGAAGCCTGCGTCTTACTACCTGGAGTGCTTCCACTCTACAATTTTATCCAGAAATACCACCTTATATAAGAAGATGTCCTTGGACTGCCTACTCCCTAGGCAACATCACTGCTCTGAAAAGTGTGACACAATCAAAGCATTTTTGCTAGTATAGCATCCTAGACAGGTAACAGTCACACTTGGTAAAGGATTCAGTTCACTCTCGCCGATCCTGACCATGAGATCTGCCTCTTACAGGAGTTGCACAGCTAGTTCCACGATCCTGGTTAGAAGTCTGGGTGATTCCTGAATGTGAATGATGTCTGCTGGACAAGCAGTTATCACAATTACATCCAAGACCACAACCAGATGGTCTACCACACCTGGGTGAAGACTCCTCAATTACTGAATGAGCAGTGGAAGTAGTGCCACTATGGGAGAAGGATCTGGCACTGACACATTGGCTATCACCTGACAATCATGCTCTCTGGCAATGTGTATGCTGACCCTCTCCCAGCAGATGTTCCATTACAGATACTGCATGATCTACTGTGTCATTCATTCATTCATTCATTCATTCATTCATTCATTCATTCATTCATTCATTCATTCCAAGAAGTCACCCACAGTTCAGGCAGTCTCACAAGTTAGAATACACAACATTCAGTACTCTATCTTTTCTGAGGCCCAGGTGGAACATGTCAGTACCCCCATGATGGCCCTACTCATATGTTGAGAAGCACCTACTGACCACACAAACATCAGGGGGTGGGCAGAAAGCATGCCTATCCAAAGCACCTCTCCCTACACCACTGTGTGGTACTTTACTCTCATGGTGGCTAATGGAGATGCTGTCAGAACTGCAACTGGAGTAGCCACACTACCCTGATCAACTGTGTCACCCACAACCTGTCCTGTCGCAGATGGCTCCATGTCATGGATATGCACAAACGTACTGACTTTGTCCAAACGTCAATGTCAGACTGAAACTCCACAACTCCAGAGAATGCCTCTTCATCATCACCACCCTGTCATCGCTGCAGGCTACTGATACATCAGGTGATAAAAGCTCCAAAGTTCTGTTGACAGGCTCTCATGTCATTACAGTAATAAAATACAACCAGAAACAAAAATGCAAGAAAAAATGATCAGACGTGCTATATAACCACGAGTTAAGCAATAATAGATGCAAGTTTAATTAAAAAAGGAATTAAGACAGACTTCAAGATAAATTCTGTAAAAAAGGTATGCTCATGCCATTTGCAGGTGGTTGCACAAATGTAGCACCAGATGTGCCAAAATGGAGATGGAAAGAGTCATGATAAGCATTAAAGTGAAGATGACACATTAAAAACAAACCTTGCTTACTTCCAAATGTAACTAAAGATCGTGTACACTAGTATCTCTGGCCTATCTTGCTCCCTCCTCTCTCCCTTTCACTATTGTGGGAAATATGTTTGCTATGTGGTCAATAGGAGTTCGGATTAAAAGGAAGGTAAAATCATATTTTATAGATTTTCAGTTGTTTCTCCAAATATATATATATCTATATATATATATATATATATATATATATATATATATATATATATATATCTATATGTGTGTGTGGGCCTACTTCACTTGACCTAAAACTCATTTGACTGACACTCATTTGACCGACACCCAAATGATGTAAATTTCATTTGACTGACTCACATTTCAGACATTTAAAAAATAGACTTGTTGTGGGTTTTCCTTCACCTGTGACTTGCTTGTGATAAAAAGAATTACTGTAACTTATAGTGCTGACTGTTAGAATTCTGATAGTCATGTAGAAAGTAGTGTTGTAGTGTTTCTATATGTGGGTTTGTCTCTTTATATTTTTATGGGAAGTATCTGAAGTAATTTGATGAATGTTTTGTGCATTCCCAGCAGTAGTGGCAGTGTGTAGAGTACTGTAAGGCAAGTTGAAGGTATATGCCCTTTTCCACACTGTAGTACAATCCTGGAATTAGTATATATAACTGGGGGGGGGGGCATAGCCCCCCACCCAGTTTTGTTGTACATTGTGCCATTTCTGTTGAAGGTAAGTAAGTAGTTTTTAAGTTCTGTAAAGGGTTAGTTATTGGTGTTCTAAGTGTGCTTGTCTATGGTTTAAGATTTAGTATGTTGAAATTCAGCATTATAAGCTGTCGGTGAAATGGGTGTCAGTCAAATGAGTTGTTAGTCAAATGAAATTTAGGTCAGTTGGTTGTTGGGCAAATGGGTGTCAGACAAATGCGTTTTAGGTCAAGTGAAGTAGATCCATATATATATATATATATATATATATATATATATATATATATATATATATAGATATATATATATATAGATATATATATATATATATATATCTATAAGATAAGATAATGACACACCTGGAGCCTCACCAGGAAACCCCTTTGGTCATCATGTACCTCTGCACCTGTGTCCAGCACTACACTGAGAACCTCCCATGAGCTGCCTGGATATTTTACAGTGAACAGGAACAACTCCGTCTCAGTGAGTGGTAGTTCAGAAGCAGGACCAGTAACATTACCCCTCCATTCTTGTGTTGTAGCACTGGCTGTTTTTTGGCTTTGCTGACCATGTCACTGTCCTGATGTTTGATGTGTTGGTACTCATGGGGGTCCCCAGCAAAACATCTAAAACCCATAGCATCTAATTTCATAACATCGAGACCAGAACATCTAAAACCCATAACATCTAAAATTCATAACATCGAATTTCATAACATCTAAAATGTATAAAATGTATCTTTATGGTGATTGTGATACAGTGGGATTAGGAAAGTAACTTTTCTCCCCTGTAGTGCAATCTTGGAGTTGGTATATTTAATTTGTGTGGGGGGGGGCGCTCTTGATGTTATGAAATTAGATGTTATGGGTTTTAGATGTTTTGAAATAGACCAACTCATGGCCATGGTCATGCACTGACATCATTAACCAGCTGCCACCAGATATAGTCATGGAAGTGCATGTCAGCTAACACCTTCTGTAACAGGTGTGAGCCATGTTAATGGAGGACCTGCACTATTGCCTCATTCTTAGGATGTGAGAATGTAAGTTTACGTGGGCAGATTTTTTGAGACTGTATGGAAATAAAAAAGAAAACACAGATAAATATTTGTATCAGAAAAGAAGCAATGACTGGTAAGATAAAATATGTTTTTATTCAGGAATGATTAAAAAAAATAACTGATCTGTATGAATGCAGACATGTAATGCATAACAATACTCCGCAAACAAACAATGCAATGACAAAACTGACTAAGGATGAGAAAAATTGTAATTCAGGAATATTGAGGACCTACACAATATCACATACATACACAAACTGTGAAGGGGGCTTACTAAGGGCTTGCAAAGTTAACTCATTAGTAGTAATGCACAAATAATTAAGTGTTCAACTTTCCTGACACTTTAATGTACACTTACAAAGTTGGTGCTAGGAAGAATACACTATAAAAGCAGTGTGAGATTACTTTGACTTACTTAGGAGATAAACTTTATAACACATTTAGGAATATATGCTTAAGAGGTAAATGCACTTTTGAGTACAAATTATATGTAAGTTATGTGAAGTACATGAAAATGAAATACACAAACTATACACATCTAAATACATGCAAATCATAATGCCATTACTTTACAGATGTATCCAAAGATAGTTACTGCTCAGAAAGAAAGGGAAGAACTCAATCTACTATTGCTATTATTGTTAACGGTTGCAAATATCACAAGCATACAGATATCAGCTGTAAAATGACAAAGGACAACTTTGATAAAATTGGTTATTGCCCCATAAATGTAGTGTTAAAATGTCAAAACTTGAGTACATACGCTCCACTTTCTCGGACTCTTAAACTCCTCTGTATGTGGCACATACTGTTATCCTCTCAGTGTTTCATGTTAATGCCATGGTTTCAAGGTTCAGATTTAGAGAGGATAATGTCTGTGTCAAACTAAGGATCCTTAATGTCCATATTTTCATTATTTAAGAGCACAGAGTTGTTAAATCATCACACAGACACATTTTGCCCTTTTCTATTTTTTATTTTTATTATTTATTTGTTTATTTGTTTTTGCTTCATCCTTTGCATTAAGTTTGGCATTGTGAATTGGCACCTGACAGCAGTCACTAGCAGTGAACAATGGTTCACTTCCCAAGGTAAAATCTCAGAAATTTAATATGGAATGCTATCAGAAGGTTAAATAAGACTGGCACCAATGGGATTTGCTATCACTCTGTGCAGTACTGAGTGAAGAAAATATACTTGTCAATTTCCTTTCTCTTTGGTTCAAGATGTTACTGCAGTAAGTTTGGAGAGACAGGGTTTGAATCCAGACTCAAGATAGTTTTACTTAGGGGTTCAGGGTTAGAATCATCATACACTTTTTATTATGAAGTGAACAACCCAACTCTATGTAATGAATGCTAAATACGTTATCTATATCCTTTATGAATTTGTGCTAAGCATAACACTGATTGTATTTAATTGAAATACCAGTTTTCAATTGTATAGGGATAACAGTACTTAATAGTCATTGGCAAAAAGCCAAATTTTGTCATATTCTGAATGTTTCAATATGTTAGTCCACTAACATGTGTAATAGCAGCAATAATGCAGGGTTTGATTCCAACATTTGATAATCTGAATGTACTGTTCACAGTGGCACAAATGTATTGTTGTTGGAATCTGAATTACTGTTAAATTAATAATACATTTTAAAAGTATTTAAAAATAAGACATTTACTAAAGTGTGAGTAAATAAATTCAGTAACATGATGAATGTGGAAATATTTCTAATAGTATGGATTAATTAGCCATATCTCTAAGTAGTAATCATCACTGTAATTTTTTTAATATGTAACTTTTACTTCTAGATGGTGTGTACAAAATGAGCTAATATAATCTACTTTGGCCTTTTCCTCATGAATTGTCATTAAATGAAGGCGTGATGATGTGTAACAGAAATGCAAGTTGTCATGGCACAAGCACTGTTAATAGACTGAATGTGTCAGGGTGATGCTTTAGAAGCTGAGTGCATTGCTAGATATACCTTGCTTACTTTTCTTTTTGTATTTCAGTTTTATATATATGTATCTCTCTCTCTCTCTCTCTCTCTCTCTATATATATATATATATATATATATATATATATATATATATATACATATATACATATACATATATATATATGTATATATATGTATATATATATATATATATATATATATATATATATATATATATATATACATATATATATATATATATGTATATATATATATATATATATATATATATATATATATATATATATATATATATATATATATATATATATATATATATATATATATATATATATATATATATATATATAGAGCACAGTAATGTACTGATTACATTGTCGTCTCACAGTAAGAGGTTTGCTGGTTCGATTCTCGGCTGGGGAGTCTTCTGTGTGGAGTGTGCATTTCTTCCTTGTATTCGTGTGGAGTTTTTCAGGGTGCTTTGGTTTATTCCCACATTCCAAACACATGGAGTAGGTGGATTGGACACTCTAAATTGGCCCTAAGTGTAATTGTGAGTGTGTGAGTATGTGGGCCTTGGGCTATCAATCTGACACTGTAAAATCCGTACCTGCTACAGAAACAATGATTGCTGAAGGGTGCTCATTGCTCATTGTGCTGTATGAGTGAATCCAGGATCCAGGATATATATATATATATATATATATATATATATATATATATATATATATATATATATATGTGTGTGTGTGTGTGTGTGTGTGTGTGTGTGTGTGTGTGTGTGTGTAGGTAGGTCCATGTATCTACAATATAGCTGAATCCAAAATTACCGAGATGAGTTTACCAAAAATGCCGCAAAATGAAAATTTAAAAGAGCAAATGTCACATAAGTGAAAATGCAGGAGTAAAAAAAAGAAAGGTGATGGTATACATGCGTAAATCACTGGGTGTTTCTCACACAGATGTGTGCTTGCCGTGGGTGTTTACTCTCTTCTTGAATGTAGAGCAATTTTGGAGTTGGTATATTTAATTTTCAGGGGCTGTGGGAGGTGCACGTAAGATATAATAAATTACTGTTTCAGAATCTTAGGTAGTGGGTTTGATATTGGTAAGGTGTTTGAAATGGTAGTAGATATCTGCAGCAGTTTTTCTTAAGTGACATTCATACTTTTAAATTTTCATTTTTCTGCAGATTTGGTAAACTCGTCTTGGTAATTTTGGATTTGGCTATATGTGTTTTTGCTCATTAGAAGTAGACTCACATATATATATATATATAGATATAGATATATATAGATATATATATACACACACACACACACACACACACACACACACACACACACACACACACTTGTGAGTGTGTGTGTGTGTGTGTGTGTGTGTGTGTGTGTGTGTGTGTGTGTGTGTATGTGTGTGTGTGTGTGTGTATATGTATGTATGTATATCTATATATAGATATATATATATATATATATATATATATATATATACACGCTCACACATCTATGTACATATATGTACATATATATATATATATATATATATATATATATATATATACATATATATATATATATATATATATATATATACATACATAGATATATATATATATATGTATATATATATATGTATCTCTTCTTTTAAAAAAGGAACATTCTAGGCAGGATACGCTGTTAGAACATCCATAGTTAAGCTTGCTACCTGGGGTGCTTCCTCGCTACAATTTTATCCTGGAATACCACCTTATATAAGAAGACTTCCTTCGACTGCCTACTCCCTAGGTAACATCACAGCTCTGAAAAGTGTCATGTCCCCTCCTAAAAGAAGCCTGCAGCTTGCTACCTGGGGTGCTTCCTCTCTACAATTTTATCCAGGAATACCATCTTATATAAGAAGATGTCCTTGGATGGCATACTCCCTAGGCAACATCACTGCTCTGAAAAGTGTGGTGCCTCCTCCTAAAAGAAGCCTGCGTCTTACTACCTGGAGTGCTTCCACTCTACAATTTTATCCAGAAATACCACCTTATATAAGAAGATGTCCTTGGACTGCCTACTCCCTAGGCAACATCACTGCTCTGAAAAGTGTGGAGTCCTTCCTAAAAGAAGCCTGCGTCTTGCTGCCTGGGGAGGGGGGGGGCTTCCTTTCTACAATTTTATCCAAGAATACCACCTTATGTAAGAAGACGTCCTTGGAATGCCTACTCCCTAGGCAACATCACTGCTCTGAAAAGTGTGGTGTCCCCTCTTAAAAGAAGCCTGCGTCTTGCTACCTGGGGTGCTTCCTATCTACAAATTTATCTGGGAATACCACCTTATATAAGAAGGCGTCCTTGGACTGCCTACTCCCTAGGCAACATCACTGCTCTGGAAAGTGTGGTGTCCCCTCCTAAAAAAAGCCTGCCTCTTGCTACCTGGGGTGCTTCCTCTCTACAATTTTATCCAGGAATACCACCTTATATAAGAAGATGCCCTTGGCTGCCTACTCCCCAGGCAACATCACTGCTCTGAAAGGTGTGGTGTTCTCTCCTAAAAGAAGCCTGAGTCTTGCTACCAGGGGTGCTTCCTCTCTACAAATTTTTCCAGGAATGCCACCTTATATAGGAAGATGGCCTTGGACTGCCTACTCTTTAGGCAACATCACTGCTCTGAAAAGTGTGGTTTCTGCTCCTAAAAGAAGCCTGCATCTTGCTACCTGAGGTGCTTCCTCTCTAGAATTTTATCCAGGAATACCAACTTGTATAAGAAGATGCCCTTGGAATGCCTACTCCCTAGGCAACATCACTGCTCTGAAAAGTGTGGTGTCCCCTCCTTAAAGAAGCCTCTGTCTTGCTCCCTGGGGTGCTTCCTCTCTATAATTTTATCCTGGAATACCATCTTGTATAAGAAGACGTCCTTGGACTGCCTACTCCCTAGGAAACATCACTGCTCTGAAAAGTGTGGTGTCCCCTCCTTAAAGAAGCCTGCATCTTGCTACCTGGGATGCTTCCTCTCTACAATTTTATCCAGGAATACCACCTTGTATAAGAAGACTTCCTTGGACTGCCTTCTCCCTAGGCAACATCATAGCTCTGAAAAGTGTGGTGTCCCCTCCTAAAAGAAGCCTGCAACTTGCTACCTAGGGTGCTTCCTCTCTACAATTTTATCCAGGAATACCAGCTTATATAACAAGATGCCCTTGGATTGCCCACTCCCTAGGCAACATCACTGCTCTGAAAAGTGTGGTGCTCCCCCCTAAAAGAAGCCTGCGTCTTACTACCTGGGGTGCTTCCTCTCTACAATTTTATCCAGAAATACCACCTTATATAAGAAGACATCCTTGGACTGCCTACTCCCTAGGCAACATCACTGCTCTGAAAAGTGTGGTGTCCCCTCCTAAAAGAAGCCTAAGTCTTGCTACCTGATGTGCTTCCTCTCTACAATTTTATCTTGGAATACCACCTTATATAAGAAGACGTCCTTGGACTGCCTACTCCCTAGGCAACATCACTGCTCTGAAAATTGTGGTGTCCCCTCCTAAAAGAAGCCTGCATCTTCATACCTGGGCTGCTTCCTCCCTACAATTATATCCAGGATTAACACCTTGTATAAGATGACGTCCTTAGACTGCCTACTCCCTATGCAACATCACTGCTCTGAAAAGTGTGGCCCTCTTCCTAAAAGAAGCCTGTGTCTTGCTACCTGGGGCCTTCCTCTCTACAATTTTATCCAGGAATACCACTTTGTATAAGAAGATGTCCTTGGCCTGCCTACTCCCTAGGCAACATCACTGCTCTGAAAAGTGTGGTGTTCCCTCCTAAAAGAAGCCTGTGTCTTGCTACCCTGGATGCTTCCTCTCTACAATTTTATCCAGGAATACCACCTTATATAAGAAGATGTCCTTGGACTGCCTACTCCCTACACAACATCACTGCTCTGAAAAGTGTGGTGTCCCCTCCTTAAAGAAGCCTGCGTCTTGCTACCTGGGGTGCTTCCTCTCTACAATTTTATCCAGGAAAACCACCTTGTATAAGAAGAGATCCTTGGACTGCCTACTCCCTAGGCAACATTACTGCTCTGAAAAGTGTGGTGTCCCCTCCTAAAAGAAGCCCGCGTCTTGCTACCTGGGCTGCTTCCTCTCTACAATTTTTTCCAGGAATGCCACCTTATATAAGATGATGTATTTTGACTGCCTTCTCCCTAGGCAACATCACTGCTCTGAAAAGTGTTGTGCCCCATCCTGAAAGAAGCCTGTGTATATGTAGCTCACTTATTACTTGTAGCCTTGTTATGTTAGAGCTGTAATCTACCCTTGGCGTGCACAATAGCAGCCTACTGCAGTCTGTTTCCAACCATCCCTCCCTTCCAGATTTTACAATTCATTCCCCTGACAGTTTCTGCTAAACATAATTATACATTTAGTGTAAAATGACTAAATATAATACACTGCAGTTCACCATCTCCTTCTGCCACTAGGTGGCAACATACAACAACTGCAGAGAGATGTAAACTTTATATTTTTGCCTTGTCTCCGCTGTTACATTTAATTATATTTTCTCTTTGCCCTTTATTAGAGTACTGTGGAATACCCACATATTTCTTGGGCTTCTGTCTTAACTGCTGACACTACTTACTCTCTGCCTCTAACTCCTTCTCAGCTTCAGAGTTCCTCTTATTGATTGTTTTTTCTGTGGGCTTTCACTCCTTCTTTGCTCTACCTGCTCCGTTCACCCTCCAGGCTCACTCCGCTCCCCTACCCTGCCCCCAAATCCCACACGCCCCCACTATCTGTACATTTATACATCCCCTGACTCCTCCCCACCCCACACCACACCAATCACAATAAATTTATAGCACACTCCACCCACCTGTAAACTTATCCCTACTCAAACCTACTCCTCTTATAATGCTCTACATATCAACACTCCCTATAAAACCATTTGCCCTACTTATCTCTCTCTCCTGTTTGTCTTATCTCACACATTTCTCCAAGCCATACATTCCCTCTTATACACACTTCACTGCCTTGTACCATCAGCCTTACTCCCCTTCCTACTCATCAATCTCACATGAACTATTTTCCTTTAACTCAACCTTTCTTTTCAAACCAAAACTACTCACCTCCCCACCCTTCCAGTACTCTTCTCTTGCATGTCATGCCAGGAAATTAGTAGTTTCACACTAAGTTGCCCATCCTCTACATCGTACCTCTCTCTAGTCTTTTACTATCTCTCTCTCTCTCTCTCTCTTGCTGGTGACATCCACCCCAACCCTGGACCCATCTCTAATATCAATCTCACCAAACTCTCCCCTCATCCCATGAAACCAAAGGCCATTCACCTCACTACATTTAATGCACAAAGCCTTAGAAACAAAATCCCTAACCTCCATGCCTGGCTCTCCCATTATCACCCCAACATAACCGCCATTTCTGAAACTTGGCTCAAATCCTTTATAAAAGACAATGAAATTCTTCATATGGATACCAAATCATTTGCAACAACAGACTTCACAAAAAAGGAGGTGGAGTAGCTATTATCTACCCCTCATCATTTACCATAACTCCCTATACCAATAAAATACCAACCTTTGCCAATGCTGAAATTACAATAGGTCTACTAAAAATGTACACCCACAAGTCCATATGTGTCACTGCCCTCTACATTCCCCCAGGCGATAACATCAAAACACTTGAAGACATCCTATCCTGGTTTTCCTCCAACATAAAAAAATGAAACCTATATCCTCGGTGATACCAATATCAACTGGAACACTATTAACTCTGAAGCCCCTTCCCACACAATCAATCTGTATAATTTCTCCCAACAAATACATTCTCCAACCAGACCAAATAAAGATGGTACCTCTGGAACCATCATTGACTGGATCCTAACTACTCACCCTAACCATATCACCAAAGCAGGAGTAATACCAGACCCTCTCAGCGATCACTTACCAGCCTTTGCTGACTGGCTCCCATCTCCTCTACAAAAACACCACCACCACATCCAAACCCATAACCTCTCCTCTTACAATCCTCTAACTTTCTCAGAATGCCTAAAGCATACTGACTGGTCCCCTCTAAAAACCCTTCCTCTAGATGATGCCATATTCTTTTTCAACCATTCATTCCTAACACTCCTCAATCAGCAAGACCCCCCTCAAACCAAATGCATCAAAACCAATACCTGCCCATGGTTATCTAAAGAAACTAAACTAGCCATGCACCAAAGAGACAAAAAATGGAAACAATATCAAAAACAAAAAAAAAAAAAACAACTCCATCCTAGACTTTAAGCAACTTCGAAACTCCACAAAAAACTAACTAAAGACCACAAATCCCACTACTGCAATCTCCAATCCTTACACTCAACAAATCCCAAAAAGTTCTGGGGCTCTATCTCGTCCATTCTGCACCCTGGTAATAAAGAAAATCCTTGTCCAAATCGCACCCTCACTGACCTTGACACAGCCACCCAATTCAACTCATTCTTTATAGACTGTATAGCTAAACTATCTACCACCTTCCCATCCCCCTCCAGCCTCAGCCCCTCCACCCCCAACCACCACCCCAATCACCTTCCTTCATCCACACCCTTCCACCTAACTCCCATTCCCACATGGACTATAAAAAGACTTCTCCTCAAACTCAAACCCTGTTGCAATGCACCAATCTTGCACCTACCTTCCTCAAACAATCTGCAGACAGTATTGCCTATCCTATCTCTATTCTTATAAATAGATCCATCCAAGAATCTTATGTTCCTTCTATCTGGTGCCACGCTTACATCATTCACCTCCACAAAGGTGGCAAAAACACTGATACCACTAACTTCAGGCCTATTGCCATCCTTACTAAAATTCTAGAAAAAACTATCCAAGCTCAACTCATGACACACCTAACCCTAAACAATCTCCTCTATCCAACATGGCTTCTGCCCTGGCCACAGTACCATGACTGCCCTTATTTCCTTTCTTGAAACTATCAACCTTGAACGCGACTATGGCAAATTTGTATCTGCACTATTTCTAGATCTGTCTAAGGCCTTTAGCACCATCTCCCACACTTTACTCATTTCCCAACTCTCAACCCTTCATCTCTCTACCACCACCTTAACTTGGTTTTCCAGCTACCTGTCTAACCACCAACAAGCTGCCAAGTGGAAAAAATCAACCTCCCCCTTCCTACGTACACCCACCGGCATCCCATGAGGTTCCATTCTTGGACCTCTGCTCTTCAATATTTTCATTAACAACTTCCACCACTCCATCCCAGAATCCTCTGTCATCCAATATGCAGAGGACTCTACAATCATCTGCTCAGCCTTCTCCCCCTCCAAGCTCCTAGAAAAAAATCAAATTAGCCTTCTCCAAAACAGAAACCTGGATGCAATACAACCATCTGGCTCTGAATGCAAATAAAACTAAACTTATGATTTTTCCCCTACTAAAATCTCCACAATTGACAAAAACACATTCACCTTACATAGCCAGAACAGCACTCCCCTTGAACTTATTCCCAACACCAAGCTTCTTGGCATGTTCATTGATGAAGAACTAAAATCTGATAGCCACATCCACTCCTCAATCAAGAAAACCCACCAAAAACTAGGTCTCCTCTACAGGCATAACCGCTTCCTCACCCCCTCAACCAGACACACCCTTGCATCTACCTTCCTTTTCCCCTCTTTTATGCATGGTGAC
The DNA here is from genome assembly GCF_019279795.1 of Protopterus annectens. Taxonomy (NCBI): domain Eukaryota; kingdom Metazoa; phylum Chordata; order Ceratodontiformes; family Protopteridae; genus Protopterus; species Protopterus annectens. The sequence goes on along the minus strand of NC_056728.1, from coordinate 814,487,772 downwards.
CCCCTGTTCACCAATCTCCATCTTGGCTTATTATCTAAACTCAAATCTTACTACCACAAAATCTGCAAATTTGCAACCAACTCAAAAAACTCATCCTACCACTGCCACTCCCTCCACACCCTTAAATGGCTGGAGCTACCCAACTATTTTAGTTACCTACAACTCAACATTGCCCACAAGCTTATCTTTAAACCTACTAACTGCCCTTCTCTTGCTACATCCTTAAACCCCTATATTTCCAACCGCTCACTCAGATCCAAAAAACAAAATCTCCTTCAGATCCACAAACCATCACACCCTCCTGGCCAATTACTTCTATCCTACTCTTTAGCTAAACAGTGGAACTCACTCTCCTCCCACCTACACAACCTACCAAACTATACCAGTTTCAAATCTCAGCTATTCTCTCATCTTTCTTCCAAATGGGATTGCACACGTCACACTCTAAAATAACCCCTTTTAAACCCCATCTCATTTCTACCTTGTAATCTTCTCCATTTACCATCTGCTATTGCTTATATCTCAGCCAGAGTCAATCTGTTCCCTACCAGTGACAGATCTTCTCTCTTCTATCTGATGTACTATACTTTCCAAATAAATATACTGATACTTCCTCTATGCACAAGGTTCACCTTACCTATTGAGTGCTAGTAACTATATGTTTTAAATGTTAATCTACTAAGGTCTTATAACTTAATGTTTAACCTTTCTGTTTGAACTATTGTTTTTCTATTGTAACATGTAAAATGTAATGTCTTGGAGCTTCTCTCCCCGGGCCTCCACTGAAAACGGGCTCTCTATGGCCCAGTGGACTTCCCCGGTCATCAAACTTAAATAAATAATAAACACACACACACACACACACACACACACACACACACACACACACACACACACACACACACACACACACACACACACACACACACACACACACACATATATATATATATACATATATATATATATATATATGTGTGTGTGTGTGTGTGTGTATATATATATATATATATATATATATATATATATATATATATATATATATATATATATTATGCATTACACTATTGGTCAGTGAGAGTTCATGTCTGAAAGTTTGAAAAAACAAACTCAAAATTTTAATTGGGCCCGTCATCAGTAGTGCAGTTGTGACTGGTGTCGTTGTGTGTCCATAAGCATTCTGGATAGTACTGAGTTAAAAAAAAATACATGTGAATTACCTTTTTCTGTCACTCACGATGTTACTGCAGTAAATTTTGAGAAACAGCATGGGTAATGGGTTTGAATTCCATTTACAGATAAGTTTAATGAGGATGTCAGAATAAGTAGTGTCACAGAATTTGTATTAGGAATTTAACAAGAAGTATAACTATTAAGAATAAATTTGCAACACAGCTCTGTGTAATACTTGCTAAATAAGTCAACTATAATCTGTGTAAAGAATGTAAGCATAATAATGTTGATAGTCAATTTAAAATTACAGGGTGAGCATTATTGTGACACACTTACTCTTGCAAATTAATTAGGCTGCTGGATGTAATGTACACCTTTTGGGATGTTACATTTGCCAATAATGTAACTATGCCTGATATTTGCATTCTCCCTAGCTTCAATGTTTTTATACTGTCCCTTCAAATGCGTGATGACTTCTCATGTGGCGTGCTTAGATATTGCTCAGGTTTGCAGACTGCTTTTTCAATAGTGTTAATGGTTGGAATTCACAAATATGTCAGATATTTATTTTCATATTAATATTGTGTGTGTAACTGCTGGATACATATTTTATTAACTAGCATTATCCTGCTTATGACATAATTGTGTTTCTACTTTTCCAACCCTGCTTGTTCCATATTGGAAACACTATATTGTACAGAACATGAAAGAGTTATTATGGTGACAAACCTAAGATTAAAACACTGCAACTTGGTCAGAAATAGCCCACAAACAAAAATGTAGTTATGTCTCTCTCTCTATCTCTGTGTCTGTTAAGCCCCCTCTCCCGTCTCATTACTCTTTGTCATCAGCCTTTGCATGATTCCTGGCTCCAAGCAGCAGTTGTAACTCATGGTAAATGGAAGCTCACATCTTATGGTAAAAACTACTGAGGTTTTCCCTTCAGCCCCATTGGTCTGCTGCCCCTCATGCTATGGCCCAATTCATCTTCTTTCCCTCATGCTACTGTGCTTTGGAAAGATAGACTGATAGCAGTAAGAGGGGACATTTATTATCAAATTTTGAACAGGCTGCAGAGTACAATGTATATATCATATGGGTTATTTAAGCAATAACCCATGGCTGGGTGTGGGTAATGCTGGATTTACCCACAGTTGGTGTGGTTTGGTCATGAGGGTGAAGCCAGAGTGACCAAACAAAGCCAACTGTGGGTAAATACAGCATTGTCCACTCCCAGCCGTGGGTTAATGCTATTATTCAATGACATTATTTAATAAAAAAAAATACTTAACTTTTCGTAAATAATGTCATTGTATAATGCCTCTGTGCTGCCCTCTCACAGTTTTCCGGTATCCTGGGAAGTTTCTGATGTACTGCGCATGCATAAGGGACTTGTGTTCCCACACTTACGCAGTACATCAGTGCTGTTTAGAGGTAGCAATGGAGAAAGGAAGATCTCCGTTGCTTTTTTTTTTTTTTAATTGAAAATAAAAAAAAAAAAAGAAATTGGGAGATGTTTTACATTTGGGAGAGCCAGGACAGACAAAATAAAAGGATAACCAGGTATGTAACGTACCTGATTTTCCTGTTATTTTTTGTCTGTGCAATCTCCCTCATTCATTTCAGGTCTTCCGTTTTCTTTTTGGGGGGGCAAAAAAAATAAGTAAAAAAAAATAGGAGCTATACTAATGGGAAAAAGTCTGGGTGACTGGACCTTTTTCCGTTAGTATACTCTTGGATTTACAACGGGCACGCTGGTTAGGCTGGCCAATCAGCATGCTCGTTTTTTAATATTAATGGACAGTCATTGTATAATTCAATTTTAACTATTGTTATGAAGTATGCTATGCACAAACACCCTTGCTTCCCTTCAAATGTATATGTTTTGGTACGTGACATTTGTCTTTCTTTATATTGTGATCAGCTATTATGCCTTTAGACTCTTTATGTAGATTGTCAGGTGTCTAAATCCAGCATCAGGTCTGCAGATATCAGTCATTATAATTTCTCATTAATTGTCGACCTATGTATTCATGCATACATACATACATGATTTTACCAGCCTTAACATTCTTGATCCCTTGCGTGTTTCATAATCAGCCCAAGTTGTTCATACCTTCTCAGAAAGACATTTGATATGATCAGCAATTTATGGTTAACAGGCATATTACACTACACACTTCTTAAAACTATTGCTATATATATATATATTCATGAGGATAGATGAATTAATTTGCATTACAATGCATTTTGTGAAGTCTTTTAATTATGATACCTCCATGTATGTTATCATGTAGTGACTGCAGTACTCAGTGTGATGTCATGCCAACACATACAATTGCACAGAGTACTACATCGTGCCTCAAATACATGGACTGCCACCATATATGAAGACAGTCTAGCTACGCAACTGCATTATCCATAAAATTAGTACTTTACTGCAATTATCATGAGAAATGCATAAATCATCACATAGAAAACATTAACAAAACACACATCTGTTTTAAACTGGATTAGAATTAGACCTGCTTCTATGTCTGTTCTCCGGTTTACTATCAAAAAAATGAAGTTAAAAAAAAAACGGATGAAACATCGAACAGAAACTGTGAATGCCTGTATATTAATTAGTCATAAATGTTGAATCTGTTGAATGAATGCAGCAGATTTGACATTTATGTCAAATATCGAATGTGACATCAGTGTAGGTGCAAATGTAAGTTAGACAGCTACACTGCCATTCATGTTTTAGCAGGGGGGCAAGCCCCACTGCACCCTGCTGTGGGGGGCTGGACCTCCCACACCCCCTGCAAACTATATATTCCAGCTTAGAGACTGCACTACAGTGAGGAAAGGGATACATTTCCCAATCCGCACTGTACCATGATCTCTATGCATAACACTGAGTACATATCAACGAATGCACAGTTGCATTTGCTGATATTTGCTCTCGTTCTCATAACATTCTGCAACACAGAAATTGGCCAACTGCCATTCATCACTTCCCTGTTCGCTGAACCTACCTTCAGCATTTTAATAGTAAACCCTGTTCTCCTTATTTGTGTGAATGTTGGCATGGAGCTGCATAGACTACTTTTAATTCTTGTTCTAATTTCAAAACCTCAAAGTATAATTACCCCTAGACTAATACTTTGCTATCAATTGCTTAAATACAGTTGTCAATAGTGCTCTTCAGGAAGCAATTTTTCACCAAAAGAAAGTAACATCAGTGGCTTGTATTACTTGTGTATACTGTAATGGAGTGTTGTACTCAAGATATGATGAGTTAATTGTTATGCTGTATAAACACATCATTATGTAAATATATATGTGCACTCCCAAGACATTAGACTTGCAAATGGTGTACAGTGGTGCAGGGCCTTTGCACACATATTTGCTGAGTAGTATTCTGTCCTTTCATATGTGTGACATGTATGTTTGTAATTTACACTCTACATTCTTCAAACATAAGGAAATACTGAAAATGACACTCCAAATGACTATTAATTTGCATACAATCATCGTGAGCTGAACAGTCAGGAATGATTGGTTGTTCATCCACTGTGTCAAAAGTGTGATTGTCATCAGTACATCATACAGTGAAACAGCTACATGTCACTCACAGTACTGCAATGTACCACTTATCTGAGCTGTATGTGAGTACATGTGATAAACACATTTCTGTTTATTCTGCATGTCTAGACAAATTCCTATTATACAATGACCCCCATTAATATTCCAAAATGTGCACGCTGATTGGAAGATTTCCATTGCTTTTTAGACACTGTCTCGCTATGTTAAAGGAGTTTAACATAGTGAGACACTTTTAAAAAAAGTAACGGAAATCTTCCTTTTTCCGTTGCTTTTTTTAAAGCTGTCTCGCTATGTTAATCTCCTTTAACATAGCGAGACACTTTGTAAAAAGCAACGGAGATCTTGCTTTCTCCGTTGCTTCCACCCACATCTCTGATGTATTGCATAAGCATACGCATGCGCAGTACATTGGAACTGCTGCAGAATACCAGACAGCTGCAGAAGAGCAGCACGGAGGCATTATACAATGCCATTATTTAAGAAAAGTAAGTGTTTTTTTTTTCTTAAATAATGTCATTGTATAATAGCAATAACCCACTTCTGGGTGTGTGTAATGCTGGATTTACCCACGGTTGTCTTTGTTTGCCCACTCGGGCTTCGGCCTCGTGACCAAACCACACCAACTGTGGATAAATCCAGCATTATTCACACCTAGGCATGGGTTATTGCTTAATTCACCCAAACCTGTGATGCACACTATCTTCTCTGGGCATACTGATGTGGCAATCCTTACAAATGTGCAGCATGTCACATTTAAAGTCAGACTTTTCCTGTGGAACCCATGTTTGATAAATTGTACTCTAGATTGTGTACTTAGGTAGGTAAGCATGAGTGTGTGTGTGTTTGTGTGTGTGTGTGTGTGTGTGTGTGTGTGTGTGTGTGTGTGTGTGTGTGTGTGTGTGTGTGTCTAGGTAGGAATTGCATTACACACACACATCTGATGTGCATATTTCCACTAAGGAGAAACATTTACTCCAGGAGAGTGCTCTTCCATCAGTTTCTTCCAGCTTTAAATAAGATATCTTCTCTGCAATACACTGATGAGGTCAGCCTTTCAAATCTGGTCTAGCTCACTGTTGTAATCAGACTTCTTCTGTGGTATGCACAAAATTATACTGTGTACTCTAGATTGTGTAACTAACTGTGTAGGTGGTTTGATTTCAACAGTGTGGAACTATTATGAATGTGTGTGTGTCTCTGTAATGTTAGCTATATATGGCTTCAACAACAGATCTGATGTGTACATGTCCACTTAAGAGAAACATTTATACTGGGAGAGTGTTCCTCCCACCAATTTCTTTCAGTTTTAGCTAAGGTGTCTTCTCTACAACACGAAGACAAAGCATAGGTGTGCAATTAGTAACTTCCAAAACCAAAACAGGTACACCAATGTGTAGAAAATAACGGTGATCGCCAGTGCCAAAGAACATGTAGTTCAAAATCTTACTTCATACCAATAATGAACTCTGCATTAAAGCAAAAAGTTGCCATGCCTGTAACTTGTTTAAATATCTCACCTTCAAAAAATATAGTTGTTAGCCAAAATAATCTCCATCAGTGTTAGGAAATTAAATAAAACTAGAGCCTCATGAAATAATTCTAAGCCCGGATCTTCAGGTATACATTGAAAAAGATCAATGATATCTGTTGTCAAAAATAAAAGATCATCTTCCCAGAGTCCAGATTTTAATCTACCCAAAAAGTCCAAATCTTTAAGCATATGAGTATCTAAATTTTGCACTGGTTTTAAAAGCCTATCAGTTATAACAGCAAAAGGATATATGTCTTAGACCTGTGTGCACCTTTGGAATACCAAGGATAGTTAGAATAACAGTTGTGGTGCTTCTTCCCAAGGGTTTTATTGTAATTGATCCTAAATTATTGTCTATTTAGCTTCACTAGCTTTATCTGTAAAATCCTGAAGTCAATCTTAATTAATCTCATTAGCAGTTAATGGTACTTTATAATACTTAATCAGTACAGTATTCCTTAGCCACCTTCAGGTTAAGCCTTAATGGTTGGATAGGTTCAGATACATTTATTGCAGCTGTACTGCCCTCATGAAGATGGCAGATAAAGGTTTGTATTTTTTTTCTATCTTCTTAAACACAAGACTGTAATTAACTGCATTGTTTCTGCTAATGTTAATTTATGTAATATTTGTAGCTATGTAACCAATATTGCTGGAGCTTTTCTCCCCGGTTATCTGCTGAAAAATGGCTTCTGCCCAGACAGACAGTCAACAAATGTCAAAATAAAGATAAATAAAATAAATAAATAAACCTACCCAAGATATTTCCTAGGGTGACTAGCTGGTCTACATATTGCAGCATATGAGCATATTTTCTACTTTATGCTAGTGTCAATAATAAATCGGAGCAACATAGCTCTTCTGCAAACTCTTCTTATGTGTATCTTAAACTGATCAGTTGATCACTATTATTGCAACATGTAATTATTGACTGGAAATAAAGACTTTAGCTTTGTATATGATTTTATTCAATAAGGGTCTATATCATAAGTATGAAATTTCATATGTGCGACTACATATACGTCAGCACTTAAAATACGAACACTGTAAACAGCGAATTGCCATGTCCTCAAATTTTTTCCTAGCGAAAAAATTCACATGGCCATTTGCAAAAAAAAAGTTAGAAACCTGAATCAGCTGTGCCCCCTCCAAGATTGCACTACAGTAAATGAAAGGGCAACACCGTGTAGTTGGCCAACTACCTCCTTGCCCTGTGACATATTCATCGAATCGCTTAAATGCGTTTCAATGAATATGTGTCGCTCATTACGTGTTCACTTTTCAGCCGTTTCATGCTTATGATATAGAACAATTCAATAATGCATTTCAAGCAACAAATTATTGTATTTTAATTAAGAAACCTCCATCTTACTTATTCACATATAAAACATCATTTGGGTTAGTATAAAATTGCTGCAAAATATCAATGTTTTTTACTCAGAAATACAAAAAAAGAAATAGCGCTGACATTCCACTTTCAGCTGTTATGTAAAACATTAGTATATGTCATGGGGGGAATTTAATAAAGCCTACATGGTGTTTTTTACCATGTAGGCATTGCACAATCCTGCTTATACAAAGGTAAGCATGCTTCAGATTCAGTAAACACTACTGAGTGGCTCGAATGCATGTGCCAAAACAGGAAGTTCTATGGTGTGCAAATCACCTCATAAACAGTTGAATCTCATGCACATGAGTCAGGTAGAGCGATCCAGCAAACAGATAGGCAACTCTTCAGATCCTGTGTCAGTGTCTGTAGTGTACATGGAAAAATTCCATGTACAGGAGTGCAGACAGACAAAAGGGGCTGTAAAAATGTAGATAAATGGACAGAAATAGCATAATGCATACAGATATGAGTGAAACTATCATGTGTGCCTGAAAAATTAAAGGAAATAAGTTAAATTAATTTTATTTTTTTAATAATCTGGGCATGTTTGCACAGCTCACTGCAGTGCACAAACATGCTTTATAAAAAAAAAAATTGGAAGAAACAAAATTAATATTGTGTGACAGAAATGTATTACAGGACCTTGCATGGAGTATCTACAATGGTGCATTGGTGCTGTTGCTAACATGGTAGGGCTATGAAGTATGTAGTTTCCAGGCTGTAAACACGGATCCCTATGCAAATAAGGTGGAGTTACTGAATAGCATAAAGGGGTAATCGTGTTCCCATATCCCTTTGTGTAGGCAGAGAACCATGTTGGCATTTATAGAGGAGGTCGTTGCCATCAGGGGAGGTTGAGTCCAATGACTTCTAAGCTTATTTCAGCTTAGTTGCACCTGTTTGCCTGGTGCTCCCCCATGCTGAGCATGTCTTTTCCAGGGGGGGGTGTATGTGCACTGACTTCTAAGCTCTGTTTAGCTAAGGGGTGCATGTTTCTGCATGTTTGTGCATTGCACCACCATGCTGAGCATGCAAGTCTGGGGGCATGTGTACACTAAGGGCTAAGCTTTGTTTACTTACCATTTGCCCATTTGTGTGGCATGCCACAGTGCTGATTGTATCTAAAAGCTAGTGACATATTAATTCATTTTGACCACTGTTTAACTTAAACTAGTCATTAAATGACATTAAGGATATACTAGGTGGAATGCATGCTAGGTTGCCAATCACACAGTCAGCACCTACAGCAGAGCACTATAAAGTATGCATACACCCTACAATCTGATTTTTCCCCAGTACTCTGTACTATTGGAGTACAGACTTGAGAATTTTAACTGAACAAATGCTAGGGGCTGCAGCAGGTCTGCTACATCTGTATGTGCTAGCTGCTGAAGTCAAAACTGCTGCTGCTGACAATAGGCCTAGACAGAGAAAGAGAAGAATGTTCAGGCCCAGGGTAACCTTCCAGAAGCTACATGAGCTGGAGATTGTAGAACACTACTGGGTGGACAGGGACATGCTACAAGAACTTACTGAGCTCTGCCACCCTCAACTCAGACCCAGAGCCAATAGAGGGGAGCCCATCCCAGTGGAAACAAAGGTATGTGTAGCCCTTAAGATACTACCTACAGGTACTTTCCAAAGACCAACTGGGGACCTGATGGAGGTCTCACCAGCATCAGCATCCAGACTACTCCACCATTTCCTGGATGCCACACTACCACATGCCAGTGAGCACATTTCTTTTCCCTCACCCCTGAGGTAAGGGAGAGCAATATGCAACGCTTCTACTGTGTAGCTCACTACCCTGAGGTAATGGATGTCATAGATTGCATCATGCATCATGTTCACATAAAGTCACCACTCAGTAAGGAGGGTAGAATTTAAGTCAACCACAAGGGGTACTACTCCATCAACTGCCAGGTTGTGTGCAATGCCCAGGGGATTATCATGAATGTGTGTGCTGGTAGCCCTGGCAGTTACCATGACTCCTATATCTGGCATGCAACACAGCTGTACCAGATGTTTGCTAGGGGGGATATCCAACATGGCAATTCACCGGGGGATGCTGGCTATGCATTGGCACCGTGGATGATGACACCCATCAGAAATGCACACACCCATGGAAGAACGCCATAATAAGGCATACACACAAACTAGGAACATCATAGAGCATGTATTTTGGCTTCTGAAGTCACAGTTTCAGTCCCTCAATATATCTGGTGGAGCCCTGCAGTACTCTCCAGCCACATGTGCACATATGTTCACAATATGTGCCATACTACATGATATGATACTGTGGAAACAGCTGCAGCATGATCAGCAAAGGGAAAGGATACACAATCCCCCACCAGTGCCTAGGTCACCACAGCCACAGTCACAGACTCAGAGGAGGAACCTCCTGATGATGTCCCTGTAGGCAGACATAGGCATGCCCAGTATGCCCTGGCTTTGGCTAAGAGACAATGCATAGCACATTCAGTGACAACCTAGGACCCTAGGGACTGACACCTTACTTCTACTGACATACATATATTGAAATTGTTGATTCCAGGCAACCAACACAACCTGTACCTATCCATGTATTGGCTGTGTACTGCTTGGATCACACTGAGTCAGCCTTGAACTACAGTCCTATCAACTGCTGCATTCGCAAGGTAAGTCTCTAACTTACATACTACTTGTAAGGATTACTTTCATATGGTATTGTATGTATGGATCTGCATCATTTATGCAAGGAAATATAGTGGGCTATGTTGAAAGAAGTGACATCCACATGGGACTACAGATACCCAGTCCAATAGCATGTGTTCTCCTCTAATAATCATTAGGCCTCACTGTTGGAATATTCATGATATCAGTCAAGGGAGATGTTAAACAGTGGGGTCACATGATATTTGGACTATTGCCTATCCCAGCAGGTCACATGCTGTTGTTCCCCCACCCACAACACAGCAGTGTTCCCATATAAATGCTTTAACAGTAAGTCAGCAATGGTATATCAGGCAATCTCAGGGCTGTAACATAGAATTTGATCACACATTGTATGTCACACATAATGCAGGAATAACAATGTACATATTTATGCTGTTGATTATGTGATGAATGACAACTCTCTGTCTGGCAGCCTGTGTAGCTCAGTGGATTAGAGAAGTTAGCGTGGGTGATGGTGTTGATGGTTCTATATCTGGAAAAAGTCCCATCATTTACACGTGAGGTATCATTATGTTGGTGTTTTCATAGACTGTCAGTCTGTGTGGGTAACATTATGAACCTCAGTCACATATTAAGTACAGCAGACAGCTGTGGAATGCCATGGACATTATGAGGGAATGAAACAGGGACAGATGTCATTGTCTGTAACACACAAAATCCTGGACTGGAGTACAGGTAGGTGTGACCTGGAGTCACTTTATAAACACTGACAGTCCCACTAGGCATGCCCATTTACTTAGATAAAATGAGCGCAATTCTGTTGCTCCTTCATCAGAATGACTTGTTATGTATAGGTATGTCTATACATACAGACATATATGTATAGATACCTGTTTGTCACTATCTCTCTTTCTCTCACATACATAGTATATCTATCTCTATTTAGTGTCAAATAGATATATGCTGAGATATATAGCTATATATATTAAAATGATACATAAACTCTCCCCATATACCTACATAACACATATACATATTGTACACAGACACAGCTACATTTGTATATGTATCCCTATCCCTGTTATATACATAAATATGTGTGTGGATGTCTGTATTGTCATACATACCCTAATAATGGTGAGTAAATCTGCACTATCACACATCCCTACTATTGCTCAAAGGATCCAAAATAAGCATGCAACAGTACATAATCCACTTACCTACAGACACCTGTACCTGCTGGATGTCACCACATAGACAGACACAGGTGAGCAGGTGGTGTGATGTATAATGCTGTTAAGGCACGCATGGACAGGCCGCATTGTTCCTACCCACAGGTGTGCCTATCTAAGTGCAAACAGCCGTATATGGCTATACTGGTAACTGTACACACAAAGCTAGGATAATAACATCCACTTTCCAGATGTTTTATGTGGATACAGTTACTTATACCAGAAGGAAATTACTGGAAATTAAATGGATTACAAGCTGCTGGCATGAATCTCTGTTGTCTGCGGAGTACTTGTGGTGTACTTCACTGGCAGACATCCTGGATATCTGCATTTTTAACAGGAATGCCATCACAGCTCTGAAACGTCCAGGGATGGTTCTGGAATGCCCTGAAGCCGCTACAAAAGAAAAAGATTTGAAAGAACTCAAAAGAGAGGCCGCAAAGGAGAAGCTGCTGCTAAACTGAAGAGAAACCGCCACAGGCCTGCGTTACCTCCAGTATTACTTGCAAATGTCTGCTCACTGGATAATAAGATGGACTATCTAAGAATCAAGCTCACAAAAAATAAGGTGAGGTACACTTGTTTGTTCATTGTCTCTGAAACTTGGCTGCACAGTAACATTAGTGACAATGCTGTGAACCTAGATGGGCTAACTCTCTTTAGAGCAGATAGATGTAAAGCACAGAGTAATAAAGCTAAAGGTGGTGGTGTATGCATCTATGTTAATAACAGATGGTGCAAAGACTGTAAGCTGGTTCAATCATACTGCTCCAGAGATGTGGAAATACTGACACTAAAATGCAGACCTTTCTATGTACCGAGGGAAATCAGTGGGATATGTCACAGCAGTGTACATCCCCCCAGTGCTAACACCACTGAAGCTCAAAATAAACTCCATGATATTATCTGTGAGCTACAAAGCAGAAATGCAGAATTTGCCCATGCGATAGTGGGTGATTTCAACAGAGCTGAGCTGAAGGAGGTGCTACCCCATTTTTATCAGTATATGGATTTACCCAGCACAGGGGGAATACCTTAGACAAAGCTTACAGCAGTATTAAAGAAGCCTTTAAAGCTTTGAAACATCCCAACATAGGCAGCTCTGATCACACTGCCATCCTGCTTCTGCCTACCTATAAGATGGCTTTGATCAGAGAAAAAACAACTAAACAGTTTTGAGTCTGGCAGGAGGGTTCCATGGATTTCCTTAAGGACTGTTTCAATAACACCTGCTGGGAAATTTTCAAAGAACTGGCTACACACAATCTCCAGTTAGATATAGATACCTATACTGAATCAGTTCTTGCCTAAATAAAGAAATGCATGGAGGATGTAACCACCACTAAAGCCATTACTATAAGAGCTAATCAGAAGCCCTTGCTCACCAGGAATATCTACGAGCTACTGAGGGAAAGAAACACAGCCTTAAAGGCAAATGACAAAGTAAGGTTAAAGGCATCCAGGTCAAATCTAAAAAAGGGCATCAAAGAGGCAAAGAGGGAGTATGGGAGGAAAATTCAGATGCACTTCCAAGACATGAGGGACACAAGAAACCTATGGCAGGGGATACAGCAGCTCACAGACTATAAGGCCAAAAACACTCCAATGTCATGACAGCTTGGAATTCGTAAATTAACTGTCTTCCTTCTTTGGCAGATTTAAGGAGAAGAACACCCCCTCACCTTGTTAAACAAACACAGACAAAAAGAAGATAGTGGTCACCTTAAACTTCAAGGAGGTGAGACTTCAGATTAAGAAGGTGAATCCTAGGAAGGCTGCTGGACCAGATAACGTACCTGGCAAGGTGTTGAAGGGGTGTGCTGATCAGTTATGTCTGGTACTGGCAGACATCTTCAACTCATCCCTTGCTATGGAGAAAGTACCCTTGCATTTCAAGGAAACAAGTATTGTCCCACTTTCGAAGAAACCCAACCCTACCTGCCTTGATGACTTCATATTGGTTGCCTTAAACTCAAATGTCATTAAGTGCTTTGAGAGGATTGTGAAGAAACATCTATCTGCAGGTCTGGCTAAGTCCTTCAATCTGCTCCAGTTTGAATACCAGGCAAATAGATCAACTGCGGATGCGATATCAGTTGCACTTCACCTTGCACTAAAACACCTAGAAGGGAGGAACAACTATGTAAGGCTGCTGTATATCAATTTCTGTTCTGCGTTCAGCACTATGATGCCAATGCAACTGGTGGATAAGCTTGAGAAACTTGGGATAAACAAGCACCTATGTGACTGGACTCATGACTTTCTGATTGGTAGACCCCAATGGACATGCACTGGAAACAACACCTCACAACACATAGTCCTGAATATTGGCATTCTCCAAAGTTGTGTGCTCAGCCCCTAGCTCTTCACCATCCTCACCCATGACTGTACTACAAAACATAACTCAAACCATATTATAAAATTTGCTAATGATACCACATCCATGGGTCTCATTAGTGGTGGAGATGAACATATCTACAAGGATGAGGTGAGCACTTTGATTGCCTGGTGTGACAGGAACAATCTAGACCTGAATGTTAATAAGACCAAAGAAATGATTATGGACTTCAGAACAAAGGCAACAGTTCACCAACCACTTACTATCAAAAGGGATGTAGTAGAGAAAGTAAAACAACCAAGTTCCTGGGCTTTCACATCTCAGATGGCCTCTCCTGGACTATTAATACCAACCATATAGTCAAGAAGGCTCAACAGAGGCTTCAGCTCCTAAAAAAGCTCAAAAAATCCGGGCTCCCACTATCTGCTCTTACCACTTTTTACAGGGGAGCTATCGAGAGCATCCTCACTAGCAACTTCATAGCATGGCCCAGCAACTGCACAGTTGCTGAGAAGAAGAAATTACAGAGGGTGGTGAGGGTGGCTGAGAAAATCTTGGGCACAAACCTCTCTTGTATTTGGGTGCTTTTCTTTACAAGAGTATGAAAGACATAAGAACACAGAAAATACTAACTGATTCGACCCATCCGGCCCACAACTGGTTCTCACAGCTTGCATCTGGTGCTTCCGCTATAGGACTTACCAGATTCAGGAACAGTTTGTATTCTGCAGCTGTGAGACTTAAGTCAGACACCAATCATAATACCTGATACACTGAAGCCTCTTTTTTCATTTAATCCTGCTGCTCTGAGCAGTTACCACCAGTATTACTATTATGGAATATTATGGCTATACTGAGTAACATCTAAGGTTAACAAGTGCAATATGGTAACTAAACAGCTGCTATTTACTTGTCTCTATTCTCTATCTTAATGGTGAAGAGGTTCAGTGGTGGATGTTTATTATTTATCACTAGATAATGGGCATTGAGTGTGTTTTTGTAATGTGAACTACCTCTTGCATATCATAGTGTTGTTGCTTTCTTTCTTATGTTATTCTCTGATGCTGCTGTATCTATGTTATTTGCACTGCATTTCTCTCATGAGCTGAAATTTGTAATTTCATTTAGGCTGCATTTATGTGGTCCTAAATGACAATAAAGTTTCTTTGACTCTTTGAATCTTGTATTTTTAAAACAGTTGTCTCGCTGCTAGGATACTAGATACAGATAAAACTATGAAGCAATATCACTCTGCAGCCAGTGATGCTGTTCAACACAAGCCTAGTTTGTGTAATGCACAAGTGCAACAGACTTAACCTGGGGTGTATGCGATAAGTACTGTGATGAGCTGAAATTTGTAATTTCATTTAGGCTGCACTTATGTGGTCCTAAATGACAATAAAGTTTCTTTGACTCTTTGAATCTTGAATCTTTAAAACAGTTGTCTCGCTGCTAGGATACTAAGTACAGATAAAGGTATGAAGCAATATTACTCTGCAGCCAGTGATGCTGTTCAAGACAAGCCTAGTTTGTGTAATGCACAAGTGCAAAGGACTTAACCTGTGGTGTATGCGATAAGTACTGTGATATATAATATATAAGACTAGATAGGTAGGGGTTCTAATCTTACTCCAATCCACTTGGTGCATCTGTGTATATCCCCCTGCAAAACAACTGACATACCCTCATGGGCTATCCACCTGCAATGGTTATGCACTTTTTGGCCCTATAACTTGCTGCTGGCTTTAAAACTGCCCTCTTCTACAAGGCCTGATGATGCCATCCACCTTAAGACTACCAGCTGAAAGTGCATTATCAGACTTAAGCTGTGGTGAATGTGATACATACTGTGAGATATAGTGTGTAAGACTAGACAGGCAGGATTTCTAATCTCACTCCAGGTTAATTGGATTGTGTGTGTGTGTTTCTGCAAAATGACTGATATGCCCTCATGGGCTATCCACCCTCAATGGTTATGCATGTTTTGGCCCTGTAACTTGCTGCTGGTTTCCAAACTGCCCTCTTTTACAAGGCCTGATGATGTCATCTACATTAAGACTACCAGCTGACAGTGTATTATCAGACTTAAGCCATGGCACATGTAATAAGTACTGTGTACTATAGTGTGCAAGACTAGATAGGTAGGTAGAGGTTCTAATCACACTCCAGACTACTTGGTGTGTGTGTATGTCCAAATGGCATAAATATGATCATCTTAGTAACTTAGAAATAGGTAGGGTTTTGCAGTATTTTATTTGTAGTGTGTGATGTGGCCCCCCCAAATGGCTGACCACAACAACACCTGCTGACACCATCAAGCATAATATGTCCTAAACTGATAGTACTAGCAAACATGAGGTGTGTTGCATGCATCATGTACTGTGATCTGTAGTATGTACCATTACATAGGTAAGCATTCTCATCTACATAAAGCCAACTTGCACTATGTGTGTGCCTTGGTGTGTCGTGTATGCAGTGATTGGAAGTGGTGCTAGCCTCAATGTAGCCATGTTTGTGTGTGAGCCTGTTAGAACATTTTACATCATGTTATGGGACCATAAGGTTTGAACTTCACTAGCATAATGGCCATACAGCCCTCACAATCATATACATCTTTATACCTGCAGTTACAGGATCAGCACACACTGCCCCAGTCCAAGATGGACACAGGCAGAAGCTCTGTGATGAGATGATGGTTACCCAGTCAGTCATATAGATGGTATGTGCTGAGGTGCACTGAGGTACTCTGTATGTCATCAGGCAAGGTTTTGTTTCAAGGGTGTGTTTAAGTCTGCTAGACAAATTTCTTCCACAAGCATGTAGTACTAACATCACATACAAGATTAATGTCCAGTGCGTTATCCACCTACTATGCCTCCTACAAATAGGCAGCATATGCAAACAAGCAGGGTCACACATTGCCCCATATGCAAGGCACAGATCACCTCTGAGTAGTCTATATGCCATAGGCACAATGACAATCATTGGAGACGATTCCCATTGCACACATACTTAAAATGTTAAGTGTCCTTGTGAGGGACCATACTGTTCTGTGCTGCTTCCAGTACTGCTTGGAAAGGTACATCAACAAATGGTCATTGCACTCAGATAGTGGCATGCTGAGGGAAGAGTACTTGCAGGTTATGAGTATGCCACTTACAGGTGACTATGGCCTTAGCTATGCCATATGATTCCTGCCATAACATTGTAGAGACATGGTGATCTGAGGCACATTAGGTGTAAACCTGTGTTGCCAGGTCTGTGTGCCCAGTTCTTTCACCTCTGAGTATGTACATCATATGTTGCGACTGATGTGCCACTTACCAGGTACATGGATCTAACTGATGGAAATGATACTACATATATATTTGCATGGAGTTTATGGTCATTAGTATGTTAACAGGCATGTGTTCACAATACTCTCTTGCAGGATAGTGACATACCACAGTGGGTCTATGAGTGCTCACAATTTGAGGCATCAGCCAATATTGTTAACCACACTCAATCAGTAGTCATGTGTATTGTGGTTAAATGAATTCCAAGCAGTAGAGGACCAGGACTGTGCCCTGTTGAGCACTGCTGCCTACAGACCAGCTATTGGAGGCAGATCTCCCTATGTTGTGTATGTGTGCCATCAATGGGCCACTCAATGACCCCTACAATGACAGTATTGTGGATGCCTAACTGGGTGCTTTGTAAATGTTGCCTGAGCAGGAGATAGTCAGATGGCTTGGCTCAGTCTAGGGCATTGTACACACTGATGTAACCTCACCATGGTCTTTGGTGACTGCTTCAGAAATGTCCACCACTTGCAACAGTCATGCTTGCCCTGTCACACATCCAAACTGTGTACAGTCGACTGTGTGTAGATCACATATATGTTTGCTGATCAGCTCCATGATGATTGCCCCTACGGGCATACAGGTATGGATACTTAGACAAAGAGATGTATGGTTATGTTGGTCAGTGGATGCACCACCTCTGCAGCCAGTGGTGTCAGTATGATTGCAAGGGTTTCCCAATGGTGCTAGTAATCCTTGTCAGATCACATGTAGGATGCAACCTGGAAAGTTAGCATGTGCAATAGATGCTGTATATCTTCCAATGAGAGGCCAGTTACGAACTGGTCTGTAAATATGGAAGTTATGGGACAGGTTTTAGGAATGTCATGTGTCACATGTGGTGGGGACAAAGGAGTGTAGTTGACGCAGACAGTGTGGGAGTACAGGTTAGGTATGAGTATGGACCCATCATATGTGGCATCAAAACGTATGAGGTCACCGACAATCTGGGTATGTCCTTTGAGGTCACACGTAACTACACTGTGCGTTGTGGTTCTGCTTTGTGTGGATGGCTACTTTTGTCATTTACCGTGTCTACACAACATCACAACAACACTATGTGCTTCTCTTAGCTGAGGAGGTAGTGCCTCCATGTTAAGGGGGCACTCTCACCCTAACTGTCACACAGCACTCTCCACTTGTTATTGTACAGCCTGCTAATGGCAGTTGTCCATGTTTCAGGTTTGCTGAACCATGACAAGCCTGTGTCCCTCCTGTCATGTACAGCTGAGTTCATGGAGTTGTAATGCTGCTGACATAATGCATGTGTGTAGAGCTCTGTATACTTGCCTGTCCCATCTGAAGGGGAAGATGCAGTCATGCTATGTCAACCATCCCACAGGCGGTAATAAATGGCTTTCTTAACATATGCATGTCTGCATTTTCTGCAAGGGTGGTACATGCTGGTAGTTCTAAGGAGACTGATCTGTGGTCAAATCCCACCAGGGAAGACCTCACATTGGGGGCCTGTGCTTGTCACTCATATTGGTAAATACAGGATGCAATACATTGGTTCCCTGTGTGGGAATGTCATGGGACTGCTGCAGGGCATTGCAGGTTAGGGCCTGGACCATCTTTGGGCAAGTGAGCTGCAGAATGACTAAACAACACAGTGTGTACATATTACACTTCCCTATCATGTTTGTGATTTGAACAGACCCTGGCATGACTCTCTTCTTGCAACATGCTGGAAGTAACTGTAATACTTACTTGCACAGATGACAACTAGCATGTAGTGCCAAGTGGTGTCCCCAGCTCTATGAATCATGTCACCTGAAATGCCATGATAGGAGTTAGCATAGATATGAGCACTAACCCTGTCGTACACCTACTGACACTGGACCAAACACTGTTACTTTTGCTCAAGACCAGATCATGCCTACTGACTGTAACCTGCATAGCCCATTGACTGTTATACTATGCAATGGATGTTGGACATATGTCTCACTCCACCAACCATGGATTGACAAGGTGTATGACAATATTAGGACAACAGGCCTTGCTGGAAACTGTGTATGTCATGGACTGAGTGTTATATCAGCTGGTGGATAGGCAAGTGTCTGGCAGTCATACTTTGGGAAGATAGCATTGGGAGACCTAGGATGCAATGATGCCAGTCACCAGTGGAGTTCACCATCCTCCTTTATTGGTGTACCCCAGCTACCTATTCCCTTTTTGCAGTCATAGCTACTGTCAGTGACCTCTGACTGAGTACATTAGCAGGTGATTGCATATTAGGAACTGTCACAGAGTCTCACACAGAAACAACACTTATCCAGGATGGGCTAAGACACAGTCAGTTGTTCTCAGAGTCACTGACAAAGAATAAATGCCAATGACTGCACAATACTATCCTATGGGGAAACATCCACCCCTGCAAAATAGTGTAGTGTCTGCACACCTCACACAGTTGAGCCATTACTCGTGGAGTTATGGACACAGAGAGTAATCTAGCCTTTGACTTTCACTGGTCAGTAAGATGTGGGGATGCATTCACTGTTGTACAACTTATACCAAAAGGTTTGGAATGTAAATCCCAGACTGTCACTGCTATACTGAATGTGGCAGTCATCACACCTATCATTATGTGCAATGGCATCCTTGCTATGTCACTACACAGGCATATCATACAATATTGGCAGCCACAGGCATATCGTACAACTGTATACCCACAAAGGTTCCATGGTACACCAATACAGAATGGAGATAACATGTCCTATGGAGTCCGTATCATGACCATACATGTGTAGTCTGTCTCATAAATGGTTTGGAGGGGATGTGTATAGCTCCATACATGGAGGTGTCAGATCCCACTGTGTACCTCCCTCATATCCATGACAGAAGTAACACATGTCTCACCTGTTCTACACACCTACAACATCACTGTGGTATAGATAGTACATGCTGGAGGGACAGGTATGTAACACAAACAGTACAGCCTACATGAAACAGCCCCCCATGCATGTGAAGCACACATCTGCTGTGACAGACATCATGTGCAGATTATACAATGGAATGCAGAACATGACAATCATAACTGGTGTCAGGCAATTGTCTGTACTGGACACAAGATATCTGTAGATGGGTCATCTCCATCACCACACTTGTAGATGTGTTAGTTCCCAAAACACTGGTGACACTTTTCAAGGGTAGCAGACCTTTACAAAGATTAAGGATGCATGAGTACACTGAATGCCACCATTGTACTTGTTAGCCTGTTATACACATATGAACCTATGGAGCCATGCACTTATAGTGCTGTACCTTGCTGAAGACATAGTTCTGCTGTGCTGACATGACATCTTGTGCTGCTTTATTGCCACTGTGTATCCATAGGTTATCCCAACAGACTCCTGAAACATAAACATAAACATGAACATAAACATAAACATAAACAGGCTTGTGACACACCTATCATTGTTTAACCATACAGCCATTACAACATCATACAACATAAGGTACACCAAAGTATGTGGCATACTTATGACAAATGCCAGCATACAGTATCTGTCATTAAACCACTGCAAGTGGCATGGCAAAACAACACTGCATTACACACGTACATAACATAGTCACCCTGTGGATCAGACACATAGCTTTATTTCCCTGCATTGATGGCAAGGATGACAGGGATGTGCCACAGGTATAATCATTTGCATATAGTATTTTGTGGGGGTGCAGGAGGCCTAGGTTGACCCAAATGGTTGACAACATGTGTGTGAGTCAGGAAGGGAAGCAGGTAAGATGGACCATGGAAAGGTGCACTGTGTGTCTGTAGGTGACATGCATTTGACAGTGGTGTGTGAGTGTATGCGTGTACACAGACAAACTGAGTGCTAGCCCTACATGTGTGTATGTTGGAGAGCTTTGGACCGTACATGGTAGAGTTGACAGTTCACTGTCTCTGGCCCCGAACACAGGAACTGACTCTGCCAGGAGTTGCATTAGCATCTCCATGCCTAAGGTCAGAAGCAGTGCTAGTATCTGATGTTGACTGTTGTCTGCTGGGACCATGCCCCCCCCCCATGGGAATGCCCAGGACCATGATTCCATGGCATGCCATGTCTTGGTGTGGACAGCACACTCACCTCCATAGTGCTGGATGCACTAACACTACAGGAGCATGACTGTGCATGGCCCCATAGACTGTTAGCAGATGGGGATGCTGACTTACCTACATGATTCTGACACTCAACTCCAACCAGACATTCCAGCACAGACAATGTCTGGTCCAAGAGAGACACTATATTAGCCCACCTTCTGTCCACTGCATCAGTGAACCAATCCAGGGTGTTCCCAATGCATCGGAGGCAGTCACGGATGTTAGACTGTGCTACATCAATAACCTTAAGCATATGTCTGATGTTCAGTTCAGAATGTAACTGCGTGTTGTGACACTGAGGTCAGAAGAGGGATGTCAACCTCTGGGACAGATTCAACCCCTGAAACTCCCACTTGTGTCATACTGTGGCCATCATCATCATCAGAGTCTGAGAAGACACTGACATCTGGTTGTGAAGGGGACAGACACCAACCCCCGGGTCACCTGTGATAAGAAAGGAAAAAGCAGTACATTAATACCTGCACTATTATACTCTGCAGTACTATGTTGTGATATATGTAAAGCTCTATATACTCTCATCACTATGACAGACCTGTTGAAAACCCAACCTCATATTGTAGGACATGAGGACAGTACTCCTCCCTCTAACAGCTGTAGTTACTTGAAAATAACATCTCATTACACTGCAATCTCATCAGCAACAGTGAGGTACACTGTTGACATTTGTGTAGACTCTGCACAGATGACACATATGACACTCTGTAGTATCCTGACAATAGCATCATATCTATCAGTGTGGGCACACCTACAAGGCATAGGAATGAGTCTAACATGTGTACAGTTAGAATATATGTGTGCAGTTCGCAATCATGCTGACAGTAAAACAATGCAGGCAGCAGGCCTGGGATGACAGTCTAGGGATTACACTGCTGTAGACCTACATCTGTAACAAAACAGTGTCATGCTTAATAGGAGCAGAACCACAGGCCTGGCCAATACCTGATGGACCTGTGAAAAGTTGAGGGAGAAGTAATGTCAGTACCACCACATGTTTCACCACTACAAGGTAATACATCCATATAGCTCACATTTACAGTAGCTACTGTATTAATTGTTATATTGATCAAAATCTGAACATGACAGTCAAACTGCAGTGAAACCCCCCCCCCCCAAAAGCAGACAGACCTGACATCCACATTAGACTATTTCTGCCCTGACACACTGAATGCTATAATATTGCAATGCTAATCAAACTAAGCTCACCCACACACTCCTCTGCCATGGACACTGTGGCACCCACATCCATAATGTAGGGTGTGATGGGTGCCTGAGAGCTGTTGTGTGTGCCTAGATTTTCCAGGAATTCCAAAGTGGCTAAGAGTGGTTCTTATGCTGCAGGTCCTCCACTGGTGGCACCAGGATCCCTGACTTTATCTGCTGCTGTTCTGCGAGTGTCATTGATTATGTCTGTTGCACAGTGTCAAACCTGCTCATATGTCCTGCTATGATGACCAGTGGCATTGACATCATGGGCAAAGTCAGCCCACAATGCCTTCCTCTGTTCCCTGTTGTGCCTCCCCCGGACAGTAGGAATTCATGGTGTTGATGGAGCCCTTCCAGTATTAAGTCATTCTCTGCATCCATGTTCCCTGAAAGACAAAAACATGGGAACACGTCAGGATCAAATACATGGAAATACACTAAATAGAGATACAGCAAGGACAGAATGGCTGGGAATATCCACTGCTTGATCACACATGTCATATTCCACAGTGTGCAAACATACTAAACTTGTAGATACAACTAGGATACTAGTGATAGTCAGGTATTCCCGTGTGTGCCATGACAGGTAATGTTGTATGTTCATACAGCTGACACTGGAGTCTATTGTAGTCTGTCCCCAAGGTGCAACTCCCCCCCCCCTGATAATATGTCAAACCGAGTGTGCCAAACAAATAGCAGTATGCTATTACAACCACTGTAAAAGGAGAATTCCACGAGACAAGTGTGCCACATTGAGAATATACATTCCACCTTTGATGTCTTGCACATCCTCTGCATGTGCAACAGATCTGGAGAGTATTGACATTTCATTATCACAGTTCTAAGAAAAGCTTAATTCTGTAATCCCTATTCCCTATAAGTATAGTCAGACATCTGCATGGAATGCAGTACTTCTCTGCTGATATGTGTTGATAGTTACTACTTTGAATACGCGTGGTCTGTGTGAGTAAAGTCTCATACAGAATGGTTCCCCATAGACAGCTGCTTGCCTTTTTAACATACTTCTCATCAGCAGGTGATGCCTCATAATATCTGTGGTTCTGAAATGCTAATTGTAGCCAACACAGCTGATTTGCACTATCATCAGCCAGTCATATGCAACCACAGTACAACATATAAGGCTTTCATGTAGATTAGGTGCCCTTTCTGATATGTTGTGCTGGACATTACTGAGTTGAGGAGTCTACTTCATCACAGAGGGTTTGTCTGTAGCTGCAACTTTTACATTTAGATCGGTGTGCTACAGGCTGCAGCTGCTACTGTAGTAATAGGCATAGGCAGAGAGTATGAGCACTTTGGAGGACAACAAACTCTAGGAGTAACTCTGAGAGCTGTGTCAGCCTTGTTGTAGAGACAGAGCCAGAGTGAGGCTACCCTTTCAAGTCCAATTAAGGCATGTGTTTAACGTAATCCCTCCGAGCTACATGCTCTAGGGACCTAAACCTTGTCACCACAATAAACAGGACATGCTGGAGGGATACATTCCTGTCCCAGAGACTTCCCATGCTCTGGAAGAGGCTACCCATCTATGTCAAGCAAAGTTCTTCGTTAGCACTCTTCAAGAAAAATCTTGATGAGTGGATGAGAAATAGTAAATACACCCTGGGGATCAATTCTGTGTCTCTGCTCGACAGTGGCACAGGAAAATAAATACACCCTGGGGATCAATTCTGTGTCTCTGCTCAACAGTGGCACAGGAAAATAACTTTCTTGGGTGGTGTAAGCCAGGGAACCTTGTTGGCTAGGCTTACGTAGGCCCTTGGGCCGATAGCCTAGTACCTACCTATGAACCTATGAACCTATGTAAGTATGTTAGGCAATGGTATCACTAACAGAGTACTAGGCCACATGGTTGTTGTGTCTTTGAGCAACATGGGGGATAAATATAACAATATGTTCACCATTTAGGTGACTGTCAGGCCATGTGTTACAGTTTGGTAGTAATTTGGAGCATGTATGAGGGCAGTCCATGTTACAAGCAGGTACTTCAAATGTGCATGTTAAGTGTGCAGCTGTGCTAATCCGCACTGTGAGTTTGAAAAGATTATGTGGTGCACTCTGATATTAATGGCCTTCATTTGCAGCATCTGAGTTGAATTTCTCTGTAAATGCATATCGATGCATGATGTGACATTTTATGCACTTACACTTTTGCTATAGGGATACGTGAAGTGTATTTCTATCTGCAGGCCTGTGACTTCCATCAGTGAAATCCAGACATGTCATTTGATATGCATTGTGTGGATAAAGAGTGCATGACTCAGTCATTATTTGCTGGCTTCACAATACTATAATTCTACTGCTACACACTATTGGATTTGAACCCAGGACTGTGTGTAGCAAAATGTAGTGTATGCAAGGCATTTAACAATCAGAGTGACTGAGTCACTGCTACAGCAGATGTATTTGAAATATATATGTACCAACAAAAAACAAGTAATCTCCATGGTATCCCCGAAGTCTCAAAACAACCCACTAAAGTGTAGTGGGTCCAAAAACAAAACAGTGTAAGAAACTTCTCTGTGTGGAAGATTTTCAGTCCATATATTTCTAGTTAATCACTGTATATTAATCAGATCAGACAACAGTAGTAGAAGTAGCAAAATTAAACTCATCTTAAGTCAAAACAAAACAAAAAATAATAATAGAAAATATATAATTGTACAGCATTACTAAGTATTTGAAAGTAATCCAAGCAAGGCAGGCAGTCTGTTTCCAGTAAAAAATCTTTTATTAAGTACAAAGACAAGCGATCCAAGTAAAACAAAAATAGAGTAATAATTTCCTCACAAGCTTTCTAAATATATATATATATATATATATATATATATATATATATATATATACTTTTTATCAGTCACAGGTGTGGTTTATTGTGCTGTAAAACAAAGTGTTATTGGTACACATGTTAAATTCACATCCCTTCCCCCATCAGTGTGACATTCGAGCTGGTCCTGCCCTAGTAGCTGTCATAATAATATATAACCCTTATGTACTTTAAATAAAATTTATAATGATGCGGTACCTCTTATTTAACCAGATTATTAAGTAGATTATTAAGTCTGTGATTTTAAGACAATATACTACATGGCTGGAAATATCAACCTTAGTTCATTTGGCAATCAAAAAATATATATAAATATATACATAAACATTTTGCATGTAAAAATCAATTTCTATTTTCATAACCTATTGTTAACAAAGATCGCTTTCATCCTTCTAGACTTCTTCAGGTCTGTGTACAACAACCTTAAAAACAATCTATAAAAATATATATAATTGTATAATTAGTTAGTATTGTTATTACACACCATTTTGAATAAGGTGGAAAAAATAACCAGAAAAAAATAAAAATAAGAAAAAAATGTATGTATGATGATGGAAACAAAATATACACTTACATTTCAACTGATTTAAAATAGTATTTAAAACCAATTTGTAGAATAAAATAAAATAAAATACAATTAGCCATGTAAACAATGTGGCGATTTTCTAAGTTCCAGTGCACTTTTAATTGAACAGTAGTAGTTTAGTCCAGGCCTCCTAAAAGAGTTCAGCTTTAATTGCCACATGAGTTCATGTTTCTCCAGAATATTTGGGATGTCTCCTTCAAGATCACCAATGTCTATGCGATCCAGGATCTGGAACTTAAAACCTGTGTGTCTTTTATGAAGAGAAAGGTGTTTGGCTAGTGCATTATTTTTACATCCAGAGTGGATTTCTGACAGATGACATGAAATCCTACGCTTGAGTTTATTTACAGTCTTGCCCACATATTATGCATCACATTCATTGCACTGTGCCCTGTAAATTACTTTTGTAGTGTTATAGTCACCCCCTGCACTGGTTTTAATGATCTTCTTTAAATAAGGGCAATAAAAACATTGCTGTATAAATATACAAAATGTACAATTAGTTTCACATCTTTTAGTGCTTTTCTCATATGGTCTAGGTTTAAATTCAACAAAACTTCTAATGTTCCTGGCCTTCCTATAAAAAATGATGGGGCTTCACCTAAGATGCTCCACAACAGAAGTATATCCCTCATTGGTAAGATCAGACCATAAATTAATCTCACTGGAAATCCACATCCTGCCCCCACCCCCTGCACAAAAGACCACAGTGAAGAACTTCTCAAAAGCCAACTTCACTCTTCTTAAGACTGAAGTGGTATCCTTCAAGGTTCCTGGGCCAGTGGAAACCACAACCCACACTGCTGAATCCTTTACAAATGCCTTCTACGGGCACCTTCAAGAATGCATCGATCATGCAATCCCAAATAAAACCAAGACCCATTCCCCCAAAGGCAGGCGCCCGGTCTGGTGGACCCCAGCCATAAACAAACTTTACAACAGAAGGAGGAAGCTACTATATGACAGAGCAAAATCCCTAAAAGAGAAGGCATCTCTGATCAGTACTAGCAAAAAACTACGATCACTCATAAAATCATCCAAGGCCAACTTTGAGGGAAAAATCGCAAAAGACACAAAAGACAATCACAAGGCCTTCTTTAGCTATGTTAGAAACCTGGGTGGAAACTCCCAGATATGCTCAGAGTTAGTCCAAAATTACACAAAATACACTGAACCCACTGACATTGCCAACATTCTGGCAGACAGGTTCAGTGCAAATTTCTCCTGGCCGTCCCCGGCAAAAGGAGAAATAACTATCCCAGCAGAGTGTAGCCTCCCTACCATCTCAGATGCCCAGGTGAGAGCCGCCCTCTCTAAAGCTAAAAACACAGCATCAATGAGACCGGATGGTGTCCCAGGCTGTGTGCTACATGAACTCTAAGAGGAACTAAACCCACACATAAGGCTGCTGTTTAATCATAGCCTTACTACAGGATACGTACCCAAAGAGTGGCGTACGGCAACAGTGGTCCCACTTCACAAAGGCGGTGCTTCTACGGACCCTGGAAATTACCACCCCATAAGCTTGACGAGCCTGGTCTGCAAAGCTATGGAGAGGATCATTATGGAACTCATAAACAAAGACATTGGGGACCTACAGACATTGGATCCTACCCAATTTGGCTTTGTCAAGGGCAGATCCTGCCTTTTGAACTTGGTCGACTTTTTTGAAACAGTCACTAAGGCCATTGATGAGGGTAAGGCAGTTCACACAGCCTACCTTGACCTTGCAAAAGCCTTTGACACAATACCCCACTCGGGCATCATAGACAAACTCACCAGCTTAAATGTAAACCCATATGTCACGAGATGGGTTGCAAACTGGCTCAAGGACAGAACCCACAGGGTCAGAGTTGCTGGAGCTATGTCAGACTCCAAGCCAGTCACAAGTGGTGTCCCACAGGGCTCAGTCCTGGGACCCCTCTTGTTCGGCATTTATTTTTCCGAGGTACAGGCAAACATAGGAGGATTGTGGCTGACAAAGTTCGCAGATGACTGCAAACTGGGTGCCATAATTGATACTCCAGCGGACACAAACATCCTTCAGAGAGGCCTCATAGAAATGGATAATTGGTGCCAGAGCCATGGCCTTAAGCTAAACACCAAAAAATGTATAGTCATACACTTTGGGGAAAACAAGGTACCCACAAATTACCACATAGGTGGTAATCCATTAAGTACGGAAGAGGTAATCAGGGACCTAGGGATCCAGGTTGACAGTAACCTCTCATTTGACACTCACATTGCCAAAGTGGTTAGGAAGACCTTCTATATTGCCCACCTTATCATGAAGGGTTTCACATCTAGATCAAGAGAGGTCATTGTGCCCCTGTACTCGTCTCTTATCAGGCCAATGATTGAGTACAATGCCCCATTTGGGATGTATCTTACCCGACACCTGCAGCAGTTGGAAAGACCCCAAAAGTTCCTCACCAAGAGGATAAAGGGTCTTAAACATATGTCATATGCTGCCCGACTGAAAAACTCCAGCTCTATTCAGTCGCATACCGCCTACTCAGAGGTGACCTGTGCCTGACGTACAAGGCCATGTCCAATCCGGAATTAATGAACATGCTCCATCTCAGAAAATCCAAATCCATCAGAGCCACGAGAGCAAGAGACTTAAACCTCAACACAGAAATAAATAGGACGTGCTGGAGGGACAGATTCATAACCCAGAGGCTCCCTACACTCTGGAACAGAATCCCAATCCATGTTAGGCAGAGCCCCTCACTAACTCTATTCAAGAGAAATCTTGACGAGTGGATGGGAGATCGTAGGTTTACCCCGGGGGTCATCTCTGTGTCACTACTAGACAGAGGCACAGCAAACTAAACCCTAAATGGGAGTAGTATTCTCATCCTAAGGGGTGGTGAAAGCCACACACACTCTGGCTAGGCTTATAAATGCCCTAGGGCAGATAGCCTAGTACAAACCTATGAACCTATGAACCTATGAACCTAAGAAAAGGGTTTCCTGTGACAATGTCCCAGTTTCCTTCAATAATATTTTTGATACTGTGATAATCCAAAGTGTATGTCAGGATGCAGCTATTTTTGCATTTGTTATTCTCTGTGGAATTACTTAACATTTTTCTACTGGGGAGATTGAGTGAAGGTGCTTCAAAGTATATATATATTTAGAAAGCTTGTGAGGAAATTATTACTCTATTTTTGTTTTACTTGGATCGCTTGTCTGTGTACTTAATAAAGGGTTTTCGACTGGAAACAGACTGCCTGCCTTGCTTGGATTATTTTTGAATACTTAATAATGCTGTACAATTATATATTTTCTATTATTATTTTTTGTTTTGTTTTGACTTAAGATGAGTTTAAGTTCGCTACTTCTACTAATATTGTCTGATCTGATTAATATACAGTGATTAACTAGAAATATATGGACTGAAAATCTTCCACACAGAGAAGTTTCTTACACTGTTTTGAAATATATATGTGCAGACATATAGGCTGTGACAAACATTTTTTACATCTACCAGTATATGCATGGCTTTATATGGATGTATTTCTGCACCAGGGTCCCACTTGAACTTGTATTTTGCCATTAATGCCTTAGCAGGTATCTTTCTACATGCTGCTGATAAAAAGGGCACATTTACCTGCTATCACAGGCCTCACTTACATCCATTATTATGTCTTTGGTTTTCTTGCAGTGTACTATTGCACCAGAGTCCAAGGTACATTTCTATTTTTTCCATTACTTCTTAATCAAATTTGCACAATGTGGCATGAAGTGCAGCTCCGCTGAAACACGCTTAATGACTGTAACTGGTAATTACTGTGTTTTGTTTAAACTACCTCTTTTAATTAAAAGTTGTGTGGTGTGGCAGGTTGATGCAGTGGTCTGCAGGTGCGATTGTCCTGGGTTTGAAATATGGAACAGGAGTTTATTTTGCAAGTGTGTATTACAATTTTAGAAACACATACAGTCAATATAGCTCTATTTAGCTGAGCTTAGCAAAGCTGAGCAAAGCAATATGACATGCAGTGTTATGCTAAAAAAGATAAAGAAAAGAAAAATGGGGAGACAGGAATGTGGTCAAATGGGGTGCACGTAGGGGGAAAACATAGTGAAAGGCAGGTAGGGATGTGCTGGAAGGGTGTAGGAAAAAACATAGCTATCCATTTCTTGTACAGCAACAACTGTGCACTTTGACAGAATTTGTACATGACTTTGCACTCTCTCCTCCAGAGAGAGAGAGAAGTGAGGAGAACATAATTGCATTGTCAAGCCAATTGGATCAAATTACATGTGTCCAGTGGACACGTGCAAAATGGAAAGCTAGGTATTGGACGATATTTTAATTTTGGGACAGGCGCCCATTTTTTTTTTTTTTAAGGTGAGAGTGGAATGTTGGGGAAGGGCTATACTTATGTGTGGGGGAGGTAGGTTAGGTAGGTGAGGATGCATTTGTAGACAGACACAAATAAAGACAAAACAGCAGACAGGGGCAGTGTGTGACACATGAGGGGAGGGAACATCTTGGATAGAGAGGGTGTTGTGGAATCTAAGTCCCATGTGCCTTCACGAGGCAGCAGCATGACTCAAATCCCCACCCATGGGACTGCCAGCACTGCTCCATCACTGCCCAGGGGTGGCAGTGGTGGAGGTTGGGCACCGGGGTGAGGCTGCCCCACCAGGTTGGCCAGCATGTCCTCAATCTGGCACAGGCAGCTGTCAAAACCATGGTAGAATAGCCTGCACACCAAAACCAGCAGCTCAGCCCAGGTGACAAATCCCCCTCCACCACCACTCCCAGAGGAAGACCCATCCCCATCCCATGAGGCAGTACTACCAGACACCACAGGTAATGCAGGGGCAGCAGAGGAGGCACCACCAGTCTGGATCCCAGATGTGCTGAGACCCAGTGGCACATCCAGAGCAGGCAAGTTAGGCGGATCAGCCAGAACTAGCCTAGCTTGACATGCAGTTGTAAATGAGGTATAGCAATAAGTTAAGGTTAGTAATAACCAAACCTTTGTTAGTTTTAACAGAAAGAAACATCATATTTAGGTGTAATACACCATTAAGTAACATACCAGTCAGTATGTTAACAGCATCCAGTAAGAATGAAACCATAAGAATAACAAAACAGTTAGTTTAACAGAATATGTTAATATTGAATCATAATAAAGGAAGATGCGGTAGTGCAGTGGTTGCGTTGTCGCCTCACAGCAAGAGGTTCTCCCATTCAATTCTCAGCTGGAGTGCCTTCTGTGTGGAGTCTGCATGTCCTCCCCACAGTCGAGTGGCATTCAAAGGACATGTGTAAATGGGCATGCCTTCGTTGAAGGTTGGGCATCGAGCTGGCACCTCTGCACCGTAAAAATCTACTGCCAATCATTAGTGGACTGGAGTTCTGCTGTGGTGACCCCTAACCAGGAAAAGCCAAAATAAGAACTAACATTGAATCATAATAAAGCATAACAATAATAAATCACATTTTATCAAAATATAGTTAATTTAACAAAATATGCTAATATTAAATCATAATAATAAATAAATGAAGATAAAGGGTGGGGGAGAGAGAGAGAAACATTCTATTACTGACAATGCAGACTGTATCCCTGAAAACACTGATAATAAATACTCTACAGGTGTGTAATGTCAGTTTTGAGTACAGTGTCTACAATTCTTCTATAGTTGACGTAGCATGTACATACCTCTCAAGCTGTTAACATAGGTCAGTATGGGAGAAGCAATAACAAATGCAGGTGCACAACTACACAAAACAGTTTCACATAATGTGGACTTATATAACTACCAAGATGTTCTGTAAGTGGATTTGGTAATGCATTTGCATTCCAGGTAATGATTTTTCTGGTAGGCCTGTGACAACTGGATTAGGCAGTTTTAATGACATTGTGAGAAATTATGACACTTGAGAAGCATGTTTGTGTACAGTACATAAACTAGACGGCCGTCATACCTTAGTTGGCAGGCATGAGAATAGAACCTAATAGCTGTGAGTGCAGGGGACATCTGCAAACAATGTAACAATTAACTGCACTAACTTAGTACAGACATGCAAGGAATACAGCCATACTGGAAATGTTTAGACAGATTTACTTAGGAATCAACAATGTTGCTTAACACTTTATTGGTATTGCTGATATGTGTCTGTGAAAGCTAAATACAATATCTGCTCATAACATGGGCTACCTCAACCATATACCTTTTGTTTCAGGAGTGGGAGAAAATGAGAGCATTATGTGACTGATATTGGCCTGGAGACAACATTGGGCCATACTATGAGTTCAGCAATACATGTTACAGGACATTTGTTTTGCCCTGTAGAACTATTACAGTGTTATATTTGACTGTAGTGACAGTAGAACACACATGCATGGAATAAAGCCATACTGCATTTATTAAGACAAATTTCTTTAGGAATCAACAATGCTGTTTAACACTTTATTGGTATTGCTGATAAATGTCTGTGAAGTCCACAATAAAGTGGGCTACCTCACCCATATATCTTTATTACCTGAAGCAGGAGAAACAAAGAGCATTATCTGACTGATATTTGGCTGGAGACAATGTTACACTTGACTGCAGCAACCTTACCATAGACAAGCAATGCATACAGCTTTACTGCAAAGGTTATGACAGCACAATCCTGCTGTACACCATTTAGGTTCATAGGTTGGTACTTGGCTATCGGCCTAGAGCCTAGACAAGCTTAGCCATAGCAATTCCCTGGCTATTTTGCTTACTGTTATTGGTATTAGGTATTGTTTATTACAATACAGTTGTTATTGTTCATTTAATGCACTACAGCTCTAATTGCCCATTTATTGCACTACAGTTCTACTTTACAGTTGTTATTGTTCATTTATTATACTACAGGTCTAATTGCCCATTTATTGCACTACAGTTTTTATTGTGTATACTTTATTACAGTAAATGCTTTACTCTTTCTTGCTTATTGCACTACAGTTAGCATAGTAAATCCGTATTTACCACAGTAATGGTGCAACCTAACCAGGCACCTGGCATTGGACTCAACATTGCAAGTCATCTCAGCTGCAGCTGTTGGGAGAGAAGCACACTGTTATGCATACCAGTTTTGCAGACATTCAGCTTGCATTTTGATAAAATAGTGGAAAACATAGCTACATATTTGTGAGGCATGCCCAGCTCTTGCATCTTGGACCCAGGTGTCCAATGTTCCCCTCTTCCTCCTCTTCGGGTCATCATAATACTGATGACACTGCTCACCAGTGTGGGGGATACCAGTAGCACTGGTAAGTTCCCTGGTCAACCAGTCCCAAGCCTCTGCCTTACATTCTGAGCCCTGAAAACTGCCCTGCATCAGCCCAGGTTCATAATTCTTTACTAGGAGTTTGACAAAGACCCTGGATTCTTGCACACCCCATCTCTGTGCCCAAAAGCATGCACCCTCTCCAACACAGCCTGGCATATCTATAGATAAGCAGACTCCAAAGAACTGTGCAGAATTCCCACCTATTGCACCTAATATATGCTGTTTGCCTGCCCTTACAAGTCATTGAGGAACATTCACAAAAGTGCTGCATCACTTAGCAGTGTGAAAAGCTAGCTAAGCAGAGCTAAGCAGTGTGAAAACTCGCACAACCAAGGTTTTAGCAAAGCTTAGCACCGTGCAAACAGTAGTAGCTGTTAACATGTTTAAGCAGTGCTCAGCACAGCACAACAGTTCCATATTTCACAAATTTGTTTTTAAAATTAAACATATATACTAAATTAAATTATAGACATCTTATGACTGCTACAGACTTAAAGCCAGGACCTACTAAACATTAGGCTGTAACTCTACCCATTTAGCTACTTGGATATTATAAAAACTAGTACACCTTCATATATACTACTGGGCTACCTGTTAGCATTGCTGAGCACCGCACTGTGCCACACAAACACACTTAAACAGACTCAGAAATAAATAATTAATTACATCCGGTTTATATTTTTAGATGACTAGTAGCTGCCGGCTATGTATAAGTGGAGCCTGGGTCTGCAGTGCTCTGAGCTGCACCGCGCAAATGGCAATTAAAAAAAAGAATATGTAATTATGATAATTAATTACATCTGCTTTCTATTTTTAGATATGCAGCAGGTGTCAGCTGTCTATATGTGAGCACAGCTTGGCATTGCTGCTCTCCATGCCACAG
Source organism: Protopterus annectens (assembly GCF_019279795.1). Lineage (NCBI taxonomy): Eukaryota > Metazoa > Chordata > Ceratodontiformes > Protopteridae > Protopterus > Protopterus annectens. Next base: position 814,453,593 of record NC_056728.1, on the reverse strand, counting down.
CATGTAAACATACAGAGTGGGAAAAAATTCATAAAAATAAAATATTACACATTTAAAACAATTCACTGCATTTTGGCAGTAGTGGGGAACATTACAGGGATCCTCACTCTGTACATAACATCTGATCAGGCATTCACAACCATGGGTAGCCTTTACACTTCTCCCTACATGGATTCAATACCCTGTTCCTATGCTTTCCCTCAGCAGCATGTAATCATTAATATGTATGGTGCACTGTTGAGGGGGAACCTTGGCCATGTACATGGATACATTCCATGTAGGCTCTACACGGTGTCTACATGGATTTTATTAAAAATTGGGGCAAGATTTTTCACATTTATACTACAATATCTTGTTCTTTTAGTATGCATTCAGTCTTAAATATCTTCTTCAGCACATTGTTAACTGTTTTCCTACATCACTGTAATCTGTTCTCTTTAACCTTTTCTGCAATTGAAGCTTCTTGGGCTTCTGCTCTGATGTCCTCATTTCTTCTTCTGCTCCACAGTATGCATCCTACTGCCCATCTCAAGCACTTCATCTTCATCAGCTCTAGTTTCCTCAGCTCTGCTCTTTGCCCACATTACTTTTCAGCTTTGTTGGCATGCATCTGTCACACATTACCTAGACTTCTTTGCCACTTGGCTACAGACGCTCTGATTCTAGCTTTGAGTGCCTCAATCACGCATCCCATTTCTTCAACCATGCCACCCAGATGCAAAAAGCTTATAGCCTGTTCAGCTATTTTCAACTTCAGTCCCAGTTCTCAAATTCTTCTGATTTCATCTATTTGCTGCCATTACACCTGCTTAATCTGTACTTACTTTCATCACATTTGCTTTCAGTTTTGCAATCCATTCCCCTATCATTTGCTGAAGTTCTTGTGTAGAGAGTGCCTGTAATACCATATCATCTCCATACAGCAACTTTGTTAAGATATCATTCAGATAAGATGTTAAATTGATGTTTCATCTGCCTGATATAGTTGTATTTCAGCTGAACATAAAAGATCCCATGGCACTTATTAAAAATAGTAGTGGAATTTCTCCAGTATCCTGGCGAAGACTTCCATGTCTGTATAAATACTAACATAGATCTCCCTCAAAACAGGCATGCACCTTGTGGGCCTAATGCCAACAAGAAAAGTAAATACATAAACTATAGAATAAATAAATATGAATATTAAACAATTTACCCAAAAGATGAATTTTGGAGATTATATTCAAATGTAATCCTTTGCTAGTCTGTTTTAGATGATAGCAAAGTCATCAGTATACTCCAGTTGTGAATTTTGTAAAGTAGCGTTTCTTAATTAGACACAATTAATCTGTCTAATTATATCTGTAGCCGTTTTAAGCTTGTACTGGTAACATCTGGAACAAAACTATTGTCACTTAAATTATAATCAACTACCATATACTTAGGCAGTGAAAGAGTTTGCTGAAGATATGGGGACATAACAATAACAATAACAAGCATGTTTAGTGCTGTATTATTGTCTTCATACTCGAAGGTTTACTGTGACACTTGCCTAAATCTGAATTTACTAATAATTGTAATGCACGGAATCCCCAATAAGTGCTCGCTCACCTTTGGTAGAACAATAGCAAGAATACACTCCGTTCGTTAAAAACAGCTATTTATTGCCCATGACAGAACAACAATGATAGATACATCCAAACAAATAGGCGTTGTACCCAAACGAAAGTCCATGTAAATGAATGGTAGTTGAAAAGGCATCCAACTAGTTCGCTTGGTGCCAAACTGTTGAAAAATCCTTAAAAAATGATAAACGTGAATGAGTTCACTAAGAACCAAAGTGTTCAAAATCCATAAAATTGAAGAACGTAGGTTAAGCGCTTTCACCCGATATTCGGGCTTCTTCAGAACACTGTGTACCAAGAATATATGCCTTAAATAAACATTTTGGCGCCAAAAATGTTTCAAAAAGTTAAAGGGACATTGCCCTGTAAATATATTATCCTGAAGTTTCATGCCCCCCTGCCAGGCATTCACCTTGACGGCAGAAACATTCAAAAAACATTCACCATATATTCAAAAGAGTATACAAGTCTCAATAACCATCATAACTGCGACACATATGCTACACAATGAACACTCAACTTGCATTTTGTACCATCGATGATGCAAATGAACCTTTTTGCTAACTTCACGTAACAATGATCTGTCAGTTATTAATTATAATAATTATAATAAAATATACTGCAAATAATATAATTATGCATTAAATATATATCTAAAATAGTACATATATCCAAAATACATTAATAAATTTTTTTACAAATGTATTGAAAAACTAAATAGTTTAAACTACTGCGCTTTTAAATACGTGCTAAATTTTTGTTGTTGTATGTACTGTCGAACACCCTCTTCTGCATGAAACTTCAGGATAATATATTTACAGGGCAATGTCCCTTTAACTTTTTGAAACATTTTTGGCACCAAAATGTTTATTTAAGGCGTATATTCTTGGTACACAGTGTTCTGAAGAAGCCTGAATATCGGGTGAAAGCGCTTAACCTACGTTCTTCAATTTTATGGATTTTGAACACTTTGGTTCTTAGTGAACTCATTCACGTTTATAATTTTTTACGGATTTTTCAACAGTTTGGCACCAAGCAAACTAGTTGGATGCCTTTTCAACTACCGTTCATTTACATGGACTTTCGTTTGGGTACAACGCCTATTTGTTTGGATGTATCTATCGTTGTTGTTCTGTCATGGGCAATAAATAGCTGTTTTTAACGAACGGAGTGTATTCTTGCTATTGTTCTACCAAAGGTGAGCGTGCACTTATTGGGGATTCCGTGCATTACAATTATTAGTACTTTCATTGGAATAAATCTGAATTTAGCCAGTACACTTAAGCATGTGCTTTGCTTTTTTATTTAATACATTTCAATGTATATACCTGTTCAAAAATCCTTAAAATTAACAGTCTCTATTTCTTAAATTTGTATTCTCTATTACCAGATCCTATAAATAATACAATTGGCCAGCATGGAGAGATAGAAGTTTGCGTCCCCTTCTGTTAATACCTTTCTAGCACTTGGTATCCTAAGTCATTGTAATACCTGGCACATACTCACTGAAAACAAACTCTTGCTCAACCAAATTGATTCCAACTGTGAGAGACATAAACACACAGATGATTTAGAGGGCGACCCTGTTGAAATCCAATGCATGCAGTGATTATCATACTGTTTCAGGCTATGCCATCAGTAAAAGACACACTGTAGTTGTGATACCCCTTCAAAAGGTTGGCATTAACCCAAGTAACTGTACAGCTTTTAACCTTACTTATCGGTAAAGCCATGGAACACAACATCATTGACCTCATAGAATAGGACATTACAAATGTAGTGAAACTCAACCAGCAGTAATTCAGATTTGTTAAGGGTGGGTCATTCCTCCTTAGTCTTGTAATCCTCTTTGAAAAGGGCATGTGGGCTGCGCTCAGTGGTCACACTGTTCTTGCTGCCTACCTGCATCAAGCAAAATCAGATAAAACAATGAGATTGTAGACAAGCTAATAACCTTAAACATAGATTGCTATGTGGTAAGATGTATTGCAAACTTGATCAAGGATAGAATGCATGTTGCCAGGGTCAGTGATGTCTCCACAATTAAGGAAAATGTGACCAGTGGTGATATCCAGGAGTTCTTATTAGGTGCCCTCCATTTTGGCATTTATTACTTTGATTTCAGTACTGACAACAAGATCTGTGGCTGACTAAGTTCGCTCATGATTGCAGTTTGGGTTTATTGGTGAAATCAAAAAAATATACAAATTCCCTTCAAGTAGAAATATCAGACATTAACAGATAATACACTGAGAAATGGGTTAAGCTAAATGCCAAAAAAATGCAAGAATCTGGAAAACAGCAAATTGCTACTGACTACTGCATCAGTGACACACCATCTACAATGAGTCTGTCATTAGAGACCTGGGCACCTGGATAGATGTCTCAAGTCTCATTTGATCACCATGCAGTGATTGTAGTCAGGAAGTCTTTCTATATATCACAATTAGTAATCAGGGGAAGCTCTTACAAAGCCAAGGAAATTATTGTTCTGCCTGTACTCTGCCATGGTTAGAATAATTATAGAATATAATGCACCTCTTCACATGTATCCCAATAGACAAAGAAAAAAACTTGGAAGACTACAAAGGTACTTAACAAAAAGAATTTCAGACCATAAAAATCTTCATTTTCAGCAAAAGCTGGAGTCACTGTCCCTGTACTCAATGCCATATACACTTTTGAGGAGAGACCTGTTTCTTGCTTTCCATTCCCACAAAGGTCACATTACCCAAGACCTCTTTTTCTTGATGTGTCAGACAGTACAACCATCACTTGAACAAGATATATGAATCTGCATCAAGAAATAAAACTAAGTGGAGAGAGAGGTTCATCACATAGTTTTCCCATTTCTCTGGAATAGACTCACCTTGCATGTCAAGTAGCAAGATTCCCTGTCTGCCTTCAAAGATAGCTTTGATAATTGAATGGGCAGCCTAAAATACACTCTGAGACTTACAGGCCTTGATTTCATTGAAAAGACTGGTAGAACATGATGGTGGTCCTTGGCAAGGCACACAGGTCCTCTGTTCAAATAACCTTGTATTTCCTATGATCCTATACTATACTTTTATCTCTGCGGGATGTTCCTTTTTCTCCATACTTGTGCAACTGTAAAGTCTGTATATTTAAGCAGTCCTGTAAAATAAAAAATGTTTTCTTTTTCTAATAGTATCCTGCATGTTAAGTGAATGTTTTTTTTTTTTTGAAAACATTGCATTGTGTTGTGGAGATTCTAGCTGGAAGGTTGTGCTTTGACTCACCAAAGAGATTTATAATCTCTCACTGGCAGCTTATCAGATGAAAGGTGTAGTTGGAAAAATAAATAAATAAAAAGAGAAAATTGTCAACATAAAGCACATATTTTCTCTTTCATATCTACAGCTTCTGAATTAGTCTGCTTTCCAGTGCTGTGATAAAACTGCAAACTAAAGAAAAAATTGAGAAATAAAACTCTTTTGCTGCCTCTACATGTGACAGTTAGAATGCAAGGAGTCAAGTTGTGAACTTATGGATACCTATTGGCTAAGATGGATCTGTTATGCTTCATGCAGAAGGGACATCTTATCACACCTGCTTGTGATTCATAGTTTTCACTGTACACAATTTCTGCCTATTCTGTAGAAAAAGTATATAAGGTCCCCTTAAGTCTAAATATGGCCATACAGAGGTGGGTGGTGTATAATTTGTAGCTACTCCCACTATTGGTAGGTGATATGCTAAAGTATCTAGAAAACTCCACTGAAGGGAAGTTGCCAAAGGCACCTGACTTACTGAATAAACAGCCACTGAATACAAGACAAATATAAACCAACTGCCCATTTGTCATTTTGCAACAGTACATTTATATAGTACACTGAGGCACACACCTTCTAATGGCTCTTTACTGGAAACAGTCACCCTAAGTTAGAAAGCAGCTTTTTTATGCATTCCCTACTATAACTCTTACAATGGGAAACAGTTGCATGGTTAGCCAAAGTCCCCAGATCACAGGTGATTTATGAGCTTAGCCCCTCCTTCCACACTCCCAATGTGGTCTTTTTAGACAGCCAGTCAGGTTGTTAGGGATGTCTGCTCATCCTTTGTGCATTTCCTGGTTATCAGGAACCACGTCCCCTTCTTCTAATTGCTTGTCAGTGATCAATGTCCATGCCTGCCTCTTCCATCTAATGTCTTCACACATTTCAGTAATTTATGTATTATGGGTGCTTTCACCTTCTAGGATTTATTTTGATTTGTACCATCTGCCTCCCCCCACCTTACAGACATGCATAGACTTCAGTTATAGAACATACCCATCAACCACAACAACGAATAGTAATCAGAACCACTACTTTCCACACACCATCTAAACAATAGCAGTAACTGCCCTATTCCCTTAGCCTTTCTACTGGCATCTATAATGCTATTCCCTCCTCCAGAACTCCTCACACATGCCAGCGATTTGTTTGGCCTTCTACAGTCAATCTAAATGTTGTTCTGACTCACAGCCCAGGTATACCATTCTGGGGGAGGGGCCTACTTGGTTCTTTTCATCTGAAAATCTAGTAGATGCCAACTGAAAAGGGATATGAAAATATTTATATCAGAAGGCATACAACAAATATTTTATGTGCAAATATTGTTTTTAATCAGCTGATCATCAAATTTATGTGAGAAGATCAATAGAAGACCCTGGATCACATGAAAAACAATTTCTTTGTTTCAGGGGAAATGTTGACTCCATAAAACTGAACAGTGTAAAGTACTTGAGTTAGCAAGCTACTTATGATACCTGTCAAGGGCTCTTGAGTACTTAATCTGAGGTAGGGACATATTATGTGACACAGCTAAAAATAAACTCAAATCTAGTAACTACTTTTCTTTTATCACCAAAAGAATATATGAACCCCCAAACTCTGACATTTTTCTTTTTTCTCAATTTTTTTTAATAATTTCTAAGAATCACAGTCACTGGATTGTCAAACAGTGAGTTTCAGTCCTTAGATTTTAATCTATTAAATGCTAAGTCCCTTTATGGCTAGCAGAGGAGAAAAGACTGTTATCTCAGAACCTGATTATTTTCCAGTGTTTATGTATATGCTTCCTAGACTGAACTCATGATACCCTATATTTGTTGATGATACAAAATAATAGGAAGGAAAGTTGATCTGTTTTTTTTTCTGTTGTATGGCACCCAAATTACTGATGAAGTATCAGGAAAGAGTATACACATTGTATTTTAATTTGAATCTCTAATTATTATCAAAATTAAAAAAAATAATGAAATGCTTCATATTTTATTACTGCAATTATCATGCTAAAAATAATATTTATATTTTGGGTGACATTTGTCAGAAGTAGAGATTGATGTCTTTTTGTACTTGCAATTTTAATGCATCCTTAACTGGAGTTCTCTGCTCGAAGGAATATTTTTCATACCCTCATCCTGGAGAGCAAAGTCATAGGTGGGGTTGCCATGATGGTGTATAAGAAGAAAGTCTTTAGAAACTAGTCTGAAAGGTTAACAGACAGAATGCTAACCATTGAATAATCAGATTTGACAAATGTCAGTATCATAGCTAAATGTCAGAGCTATTATTTTTATACAGAACTAATAATATGACATTGATGTCAAACAACTATATCATGTTATAATAGCAAACTTTATCTCTGCATGGAGTATGTCCTCATCTTCACAGACTGTATTCCCAAACATCTGCTATACAAATATTCTAACTGTAACATCAGATATTGTCACACCAAGGCATCCATCTCTGCATTTAACAAATCTGTCTTTCATGGATGGTATGTGCCACTATTGACACAAGCTGGAGTATTTGTAAGATTGGCCGTGATAGAGGGCAAATTGGATTGGGTATGAATGTGTCAATCACCATTACCAGTGTAAGAATGACCTTTTCATAAAGCATAAACATCTGATTGCTATACTAACTCTGCTCCTTTATTTCAACTGTATGGTGTGTTCTAGCAGCTATGTTCCATGTTTGAGAGTTTTTGCCTGTGAAAATGATGACATTTATGACACCTACCATGTATAAAATATGGTTGAACCTTAGGCACTGTCTGATTTATCAAGTTTACAGAACGTGCACTGGTCTTGTCCATTGCATGTCACATCATTCTGACATCCTGGATGCATGCTATGCATTGCATTACTGTTTGTATTACATGCCACAGTCAATGACTCACATTACCTACTGTTAACTATAGGGTATATAATTTTTGAAATGGTAGTACCTAACTATAAGAGGTTGCATGTCCCAAAGAAATAACACTGAACAGTCATTGAGTCTAGTAAGACATCTACAGCGACTCTGCCATTTATAGAGTATTCTAGTATTTATTTGAATACTCTATAAACAGCATAGTCATTGAGTCTAGTAAGGCATCTATAGTGACTTTGCTGTTTATAGAGTATTTTAGTATTACATGGTATAAAAACTGAAGAAATGTATTTGTAGATACGAAGCAAGACATTTGCTTTCAAGTGCTTATGTGTTTAATACAAAAGTATAATTTATAGTTAGAAAAATGTTCCATCTGCAACCACCACAAGTTCACTAAATGCATGGAAATTTAAGCAAAAAAGAAGAACATTTGAATTCAGAAATTCATTTTATTCCTAACTGTGACTGTAATAGTTAAGAAATCTGAAAACATATAATGTGCAGTATTTATTTGTGTTTCCATGAAGAAGCAGTGGAAGTATTTAACACTTTTCTTTTCAAGAAGAAGGGAAAGCCAGAGTAGCAATCATTATATTACATTTCACACATTGCCATGAGCCTAGAAAGAGTTTACATTTATTTGTCATTTTTATTCACTAAGGCCCTAGGCCGTATAGATGGTTAGGCTACTGAACTCAACAATTAGACTAAACAATGTGAATTTGGTGAGTTGCATAATTCATTAATAATAGACAAAATAGTGTGTGGTATAAGAAATGAAAAAAAAAAAAATTTTAAGAGAAGCAGACCTGAGCTTGAGCTTATAAAAAATTATGAATGTGTGTAGTCTGAGTGAAAAGGTTATTAGCAAAATAAGTGCATAAGACAAAAACTGAATCAAATGAAAAGGCAAACAAAAATAATTAAAAAAAAAATCATTGTAACAGTAGTAGAGATGAAAAAGTGAGTCTTGAGGTACACAGGATGCTCGGTACTGTGGAAATTCAAGCAGTGTGTACTAGGTCGCGATATAAGCAGGAGAAGACATATTTTCTTACTGCCTTGTAGAAAATGTGATAGAAGAAATCGATTTAAAAAGATATTTGCAATTAAAACTGCATTCAAAACAATTTACATCTTATTAAATATATGAAAAAAGTTATTTGCTGTCCATACTAAATTTAAAAGTGTTTATACACTGAAGTCTGAAAATGCATCAGTAGACGTAAAACACCACAAGGAAGATTGTTAAAAAGAAATGATGAGAATAAGTGAGATGATGAATTTATACTAGACACAGCTATACCGTATAATATCCATGTGAAGATATTTTTGAAGCAATGGTACTAAAAACACACACAGTAAAAAAAGGTGCATGCACAGTTAAACAAATCCATGACAACATGTAAATCTAATGAGTCTAAAATACACAGAGTATTAGAAAATAAGGTGGGAGACAAGCAGTTTGGATTCAAATCAGGATGCAGCACAAACAACCAGATGTTTGCAGAGAGAAAGATAGTTGAGAAGAAGCCAGAGGTGAGGAAAGAATCCAACTGGGCATTTCTAGACTTGGGAAAGCATATAACAAAGTCCTAAGAAAGTTGAATTGGGCAACCCTATGATGGTTTGAAGTCCCAGAAAGATCAGTAGAATTACTGCAGGATTTGAACAAGGACACAATGACACAAGTATTAACAGTGCTTGAACTAACAGATGTGTACCTGGGCATGCATTGGGTTTCAGCTCTGAGCCCACTGGTCTTCGTACTACTGATGGACTACATTAGCAAACTGGATGGAGGGAACAAATCAACAATGTTGCTGTATGGAGATGATGTGGCATTACAGGCAAACTCTGAGCGAGAACTTCAGCAGGTGATAGGGGAATGGGTTGCAAAACTGAAGGCATATGTGATGAAAATGAGAACAGATAGGATGGGAATACTGGCAGCAAACAGATGAAATAAGAAGTTCAGGACTGAGACAGAAATGAAAACAGATGAACAAGTTAACCAGTTCAAGTATCTGTGAGTGGTGGTTGAGGAGAAGGGAAAACTGAATGAAAAGGTCAAAGATAGGATTGCAGGGGCTGTAATCAGCTAGCACAAAATGTCAGTGGTAGTTTATTGCAGAAGAATGCCAAAAACTTAAAAGTAGTGTGACCAGTACTACTGTATGCTATTGAAGTCTGGGCAGTGAAGGCAGAACATTTGAGGAAGCTAGAGGTGATGGAGATGAAGTCTCTGAGATGGGTAATAAGATGCACACTGTGGGACAGATGAAGAAATGAGATTAGAGCAGTAGTCTATGTAGCCCATGTAGGTTCAAATGCAGAGAAAGTCAATGAGAACAGATTATGGAGGTTCAAAAATGTGCAGGAAAGCAAAATGCAATCAGGTAAGAATATTTCAGACAGGCAGATAGAAAGCAATTAGAAATGAAGGCATCCAGCAAAGAGATGGATGGATTTTATGACAAAAGACAAACTACAGTTAAGCACAGCAATCAAGAGAGATGCCAATAGCTGACATGATAACCTGACCCCATGTAGAAAAATGGAAAAGGGGATTTGATGATGATTTAATCCACTGGGTGAAAAGCAACTGATGGGAATATAAGGAAAAATAAGTCAATATGATGTTAAGAGCATTTAAATACACTAGAACATCTAATATTTTGGGTTGTTGGGCTTCTGGGAAGCTAGGAATATGAATTTACATTTGCAGTATGAATGCAAAGACAGAGTGCAAGACAGTAGTAATGATGTCTGGAAACTATCACAACTGCAAAACAAACACATAAACACACAAAGACATACTCGGAGGCACTGATCAAAAATCTACCAAAACTACAGAGGCCTCCAAAGCAGACACCCAAGCAACTGCCACCTCAAGACATAAGACATGCAACACATAGTTCTCAAAGTCAGTGTGCTAAACAGTCACAGCCCTTAAGGCCAAACACAATGCCAGACACACTTGTTATAGGTGACTCCATAGTCAGACACACTGACATCCCACTCACCAGACTGAACAAGGAAAAGATCACAGTAAGCTGCCTGTCAGGTGCTAGAATCCGCCACATAACACAAGCACTCAGGTCACTCCACAGCAAGTACAAGTATGACTCAGTCATTGTCCATGCCGGTGTGAACGACCTGAGAAGTACCTTCCTGGACTACATGAAAAGAGACATAGAGGAGCTCTCAGATTATGTAGCCCAGGCTGGTATGACCCTGACCCTGAGCAGTATCCTACCCTCACCAAGAATGATGCCACAATACAGAGACAAAATGATCAGCTTTAATAATTGGCTTAATTACTGGTGTCATTCTAAGGGGATCCAATGTCTGTCTGCCTGGGATGACATGCTTGACAAGCCACGCTGCTTCACAAGGGATGGCTTGCACCTGTCACCCCTGGGCTTCTGGATATTGGCAAAGGCTCTTGCCACCCCCATATTGCCTTTTTTAGGCAAGGCTCAAATGATAAACCTACCACCCTAGAAAACAAAAATAGAGAAAAACTAAGGGTAATACTGCTCAATGCCAGAAGTCTAAACCTCAAGATGCACGCCCTCGAAGCCCTCCTCAGTATGGAGAACATCGATGTCTGTGCTGTGACTGAAACCTGGTTCAAGGCTCCTGAGAGCACCCCAGCACTATCAGGTTATACCTCATATCATGCGTTCCGGCCCCAAAATCCAGACCGAACCACAAAAGGAGGGGGAGTATCCATATTCATAAAGGATACCCATACCTCCAGGTTAGTGGCAACGCACGAAGCATCGGAGACCATCCAGGTGCAATTAACCATAGGTAAAACTGCCCTACAGTTTGTAACATGCTACAGACCACCTTCTCAAACTCAGGAAACCCACACAGCCTTCCTGAAGACACTGGAGAGTATGAATGTCTCTCCCAACACCATCATATTGGGTGACTTCAACTACCCAAACATAGACTGGGAACATTACTCAAGCCCCAACACCCTAGCCCAAAGGTTCCTGGAGTTCATAAACTCAAATGCTATGGAACAACTAGTCACCATTCCCACAAGAGGAGAAAATATACTAGACCTGATCATCACAAACACGGGACAAAATGCTCCACACCGGAAGTATATCCCTCATTGGTGAGATCAGACCATAAATTAATCTCACTGGAGATCCACATCGCGCCCCCCACCCCCAGCAAAAAAGACCACAGTGAAGAACTTCTCAAAAGCAAACTTCACACTTCTTAAGACTGGAGTGGTATCCTTCAAGGCCCCCGAGCCAGTGGAAACCACAACCCACGCTGCTGAAACCCTTACAAATGCCTTCTACGAGCACCTCCAGGAATGTATGGATCAAGCAATCCCTAATAAAATCAAGACCCTTTCCACCAAAGGCAGGCACCCGGTCTGGTGGACCCCAGCCATAAACAAACTCTACAACAAGAGGAGAAAGCTACTACATAACAGAGCAAAATCCCTAAAAGGGAAGGCATCTCTGATCAATACTAGCAAAAAACTACGATCACTCATAAAATCATCCAAGGCCAACTTTGAGAGAAAAATCGCTAATGACACAAAAGACAATCATAAGGCCTTCTTTAGCTATGTTAGAAACCTGGGTGGAAACTCCCAGATATGCTCAGAATTAGTCCAAAATGATAAAAAAATCACCGAACCCACAGACATTGCCAACATACTGGCAGACAGGTTCAGTGCAAGTTTCTCCCTCCCCCCCCAAAGGAGAAATATCTATCCCACCAGAGTCTAGCCTCCCAAACATCTCAGATGCCCAGGTGAGAGCTGCTCTCTCTAAAGCAAAAAACACAGCGTCAATGGGACCGGACGGTGTCCCTGGCTGTGTGCTACACGAACTCAATGAGGAACTAAACCCACACATAAGGCTGCTGTTTAATCTTAGCCTTACTACAGGATATGTACCCAAAGAATGGCGTACGGCAACTGTGGTCCCACTCCACAAAGGCGGTGCTTCTACGGACCCTGGAAATTACCGCCCCATAAGCTTGACGAGCCTTGTCTGCAAAGCTATGGAGAGGATCATAATGGAACTCATAAATAAAGACATTGGGGACCTACAGACACTGGATCCTACCAAATTTGGCTATGTCAAGGGCAGATCTTGCCTCTTGAACTTGGTCGACTTTTTCAAAATAGTCACTAAGGCCATTGATGAGGGTAAGGCAGTTCACACAGCCTACCTTGACCTAGCAAAAGCGTTCGACACAATACCCCACTCGGGCATCATAGAAAAGCTCACCAGCTTAGATGTAAACCCATATGTCACAAGATGGGTTGCAAACTGGCTCAAGGACAGAACACACAGGGTTAGAGTTGCTGGTGCCATGTCAGACTCTTAGCCGGTCACGAGCGGTGTCCCACAGGGCTCAGTCCTGGGCCCCCTCTTGTTCGGCATTTATTTTTATGAAGTGCAGGCAAACATAGGGGGATTGTGGCTGACAAAATTTGCAGATGACTGCAAACTGGGCACCATAATTGACACTCCATCAGACACAGACATCCTCCAGAGAGGTCTCATAGAAATGGATAACTGGTGCCAGAGCCATGGCCTTAAGCTAAATGCCAAAAATGTATAGTCATACCCTTTGGGAAAAACAAGGTAACCCCTAATTACCACATAGGTGGTAATCCATTAAACACGGAAGAAGTTATCAGGGACCTGGGGACCCAAGTTGACAGTAACCTCTCTTTTGACACTCACATTGCCAAAGTGGTTAGGAAGACCTTCTACATTGCCCACCTGATCATGAAGGGATTCACATCCAGATCAGGAGAGGTCATTGTACCCTGTACTCTTCACTTATCAGACCAATGATTGAGTACAACGCCCCATTCGGAATGTACCTTACCCGACACCTGCAGCAGTTGGAAAGACCCTAAAGTTCCTCACCAAAAGGATAAAGGGGCTCAAACATATGTCATCGATGCCCGACTGAAGAAACTCCAGCTCTATTCAGTCGCATACCGTCTGCTCAGAGGTGATCTGTGCCTGACATACAAGGCCATGTCCAACCTGGAATTAATGGACATGCTCCACCTCAAAAAATCCAAATCCACCAGAGCCACGAGAGCAAGAGACTTAAACCTCAACACGGATATAAATAGGACGTGCTGGAGGGACAGATTCATCACCCAGAGACTCCCTACACTATGGAACAGAATCCCAGTCCATGTGAAGCAGAGCCCCTCACTGACTCTGTTCAAGAGAAATCTTGACGAGTGGATGGGAGATCGTAGGTTTACCCCGGGAATCATCTCTGTATCACTGCTGGACAGAGGCACAGCAAACTAATGGGTATAGTATTCTCATTCTAAGGGGTGGTGAAAGCCACACACACTCTGGCTAGGCTTATAAATGCCCTAGGGCAGGTAGCCTAGTATGAACCTATGAACCTATAAACCTATGAATACTGTACATAGTCATAGTAATGATATCCTTTGTTGCTATGGCAATTTTTTATAGGCATAGGAAGGTAGCCAAAGGAATATCATGTGCAACAAAATTTTCATTTAGTGTCAATGATACACATTCCAAAAAGATTTCAAGCTGCTCTCATGAGTATAATACATCAGCAATTAAAACAACTGAAAGCTTATATGTCATTCAGATGCAAACAGAATCATCTGAATTACCAAGTGCTATGATTATTTTTTAAACCAAGACATGGTTCATCTTGTATTTATCCACAGGATACAAATTAAATGGTAAAAGGGAATCATTGTTCTTTGCTTACTGTAGATGAAATGGTCTCAGCAATGCCAGTAGTAGATGCAAACCCATGGATTTTCAAAGCTAAAGGTAGATTATGACATATTTAAACTTTGTACATTAGATATGTCAATAGGACAGTAGAGATTCCTCAGATTTCTGTTTGGTATTTTATTATCACCAGAGGTACTTCAAAGAGCTGTAGATTGGGTGATTAAGGGTTGAACTGTATTGTAATCATTAATGTTGATCTTTTAGTGTTCATTGCATAATAAATAAATCTAGCAAGAAACTAATAGAACTGCTTAGAGACTGAGACACCAAAGAAAAAAAAAATGAGTGACAATTCTGAAATATTCAAATGTAGAGAAATGTACATCAGTTGGGCAAATGCTAAAGCCAGAAGACAAGCAGATATTAGAGCATTTTTTGGAAATGAATGCAGTATCTTGCATGTGCCTAAAAACCTGAGTTATTTGTGCATCTAAAAAAGCTGTTAGTGTATGAAGTAATCTTGAAATGAAGCTGTCAACAAGAAAATAGGTTTAAAATATTAAAATATATACTTACAACAGTTTCAACATTATTATTGTTATAATATGAATAATATGAATAATGTAGATCTGACACAAGTAGAAGCTATTCAGAATGGCAAGAGAGTTGGGGGTGTGGCCAAGGATGAGGTCTGAGTAGCATCAGATTTTATCAGCTCCACTATGACAACTTCTTAAACCTGGAATTTTTGCCTTCTGTCCATAAAACTGGAACTTGTCTTTATCGATTTTGTTTAAGGACAACTATTTCTACAACAATATCTTAAAAAAATACCAAAGAGGACAGATTCTCTTGGAAATATTCAACTCATCTAAAAACACCACCGTGAGCTTTTCAAAAACTAGCAGCCAGGACTCCACTCTCAAGAAGGAAATTCAAACCTTATTGATCAACCTACACGACTTAACAACCAAAATTGACAAAATAGACTCGAGGATTGGCAACTTTAAAGAAAAAAGTTCTAAGCATATGGATTTGCTACATGATGACCTACAACAACAAAAAACTCAAATTACTGGTATAGAGGAAGCCCTTAATGATATGGACTACAGAATAAAAGAAAGTGAAAATAACATAGAATTCCTTCTTAAACAAAATACTGATTTGGCAAACAGATCTCATTGCAACAATATTAGGATTTTTGGGCTACCTGTTAACATTGAGTGCAATAATATGGTAAGCTTTTTAACATCATGGTTACCAAAAACTTTAGACTTACCAGAAGCTTTATCATTTGGTATAGAATGTGCCAATAGATCCCTATCTACAACAAATTCAAATATGAAAATGCCCAAATCTGTAATTGTCAAATTCTTGTCTTTATCCGATAAAGAAATGGTCCTTAAAACTGTGTGGGCAAAGGCACCAATAAAATTAATGAAACAGTGATACGCTTTGACAATGACTATTCCTCTATGGTAATAGCAAAAAGAAAAATCTTCTTACCACTAATTAAAGAACTTAAAAAAGCCCAACTGAAAACACACCTGTTGTTTCCTGCAAAGCTAAAGATCTTTCTACCAGAAGGTCCCAAGGTATTTGAAGATTTGGACTCTGCCCTGGCTTATATTAAAAATCATAAAATTCTTGATAAAATAGATGAGATGGAATGGGCAAGCCCATCTCTTAAGAGAATGGCAACTAGTTCATCGTGGTAATCTTCAGATAAACAGAAAAGACTAAAAAATAAATGACTTTATTTCTTGATTTTTTTAAGTCATTTTTTTTCAGTTTAACTCTCTTTATAACCTAAAATGGATTTTCTTGTTTCATAGCCCTTAACAAGGTAAGACAGAATATGTTGTTATATATAGTAAACAATCTTATAACATCCATTAAATAGTCATGATGAATGGGGCTAAGGGAAAGTGATGTGGGGGGAAGATGGAGTAAGGGAAAATAAATGTTTATTTTTTTTTTAAACACTATATATAAAACATATTAGCTGAGACAAACATCATAGAATATATTTAAATGACACTGACATGAATATATTAGTTCTACTATACACATTTAATGTATATATGTACAGGATTGACTTTAATATGTTACAGTTTGATGAGTACATAGGACTGCTTTGGTTTGTCTTGTTCTGCTTTCGTCATATACATAGTACTATTCACATCCAACTTGTTGTTTGCCACATTTTCACTTGCTATCTACGTTTTGGGAGTAACAGGGATGTAAACTAAACTAAAGGTCATGTTTTAAAGTCCCTATGATGTATTAAATAACATACATTGAATTGTTGCAGTATACCTGAAGACGTGTTAACAGTGTTAATTGCGAGTCTTACAACATAGCTCATATTTACACATTCATTTTCTCAGCTTACTAACTGGTAAAAGCTAAAAAAAAGACTACCTTATGCTTTTTTCCAGCTGAAATCAGTTTGGGAGACAATTTTAGTCCTACAGGTCTCATGCAGCACATCCAGGAGTTGAAATCATCTTCAACACTTTTCGTAGCAGTGTGGGAAAGGAAGTAAGCAGCCTGATGACCTCTGAACTCTAATGTAATACAAACACGACAAAAACTATTTAAGACACGGAAAACAAGGAAATAAAATGGTCACTATTTGAATATAGAGAAAATGGACACCTTAGCTCCAAAAGAAAATAAATATAAGTGAGTTATATGGGTTCATAGGTGTTTACTAGGCTAATGGCTCTGAGGCCTTTGCAAGCTTAGCCATAAGATTACCCTGGTATAGTGCCACCTGACCTTAGTTCCCAGTGCCTCTGTCGAGTAGAGCCACTGGAGTTATCCCCAGGGTGAATTTTCTGTTTCCCATCCACTCATCAAGATTTCTCTTGAAGAGGGTCAGTGAGGTGCTCTGCTTGACATGTATGGGAAGTCTGTTCCATAGCATGGGCAGTCTCTGAGTTATGAACCTGTTCCCCCAGCATGTTCTGTTAATTGTGGTAATGACGAAATGCAACCAGATGACTGTGTACCCAAGAAAAACGCTGCTCACACAGTTGACTATCCAACATTTTAATGACTCCAATAAGACACGAAACACAAAGATTCCACAACAGTAATGGTTAAGCGCTTTCATCTGCTACAGACAGATTTCATCAGAACCCTGACTCTGTCTGTAGCAGATGAAAGCGCTTAACCATTACTGCTGAGGAATCTTTGTGTTTCGTGTCTTATTGGAGTCATTAAAACGTTGGATAGTCAACTGTGTGAGCAGCATTTTTCTTGGGTACACAGTCATCTGGTTGCATTTCGTGGTTTACCAGTATTTTTTCTACGTTCCTTGGTCTTAATTGTGGTAATGAGGTTGAGGTCT
Organism: Protopterus annectens; assembly: GCF_019279795.1. NCBI lineage: Eukaryota > Metazoa > Chordata > Ceratodontiformes > Protopteridae > Protopterus > Protopterus annectens. The sequence continues at coordinate 814,435,724 of NC_056728.1, read as the reverse complement.
CTGTAGTGTGTGGTGCAGAGGGATTGGGGTTTCTTTAGATGTAGTATTTCTAACAGAGCTGGGTCAGACATGGCTTTGTAAGTCAAGCAGATATATATATATATATATATATATATATATATATATATATATATATATATATATATATATATATATATATATATATATATATATAGAGAGAGAGAGAGAGAGAGTAGATATGTTTTAATGATGTTAATCTTTTTTTAATTCAAATATTGAAATCATAGGTTTATAGGTTCATAGATTAGTACTAATCTAACTGCCCTTATGAGTCATTTTAAGCCTAGCCAATTATCCCTTGTGAGACTCAAACCCTGCACCATGTGTTTGTAAGGAAAACACTTTAACCATTAGGCCACCCTCCCAACTGGGTTGAAAATTTTTCTCTTAAAAGATAACGTATGTGTCTTGTCTGGAATGAATGTTTAATGTTATACAGAGAGGAAACCACTACTATTCCTGAATGCAGTCTTTTTATATTTAGACTTTGTTGAAAAGAAGACTAGCTACATCTTGATCCATAATGGATGTTACAAGGTGCACAATGCTTTGGTCCTGTTTTTTGGCATAATGTTGTATATATGTCCTTTTATCAGATATCCCTTTAACAGAGCAGACAATCTTCAGATTCTTGCTCACATTTCAGAGAAGAGCTTGAAAAAATATTATATGGCTCTTACTTGCTTCTTGCCTGGATGGATTCTTGCTAAAATTCAAAGTCTGATTATATTTGCATTCACAGTCTGTTGCATACAGAAACTTGCAGAATATACACTGATGAGAGAATATACTTTGAAGCACTTGTCTTTAAGAGCAGTAACCAATAACTTTTATAATAAATAAAACTGGACAAACGTTGCAGCTTAAAAGTACTGTTCCAACTTTACTTCTCATATAGTACAGATGATGTGAGAGATATAACATTTACCTTGGGACTTGTGTCCCTACCAAACCTCTCTAACCTAGCTGGATTTATACAGCTCTTTATATACTCTTTTTAGTCATGCATAAACATATTTTGGAGAATTGCTTATCCTGTAGAAACAATACTAAACTTCCTTGTTTAACAATGTCTTGTAAGAGACCAGCTTTTCTGACAGTGTGAATATCCTGTAACAGTGTCCTGATGTCCATGTAGAAAAACATATTTTTGAGAAAACACATTGTCAGAGATCAACTTTTCTGACAGTGTGAACATCCTGTATTTTATTTGGATCTTTGTATAAAAACATCTGTCATCCTGTTTTTCCATGCAGAATAACATGTCATTGTTCTTAAAAAGCAGATTGTTCTTGCATACATCCTGTTTTGAGTCTGTAAGGGAATAATGTCCATTCAGCAGATTCCTTTTCCAAGCCATGGTCATTTAGTATGACTGCTGATCACATATTACTTAAACTTTGTTTTTGCATTTAAGCAAGCCTTTTCTTTCAGCATATTTACAACATAATTAATTTCAGATTTATATTCATAAAATCTAACAATTCCCTCTGTTTTTAAACATACTCAAAACATTTTATATAGAAAACACAAGAAACAAACCTTTAGTTTGATACTACAAATCAAAATGCAATTTTACATAGTTAATACAATGATATTAAAGTATTACTACCAAAACTGAATGTATTTAAAACTTTTTCTTTTGCAGACCATTCTGTGAAAATATTTTATCAGTTATAAGCTGTGTCTGCTTTAGTTTAACTTGATCAATTTATTCTTTTGCAATCACAGAATTTAATTTATGACAGAACTGTTTCATTAACTCTTTGCAGCTGTTAAATTAACTATGAGACAATAACTATGTGCTACTGCAAGCATTTATACACTACTGAAAACACACAATCTCAATGTCATTTTAACCATCACATTGTGTTCATGTCTCTGAACTGCTACAATGTATTCTGTACAGTATGTATTTACATAGACTGTTTGCTGTTCATGCATTTCAATTTACTAGGTATACTGGACCCACTTTTTTTTTAAAACATGTTTTTTCACACATATTTATTACTAGACATTCATTTAATTTGTACTGAATTCTACTGCATTTGTACATACAATGACTATAAAGTACATTTAGTCTAGTCTTACAAATTTAATAACATTAATATTAAGCAAAATCTTGGAAAATGTTTGTCTCTTTAGAAATATTTAGTGGAATTGACACCAAATCCATATGTCCTGTTATTTTAAACTACATACTCAACAATTAAAAATATTCATGCTTTTTTATACCAACATTGTTTTGCCAAAAACATATTAAAAATAGTGACCATTCTTGCTATTAGAAACATTTATGCATTTTTGCATATCTTTATTCTCTCTTGTATAGCTTTAATAAAGCAATTTTAAATCATCTCTTGTTTTTTCTAAACAATAAAATAATAACCATTATGATAGCTATTAACAACTTGTAAAATATCTTATCCTGTCAGGTTTAATCCAGTTTACCAGTATTTCTAATACACTAATACCTGTTTTTCCCTCTACCTAAAAGAGTATTGTCAAGAATGAATGAGATATATATATTTTTTCCTGTAGCTTTATTTTAGACCCTTATTATTTATTTTTATGTAGCTTTATTTCAGACCCTTGTCACAGTCTGTTTATACAGTCAGTGTAAAACTGAGAAAGTACCCCTCCCCCTGCAGTACTTCAGCACTGTTTACCTGCCCTATGCTGTGAAAATAGAATGTATGTCAGCCTAACACTATGGTTATACATTTATTTTATTAAATTATGAACTTTTGTCTGATTTGATAATTTTTTATAAAGCTTTTGCTGTTTACTACCACTAGTAGGCATTTACATTCTCCTGCACAATTGATTTGAACTGTATATATACTATAGCCCATTTGCTGTCTGTACTTGATGCAACTGAGGTTTTTTTTTTGTCCTTTTAACATTTACTCGCAAACAGATTATCAGTGACATCTATGCACAATTGTGGCATTTTATGACAATTACTAAATAGTGTTGCTTGTAAACATTTTAACAATTATGTTTTAATAACAATGATGCTTTAGAAAAACTCAAGCTACTTGCCTGGCAATCAGTCTTGTTGTTTATCTTATCTTTCCAGCATTTCCTGTAACTATTCATTCAGTCTAGGAAGGTCTGAGCTCACATTTCATACTCTGTAAACTATAGTTAATTCTTTTAGCATTTTTCCTTTAATGTGATTTTGATTTGCATAACTATGCATTTATACTACATAAATAGACATCATTTTATAATTACCTTACATGGATTTCAGTATTTTTATTTATTTATTTAACTATTTAACTGTCCCGCCATTAATTTTACAAAACTGTTTGAATAATACCATCTGTGATTTTATTTATTTTTAAAATTCAGAACTTTAACTGTTTGGTGTTACTATATAATTATAAACAAATTGTAAAAACAAAATAGATATTAGTTTAACCAACACATTTATATTTATATTATTTATATTTGCTGTTGTCTGCCTTATTGTAACAGATGTACTCTAGATGAAAAGAACACACATGCATGTCTGTCTTGTATCTGTATATCTTTATACAAGCATGCCAGTCTTGTGACTTTAAATTTTTACTCATCTATTTTTATTTAATTTTATACACTAGAACAGTTTTGTTTACCTTTTGACTATGCTAATGAATGGCATTCATATGCTTTACTTTACTGTAGTACTGATAGATGTCTTGCTTTAACTGAATGAAAGTAAAACATTTAAGAATGATTTGTCCAGACATCAGATCCTACCATCCTACCATGTATGTTTAACCATTTTCAAAACATAAACATATTATAAAATATATTTCTTTTGCACAGATTAACTGTGTATGCAGGAAGTTCCCAGTCTCTGTCAGTTCAGCTAATTTATTTTCTTTATCCTGGAACTTCTGTTGAATTTCCTGTGATGTTGCATGGTTTTTCTGACATTCTTTAGTAAGCTGTTCTGCTGAATTTGAAACTCCTATGCACTTTTGAAAAGATGTATGTATAACTTGTCTAAGCTTCCTGAACTCATTGTGTCTGTCTTTTAGAAGTTTACTACATTCCTTTGTCACAAAATGTACTAGGGGTTCTATCAGTAACTGATTTGACTCACATGTGGTGACAGGACATAACTGTTCAACATTAGAATGTAATGGAAACACTTTACCCTTAGTTAATTTTTCAGATCTGTCTTTACAGTCTATTTCTTTCGCAATATGATGCAATATTTTTTTATGACATAATACACAAAATGCAGTTTTTGTTGAAGCACACAATAAACATTTGTCATATTTCACATGGTTTTCTTTGAGATACCAGTCAAATATTGTAATACATTTGCATAATGCCTTACTATCAACCTGCCCTAATAAGGTTTTACATTTACTAATGTGCTGTGTATACCAACATAGCAATTTACTAAAGTTTGGTTTACTCCTGCATGAATTATAAATCATATCCATACTGTCTAATAATATACAACCTGTCTAGGAATACAGAAACTATATATGAATATACAAACTGTCTTAAGAATATAAAAACTGTCTTAAGAATATACAAACTGTTTTAACATCATCCACATGTTACATATGTGACACAGAAAAAAGTCTTACCAGTTAGCAAGAAAACAGGTGATCAGGCTGCTATTGCAGATGGCTGGAAATTTTTCAAAGTCACTTGAGAAGCTGGGAAAGCACAACAGGCAGTGGACTGATGGGCTAGTGGATATCCCCCTTTTCTTGAAGAATTTATGGCACTGCGAATTTCTTGAACTAGTCTCACTCCGGATTGTAGACGTCTAAAAAAACTTTACTACTGCAAGCTGCATAAACTGGAATACTTCTGTTCAGAATTGACACATACGTACAAATGTTAGTTACTGCAATTTAACTGAAGTGACCCTCTGCAGGGCTTACCATCACTCCTCCTGTGTTTGAATGCAGATTGTAGGTTCAAGTGCAGGCTAGCTTGCCATTGAAAAAATTATATGGAGCTAGTCACTCAGCTGCCTCGCCATTGAAAAAATATTATATGGCTCTTACTTGCTTCTTGCCTGGATGGATTCTTGCTAAAATTCAAAGTCTGATTATATTTGCATTCACAGTCTGTTGCATACAGAAACTTGCAGAATATACACTGATGAGAGAATATACTTTGCAGCACTTGTCTTTAAGAGCAGTAACCAATAACTTTTATAATAAATAAAACTGGACAAACGTTGCAGCTTAAAAGTACTGTTCCAACTTTACTTCTCATATAGTACAGATGATGTGAGAGATATAACATTTACCTTGGGACTTGTGTCCCTACCAAACCTCTCTAACCTAGCTGGATTTATACAGCTCTTTATATACTCTTTTTAGTCATACATAAACATATTTTGGAGAATTGCTTATCCTGTAGAAACAATACTAAACTTCCTTGTTTAACAATGTCTTGTAAGAGACCAGCTTTTCTGACAGTGTGAATATCCTGTAACAGTGTCCTGATGTCCATGTAGAAAAACATATTTTTGAGAAAACACATTGTCAGAGATCAACTTTTCTGACAGTGTGAACATCCTGTATTTTATTTGGATCTTTGTATAAAAACATCTGTCATCCTGTTTTTCCATGCAGAATAACATGTCATTGTTCTTAAAAAGCAGATTGTTCTTGCATACATCCTGTTTTGAGTCTGTAAGGGAATAATGTCCATTCAGCAGATTCCTTTTCCAAGCCATGGTCATTTAGTATGACTGCTGATCACATATTACTTAAACTTTGTTTTTGCATTTAAGCAAGCCTTTTCTTTCAGCATATTTACAACATAATTAATTTCAGATTTATATTCATAAAATCTAACAGAGCTGTTTGATAATACAATTACTTTTAAGCATTTTTCAAAATACCAGAGCATTATATACACATATTAGAATAAGCAGTGAATGGATGGCTATTACCTTGATGGACATATACATTCAGGCATAGTATTTTTCTTGGTGTATTGAACCCAGTGGTATCTAAATTCAGGCAGACCAGGCTCGTGTAAACTTTTTGAAGGGATTTATATTAAATACACTGAGATAAGGACAAATCTCTTTGTTGGATGCATGGTGGGGTGAATTCAACATCATACAAGCAGCCCATTTAATCCTAAGTTGTAATCTATTTGGCTGTGTCTTTTCTTTCTCTTTTTCCCTTCACTTTTAGCAATTATGACAACATAGTTCTAGAAAACAGGAAGTCATGTTATCTTCTGTCCGTTCATGCTAAAGCTATTTAATGTATGTTGTAAGTCTTTGTAAAAACGGTTTACTGCCAACTACTATAGATAGTAATGAAAATGTTCTCTTTCACATTTTTAGAACATGTATAGTAGTTTTAAGTGCAGTTGAGTTAGTTTACATATAGTCTAAAAGATATTGTAACTGCACGGCACTTGTGTTTGCTCTTACTTGATTAAAAGAAGAGGGAGAGTGAGCGGAGGGGAAGAGAAGGAGAAACAGGTAAATATGCAGTTATAATTTTAATGGATGACAAGTGTATCTCATAATTCAGACATATTAGGGAAAAGGAAGCAGAGCAAAGAAATAAAGGAAAGTATGTATGGAACAGAGACAGATATAGTTTAAAATAATACATTAACAAATGTGTATAGATAATGTATATACAGTTTTAAGATTATGAATTCACTAAGGAGTTTAATATCGATAAAGGTAAAACATAATAGTTTTATACTCTCTTCTAGTTATAAATTGTCAAAACAGTAAAGGTAATATGCTCGTGTTTTCTTTTTCCTTCTCACTCTTCACTTTCACCACACTTTAATCTGATAAGACATTAATAATATACTGAGATTTTGTCAAACTTATGGAATTTTATGATGCATACCTATACATAGATATTGTTATTATATTCACTGATTTTCAATGACATTTGTTACAAGATGTATGAGATGGTCCTATTATTTCAGAAATAAGTATACTCATAAGGATGATGTTATGCGTCATTTCTCTTAACGGCATAACACAATCTTAGGGTGTCTTTTGCTTCTATATATTATAATTATAAATCAGTTTAGATTATTTTGTTTTAACCTTTTAGCTATTAATCCATGTGTTCATATAGATTATCAAAGATTCCTTTTCCTTTATCAGACACATTAGAATCTAAACATTCAGTAGAGAATACAATATAGGGCATATTATAATTTGTGAAGATTAAACAGGAGATGAGTTATATCTTAGTATAGTTAAACAATTCATATGAACAGTACTTACAAATAATTTGGAAACAAGTACTAAATACGATTTTAAGGTGGTTGCTGATTGTCTGCTCCTATAGAAGGGGGGGGGAATCTAAGTAGATGATGCTACTTGGATTGAGAGCTTATACCTCCAGGCTGGTAGCAGTGCTATATTTTAAAGTTTTGCAATATATACATAGTTATAAAGTTAGTTCTTATGTAACATCCACTTTTTCCATCATTTATAAGTGTACTTTCTATAATATTTCTGATTCACTTCATACCCACAATAAATTATTATATATGATTTGGAGATTTAATACAACTTGTTCAGGAGGGAAAACTATAAGAATAATTTTAGGAAATGACAAGACATATGTTTTACTAACACCCATATATATTTAGAATGGTCACGCTAAAAGGCATTTCAATTAACATTAATGGCTTAAATAACCCATGCAAAAGAGGAAGTTTATTTAGATATTTATCCTTACACAAATCCATTCTGATTTTTTTTTACAAGAAACACATTTGATGAGAGAAAATATAAACACATTAAATACTAACAAATATACAGTCTTAACAAGTTCAGAACATTCTAAGAAAAAAAGAGGATTGGCCATCCTTTGGAATAAACTTCCAACCAAAACTAGTAAGCAGCAGCAATCAGAACCTTGACTCCTAGAGTTGATGTATAATCCTCTTTATTACGAATAAAACTGGACCACAACGAAACAGTGAAACAGTTGTAAACAATATAAAATGCAGTACTAAGCGCTTTCACCCTTCCATGTCAGGGCATCATCAGAGTACAAAATAACTTAGCCTAGAACGTCCCTTAAATACAGTTGCTATGATTAATCTAATTACATAATTATGTTAATCAACACTCATTGACTGAAGCTTGTATTGTGTTAGCAGTGAATAAGAAATACATTTAAAATAAATTAAAGGGAAACTGCTAATGCAGACATTAAACATAAATTTTACCCTTGTATCAGTTTGTTATAGAATTTTAAATTTTTTTAAAAATATTGTGTTCGTACTACAATTCCTCACGTTGAGATACACATTTGGTATAAATTTATTTGGGTCTATTTTTGTATTTGTATCACAAAAAATATATCAAATAATTTATACAGTTGTGAATTAGTGTAATGAAAATGTTTTACCAATAAGTTAAACACTAAATATAATATATGTATATATATATATGATAGTTATTAGGTAATAAGTAAAAAATAAATATTAAATATTAATTATTAAATGTTATAAAACTGAATAAAATCTAATTTGATTTGATATATGTGTGTTAACGTTACATTTAAATTTAATACATTTTATTTTGTTATAATGGTGTTTTAATAAGAATAAATTAATTATATAATGTTACGTTAACATCATGAATTGTACCAATTATTGTTAAATTTAATAAGTTATATAGATAAAATGAATGAACTTGTTAAAAATGGGAATAAAAAATAGTTTGAGTAATTTATAACAATTAGTTTTAATGATTAAAAATATATGTACAAACATTATTGTATCTTTAGATTGGTGATGTCTGACTACATGACTATTTATTGTGTGTGTATATATGTTATAATTGTACAAATAAGTGTAATGCCTGTGAGAAACATGTATATGTAAAAAATGTATATAATATATGTATTAAATATAATAAATATATATGTGAAACATTGTGTGTGTGTCATTAACTACTAAATAATTTGTGATTTTAACTTCAATATACTAGTAATGGAAACTTGTTCGTTGATGCCTGGCCACTTATTGGCGTTTAATCTTAGTTGCCAAATACATTCTCTGGCTTCCAAAAGGGTCTTAATATCGCCCCCATTGTACAACTTGTGTTGTGGTATTCTATCTATAACGAAAAATAGAAATTTTTTGAAATTGACACACACCGTACTGTGAATATATAAGGCACTTGTTTCTTTCTTTATCTTAATGTCACTGGTGTGTTCAATAATCTGAGTTTTAGTTTTCTGTGTGTTTTGCCTATATAAAAGGCCTGACAACTTGTACAAGTAGCAGCATAAACAACCATAGAGGTATTACAATCACAAGTTCCTGGACATCTAATTGCTTTTTCATAATTGTATATAGATAAATATGGTCCATTGTTAATGAACCTACATGAACGACATCGTCCACATTTGTACATTTTGGATCTCGTATACATTTCATTACTAAATGGTTTCTCAAATAAATTCTTTAGACTTCGCCCCTTACTAAAAGTACATTTTGGCTTGTTACCAAGTATTTTCCCCAAGTCAACATTGATTTCTGTAATAATGTTCCATGAGTCATACATCACTTTAACAATGTGTTGAGATTTTTCATTAAAAGGGATGATGAAAGTGTCATGTCCAACATTCCTGATATTAAATACATCGTTACATGATAATCCATAGTGTATAATGGGTTTATATAGTGTTGTCCTATTACTTTTTATACTATTACCAATTCTTGATACCAACTCCTCTGGATAAGCTCTAGCGGTGAACATATTTTTTAGTATGGTGAGCTCATTTAAAAAGGCCTCTTCATTGCTCACTAATCTTGACAGCCTCACCATCTGGCCCTTAACTAAATTCGTTTTCTGGTGGTTCGGGTGGCTACTATCAAAGTGTAGAAATGAATTGGAGTAAGTTTTTTTCCGATAAATGTTAGATTCTACTTTGCCATTTTGAAATGAAATTGTGATATCTAAGAAGTTAATCTTTTCGACATAAGTATGACTAGTGAATTTCAAAAAACTAGTAGTTGAACCAATATATGTAATGAATTCTTTAAGCTCAATCTCAGACCCCTTCCAAAAGATTAAAATATCATCAAGAAATCTTAGATAGATCAAAATGTTACTCCAATAGGTACTAGTAAAAACATGTTCCTCCTCCCATGCTGCCAGCACCAAATTAGCATAAATTGGGGCACATTTGGCTCCCATTGCAACACCGTTTTTTTGTCTATAATGTTGACTATTAAAATAAATAAAATTATTTTCTAGAACTATTTCCAACATCTGTGACAACAGTCTAGTTTCAGAGTTGCTATAGCCACTGTGTTTGTTGAGACAAATTTCAAACAACTCAAGCCCTTCTTGGTGTGGAATCACACTAAACAAATTAACAACGTCAATGGTGACCATACAAAAATCAAAATGACCGTTAAAAGAATCAACAAAGGCACGTAACGAATCTAAGCAGTGCCACGAATCTCTAATAATGTGTGGAAAGTCTGACAAAACTTTTTTACACTTAAAATCGATATAGGCAGCCAAAGCCTCTGTTTTTGATCCTTTGGCGGAGACTATAGGTCTAAATGGAGGGTTATCAAGATGTTTGTGAATTTTTGGAATCCCAAAAATAGAGGGCACTACTGGGTATTCCACTGATAAATAATGATAAGTTTGTGCATCAATCATTCCATCCATCAAAAATTCGTACAGCAGCCAATCAATTTTAGTATAGGCCATGTCCACTTCGTGTCTATTCACCTTAACATAAGTACTTTCATCATCCAATAATCTGGCCATTCTATCTATATAATCACAAGTCAACATAATAACTACACCACCTCCTTTGTCTGGTTTCATTATTCTGAACTTGTTAGAATTGGTTAGCTCTTTTAAACAAAAACGTTCTGCTGAAGTTAGATTATATGTAATACTGGTTTTTTCATTAAGTATTCTTCTTATGTGTGTTTCACAAAGTTTTTCAAATATGTGTATAATGAGATTCTGAGGTGGTATAAATGTACTATGACGTTTAAGAGTGAGTCCTTTGTCCAATGTGGTTGGGTTAGAATCATGAAAAAAAACCTTTAAATTCAATAACCTAGTATAAGTTTTTAAATTAATCAGGACTTCACCAATATCTAACTTAAAGGTTGGCACAAAAGTGAAACCTTTACTGAACAATTTTAGGTGTGTGGTGTCGAATGTTTTGTCAGTAAAATTATACAAATTAAAACCCATATAGTTAATAACTTTTATTCCATTAGTTGGGTTTGTCATGGCAGTGTTGACCCTTATAGTCTGTTGTTGCACAATTCCAACCTCTGGATTTGAATGTAATGTTAGCAAGGTACCACTTGGTGTGAGGTATGAATTGTCAAACTCCACATTACGTTGTGTTTCACTTTGTGCTACCATCTGCCCCTTCTGTTGCCTCCATTGTTGTAGTTCCTTTGAACATAATAGTTTTGGCTGCCCTGCCTCTCCCTTATCCTATCTGATCTCCTTAGGGCTGGCTGCTCTAAAAAAACTGACTGTGCCTCGTCATTATTATCAAAATTGCTTCGATAGCGTAAATCATGGTCACCTTCAGCGTTAAATTCATCAAAGTTAGAATGTAAATTAGTATTCCCATTTGTATTAAAATTTGTACTAAAATTCCTACCATTCCCTGCTGTATTGGTGTTTCGAGTGTGATTATGTAATTTCATATTTTTATATTCCCTAAAATGGTTGTAAACTCTGTTGTTTTTATAATCGTTAGTATCTCTCTCGATTTTTGAGTTTTTAATGTCTAAACCTTTAGTAATATATCTGTCTAAATCTCTAAATATATTTTCCATTTTGATCTTGTTGTACTCAAATAAAACATCTGCTTTAATACTTCTATCTAAATTACACAGTTTATCCTTTAAGACATTTAACTTATCATTGTTATTTCGAATAATGAGTTTTAAAAGCTCAAAACCAGTGTTATCAAAAAGTCCCTTTAACTCTGAAAAAAGTGGTGTGCCTTCAGCGAACCCATGAGGCAGCTTGAAGATACGAAGTCCCTTAGGGACTTGTTTTAGCTCTAGCAAACGTTCCAAAAAGGCGTTATCCATCTGTAGAGATTTAAAAGTTTTTAATGTCTTTTCAAATTCCTCAAGCCTTGAATTGAGTGTACCTTGGTTCGGAGCTGTGACAGAACCTGCTCTATTCAGGTTTGGAGCTGTAAGGAACCGATTGAGGTCAATATTACCGTTAGATGAATTGTTTGTATGTACATTTACTCTACGAACCGTCTGATTGTGTTGGTAGCTGTTGTTAACATTTGAAGGTATCCCCGAGACGTCTTCTCTCCCTGACGTCACTGCCTGACGCTGAGGACTGGCCGATCGTTGCCTGGCAACTGTGTTGTGTACACTAGTGTTTGGAGTTGAATGCAAAGTGAGGAGCCGCTCCTGTGAGTCTGTGATAATCATTTCCGATTCATTGCCTCCTAGGTGTTGCTGTTCGTTTAAAGCTTTGATAAGCTTGTTGGTAATATCTAAGTGCTCCTGTAGCAACCGCTGCATCATAGTGACAGTTGTTGGTAGATCCAATAATCAAAGTCACAGATTAATAAAAGCCTTTGAATATAAATGAATACAAGCAGAATGTATAGTGCAACAATGTTGGATCTTTCACCCTAGCTCAATAATTTCTAAGTCTTTCAACCAAAGGCGAGGTAAATTGCCGTTATTGGTCTCAGTGTTATAGTTGGATGTAACGAAACTTCCTACGAGCTGTCTTTAATACAAACGTTATTAAGGTAGGTTGAGCACAGTCATTGATGTTACTGATGACAGAATTTTACTACAGTATAGAGAAGCTTCCTGCAAATAGTCTTTACCCCTAATGGTGAAATGAAAGGTAAACTCTGTTCATATAACACAGCTGTTAAACAAGGATAACCGCTCTCCTTCAGTATGTTAGTACAACCGATGCACTAACTGCTGAGCAAATAGTTGTTTATCACAATGGGCTAATGAGTGCGATATTGCTGTGTTAAAAAATGTACACACTGTATAAATTATTTGATATATTTTTTGTGATACAAATACAAAAATAGACCCAAATAAATTTATACCAAATGTGTATCTCAACGTGAGGAATTGTAGTACGAACACAATATTTTTAAAAAATTTTAAAATTCTATAACAAACTGATACAAGGGTAAAATTTATGTTTAATGTCTGCATTAGCAGTTTCCCTTTAATTTATTTTAAATGTATTTCTTATTCACTGCTAACACAATACAAGCTTCAGTCAATGAGTGTTGATTAACATAATTATGTAATTAGATTAATCATAGCAACTGTATTTAAGGGACGTTCTAGGCTAAGTTATTTTGTACTCTGATGATGCCCTGACATGGAAGGGTGAAAGCGCTTAGTACTGCATTTTATATTGTTTACAACTGTTTCACTGTTTCGTTGTGGTCCAGTTTTATTCGTAATAAAGAGGATTATACATCAACTCTAGGAGTCAAGGTTCTGATTGCTGCTGCATCCTTTGGAATAAGTCACTACCTTCTCCTAAGATAATAAAGACATATCAGGATGATAAGGGAATGTTTTGTCTAGTCATAGTAGAAATAAATAAGAAAATGTTCACATTAGTCAAGGCATATTGGATGCCAGGTATAGGTATCAGTACAGTAAAGCAACATATAAACCTAGTAGTTCTCCTATCAAAAGGAAGCATTATCTTTGCAGGAGATTTTAATTGTATCCTAAAGGAAAATGAGTCTAGTACTCTGGGAAATAGAAAAATAACATCTCAAGCCAAACACTTAAAAATGTCATTAGTTTATACCATTTGAATGATATACATGAGCAAATTGATCCTAAATCATTACAATACACGTTCTACTCAAATAGACATAATTCTTATTCTAAGATAGATAGAATTTTGATTTCTGATAAAATAGTCAATGGTTTAATCAAATCCAAGATCATTTCCTGCCCGTTGTCTGACCATAACTCAATTACTTTTGAACTTGCTATTAATGTAGCATCCAATATACAAATCAGAAGAATACCAGCTTATCTTTCTCAATTAAAATAATTCAAATAATTCTTAGACCAAGAGATTCAAAACTTTATAGAAACAAATACCTCTTCAAACTCTTCAGACATATACATAGTGGATGTTTTAAAAACATATTTATATTTACAAATTAATAGTTGATACAGTAATAAAAGGAAATCTTGGGATAAAAACCTAAAGGAGTTACAGAATAAATTAGACATGATTAAACTAAATAACAAAGACAAGTGTAGTAATAGAGATATAAGGAATAAATTGATAAATTAAACATTGAATACAAGGAAATACTAAACCACAAGACTAGAATCAGCCTGGAAAAATATAAATTTCTATCTTTCTCTATCAATCCTAAATATTTAAACAATCTTAAAAAAACAAAACAAAAATACTTAATAAGCATAATCATATTAAAGAGATCTATTCTATAAAGAAAAAAAGAAGGTTTTTAATTTAAATGACATAATAGAAGAATTTAGAGACTACGTTCTTAAAATTAATCAAAATACAGTCAAAATGGAGCCAAATGACAAAATAAAAGAATTTATCATTAAAAACATCAATAAAAAACTTAACAAACAGCAAGCTGATCTTATAGATAAACATATAACTATTTCAGATGTTCAGTCCCAAATCAATACACTTAAACCAAATAAAGCACCAAGCAATGATGGTATAATTCCAGAAATTTATAAAATAATGCCAAAAAATGCTCTCACCTTACTTCAAAATGTATTCTCAATTACCCAGTATGAAGCTAAAACACCTCCATCTTGGAAATATACATTTATTACACCCATTTTGAAATCCAATAAAGACCCAAAGAATTGTTCCTCCTATAGACCTATCTCATTACTGAACGTTGACTATAAAATATTTATGAATATTTATGCGGAAAGATTGAAAACATTTCTCCCACTTTTAATAGAAGACGATCAAACAGGCATTATAGTTAACAGAAATACATTTGGTAACATTTAAAGAACTTTAGCATTGATAGCCTTTTCTCAAAAGGAAAAAATAGATCTGACATTAATAAGCTTAGACATAAACTCAACCTTTCATTCGGTAAATTGCATTTACTTATTTATATTACTTGAATGGCTAAATTTCTCTAACTTTGTAAATTTAATACAAAATAAAGGGGCATTAGCATATATTAAAATTGGCACATCTATTTCCCAAAATATACCAATTTTAAAAGGAACCAAACAAGGTTGCCCACTCTCTCCTTTAATATTTACCATAATAATGAAACCCTGGGCCAATGAAATAAGAAGGAATAAAAATATAGAAGGATTAAATATTAATACAGAAACCTCATCTAAAATTCAGCTTTTTGCTGATGATGTGCTTATAACATCAAAAGTGAAAGATTCTTCTATTGCATATCCATTCATCTCTACGGATAGTTTTCAAAAAATGTCAGCCTTAATCTTCAATGAGGATAAAACAAAAATTCTCCCTGTATATTCAAGTCAAAACAAACTAAAAGGGAAATATTATAAACATGAATTTCTCACTGATCAAATTACTTACTTAGGAATTGTTTTAGCCAAAGATATCAAAACTATAATCCATTTAAATTATCATAAATGCTTTGAAAATATACAAACACTCATAACCAGCTGGAGCACATTTTTTTACAATAGAAGAAATACTAACTATAATTAAAATGATAATTCTCCCCAAGATTCTCTACATTATTCAGTCTATTTTATTATTACCTTCTAAATTTTTAATTAAGAAAATAAACTCAATGTTAAGATTTTTTTTTGGACACCCAAAAAAACCAAGGATAGCTTTTAAATATCATTTACACAATTGGACAAAAGGAATAATAGCCTTGCCAGACCTAGACTCATATTCACTCTCCTCTGTAATCAAGACTATATCTCAATTAGTGGACTCATCTTATTATGGAAAATTTACTGGGAATTAATAAGTGCAGACTTAATTACAAAACCACAGACATATAAAACAGATTTATTAAATGATCCTATGTTATGGACTATAAAAGATTACTTCACTACTTATGTTTCATTAAAACATACAAGTTACATTTCTAATATCTTAATAGCGTTTAGAAACTTTATATATAAACAACCCATCTATAAGGAATGGATCTTTTTGTTGTTTCCCATAGCTTTTATACAAGATCTTGTATTATCATCAGATCCAAGTAAAAACTTACAGTTTAAATAAAAAGAATTAAAAATTTGGTTCCAGATGATATCTGATAGGAAAATTAAATCAATAGACCTACTCATACAATAATTTGATCTAGATGAATCCATTTGGCTAGATATGCAAGCCTTTAGACAGTTTCTATTAAACAAACTTGATTTGATGTCTCCTGCAGTAAAACAAGACACTTCCATTTTGATAGATTATCTGGGGTTAAATATACAACACAAATCCTCCCACAAAGGTAAACATTCTTATATCTATAGGATCATAAGAGAAGAAACATATACTTGTTCAGAAAGCTTTTGCAACTATTATTATTCAATTAATAATGAACTACCTGGAAAACAAGATAAAATATATTTATTGGAATCAGCTGGTAAAACATCTTCTCTTAAATGGAAGTTATACACCTGGAGGTCTATGTATAGAACATTTTACACACCACAAATTATGAATAAAATCAATAAGAAGGACAACCTATGTAAGAAATATAAATCAGAAATAAATGTAGGATCGGCACATATGTTTTATGACTGCTCTGAACTGAAAGCTTACTGAGAAATTGTTAATATCTTGTTGCAAGCTCTATTTACAGACTATTTTACCATAAATAGATCTATGGTTCTTTTTAATACATCTATTCCTACGTGTTAAAAAAATAAAACATCCTTTAATTTGGTCAATGGTAGCTGTAACCAGAAACATAATTACAAGAAAATGGATTGTAGAATCCCCTCTATCTTTTTCAGAGTTTAAAAATGGTATTACTGATCTCTGTTAGTTAGAACTTTTAACAATCAAATCACGAACATCTAAGAAAACATATACTTATAATGTATGGGTTAAGCTACAGAATTTGTTAAAAAAAGAATAAATTGTTTCATGAAATATTAATATGTTTAACTACAAAAGAATGTTATAAAAGTGGATGTTTTTCTAAATACTTCAGTTATTTAATTTATGTTATTTGGTTATATATACTACTATCAATTGTATGTTAAATCCAATAAGATCATTTATTATATATGAAAATCAATAAAACTGTTTTCAAAAAAAAAAAAAGACTGGTAAGAGAGCTGTGACCCTAAAAGACAGCAGACCTGTTTTCTAAAGATCAACAGAATTTGAGAATTTACAAATGCTGAAAATAATATATTTATATAAGAAATTAACTGGATGTACGAAAATATGGGATAAAGAAGTTTGGGTGTAAAAAGATCACAAAACCTTGGTAAGCATATTCAGGATGCTTTGTTCAATGTAGATCTAAGACTGCAGAGGATGTTATGTGTTCTGGAAAAACATAATTTGAAAGTGCAATACAGAAAAAGCAAAGAATTACACATAGCAAATGTGATTAATAGAGCATATTTACCAAAGATGTATGAAAACTGGTCATAAAACAGAACTAGATATGAATGTTGCAGTCACTATCTACAGAATTAAAAATAAAGGATTCCAGAGATGTAACGACACTGACTTAGAAATACATTTACTGAAAGAAGTTGCTGTAAGGGTGTGGTCTGAAAAAACATCATGAGTAAGGAAAGAAATGTAATCCTATTTTGTTTCATGGAATAAGTTGTATCTATGGCATAATGTTCAAAGCTAACAAAATAAAAATCCCCAATCAAATAAGAAAATAAATGCTTCAGAGGATACATGATTTACTTATGGAAAGAGTAAATATATATATATATATATATATATATATATATATATATATATATATATATATGTATATATATATATATATATATATAGAGAGAGAGAGAGAGAGAGAGAGAGAGAGAGAGAGAGACAGAGAAATATACATAGATATACAGTAAATATATATCTATAGATTATTTATATATATGAGAGAGAGAGAGAGATAAATATATGCATATATATATATATATATATATATATATATATATATATAAATACACTAGACAATCTCGATGTACTTGAAATCTCGAATTTCAGTACATCGGGACTGAATAGTGGAAAGTGCAGTTAATCAAAACTGCACTATGCCGAATGCGGAAGTGTCAAATCTGCAAATTTCGAATCCACCGCTATCGTGGTGTCACGTTCGTTACATGTGGTGCGGTTTGTGGATTTATCTGGGGTTTCAGGTAAGTGTTGTATGTTTGAGGATATTTGCTAGGGATTTTAATGTGTGTGAGTGTGTGCTGTGGTGTTTTTTGTGTGTTTGTGTGTTTAGTGCAACCTCGGAGTTAGGATATATAAGTAGGGGGGTGTGGGGGGTGTGGGGGGTGCAGGGGGGCTTGCCCATCTGCTTATAGATAGGTTAGGTGTGTTTCTGTGTTGTTATGTTTGTTTAGTTAGGTAGGTGTATGCATGTTTGATTATGTCTTGGTTTGTGTGTGTGTGTGTGTGTGTGTGTGTGTGTGTGTGTGTGTGTGTGTGTGTGTGTGTGTGTGTGTAAATGATTGCGGTTGTGGTATTCATGATTGTCGGTTTTCGTGTATGTGGGTTTTCAACTATTCAGTCTCAAAATACTTTAATTCGACATTTCAGTACTTTGAGATTGTATAGTGAATCCATATATATATATATATATATATATATATATATATATATATATATGTGTGTGTGTGTGTGTGTGTGTGTGTTTGTGTGTGTGTGTGTGTATGTATGTATAGCAGGAATATAGAATTAGACAAAACAAATATTGCAGAGATGTGCCATTTGCTGTTTGTAGAAAAGACAAGCTGAGTCTAACAAGGAATCCAAGCAGAGTAGCTAAAACCCTATCTGCAGTAAAGCAAAGAAATTATTCTGGATCCACTGAAAGAAAACTTTTAATAGGTGATACAATGTATGCGATTGTTTCTTTAGTAAACTGAATTTTACATTAACTTGTAAACTGAATTTTACATTAACTTGCTGAGAATGTTTTTAAACTTATTACTCAGCACTTCATCTGTTTGACAAATATAAGATGAACAAGCAACAGTAGATTACATGAAGTTATGTTAGAATGCCTTTTATTTGTAGGTGTAGGGCTTCCTTTAAGTCTCACTGGACCACAATTTTATACTTTCACAAAAGTCACATTTTAGTTCTTCAGGACACAGTAGTTATTAACTTCATTATAAGGTACCAGGGAAGCAGTGAACAGTTAAAATTTTACTATAGTCTCTTACAAACAGCATGAAACTGTGAAATGTTCTAGAATGGCTTAGTAATAACAGCTTACAGTACTTCTCTTTGTTGACCTTATACTCATACAGAACATCATGTTATTTTACTGTAGATGCTTCACATAAGTGCACATTTTAGAAATTTACAAAGAAAAAAAGAAAAAAAGGTAAACATATTGTGAGATCAAATGAAAGTTAACTTGGTACTGAAAATTAAGGGGAATATAAGACATGTTATTTCCTTTTTTCACTTTTCTCAACTTCAGGAGTTAAGTTAAATCTACATTTATGTGTTTGTAACATGTATTGTTATTTGATAATAAAAATTAAATGGAGAAACACTTGAGAGCTTGTGTCCTTATCTATCTATCTGAATATAGACTTAAGTTTAGATAGTAGTTTTGTATCTGATGATTGACACACTGCAATGGTAATGCCTCTCCTTTAGGGTGGCTTTACAATCTAAGCAGATAATTACAGACCTATCAGCCATACAATATTCATCTGCAAAGTCATGGAGCATATTATAACTGACCTCATTCACTGTGATATTACAAATCAAGTTAGATTTGACCCCCAATAGTTTGGTTTTGTGAGGGTATATTCTGTTTGTTTAATCTGGTAAATTTCTTTGAAAGGATTATGGAGGCTGCAGATCGCGGCAATGCAGTGCATGCAGCGTATCTTGATTTGGTTAAGACCTATGACACCATTCCTCAGGCTGGTATTATACAAAACCTAATGCTATAAAAATCAACCCATATGTGATAATATGGATAGCAAAATGACTGAAAGACAGAACCCACATATTGTGAGTTGCAAATGCTTCATCAGAAAGTACAAAAGTTACCAGTGGTGCCTCTATGGGCTCAGTGGTGTCATCTCTCCTTTTGTGGCATTTCTTTCTTAGATGTCCAAAAGGAAGCCAAGACATCTGGTTAACAAAGTTTGCAGATGATTGCATACTGAGGGTTGTTATTAAATCATCTTATGACAGCTAAACCTACCAGAAATAACTTGCCCTAGTAAACTCTCTGTGTACTAAATCAGGCTCAAACCAAATGCAGTAGTAGTATCATCACCTTTTGTAGACAACCCTCTTTTCATCAGACTGTCTAGATATCATATGATATCATATGATATTGTTTCTGCCAATTGTCTTGTTTAATTGCACCTCCATATATAAAAGGTCTCATCAACCATGGACATGTCCAGACTAAACTATGTTATTTACTTTTCATTCCCTCATCTTCATTCTCCCCATCTTGTATTGATGAACATAAACTCAAATGCCCCTTGTGCCCTGCAGTCATGATTACCACTCTGAGCTCATTGTGCTTTTATTGGCTTCCTTCCTTTCTACTCTATAATCTAGTCTGCTGAGATTTGGGGGGAAATGGTCTCATTTCTACATTTTAAACTATCTCTGTTGACATCATTCAACCAGAAATGGGTATTTCAAGAGCTATCAAAAGAAATACTGGTATTTTATGATCTATCCTCAAGCAATCAATGCAGTCTTACCTCTAGGGATCTAAACCTTGTCACCACAATAAACAGGACATGCTGGGGGGATAGATTCCTGTCCCAGAGACTTCCTATACTCTGGAACAAGCTACCCATCTATGTCAAGCAAAGTTCTTCATTAGCACTCTTCAAGAAAAATCTTGATGAGTGAATGGGAAATAGGAAATACACCCCGGGGATCACTTCTGTGTCTCTACTGGACAGTGGCACAGGAAAATAACGTTCTTGGATGGCATAAGCTATGGAACCTTGCTGGCTCTACTTGTGCTGATATGGTCATAACAAGGCTGAAATATGTATAGCTATAGCTATAGCTATAGCTATAGCTATAGCTAGTGGGATTTTGGCTTTATTAACCTGAAGGGTTGGGAGGGTGGCCTAATGGTTCAGGTGTTTGTCTTACAAATACAAGGTGCAGGGTTTGAGTCTCACAAGGGATAATTGGCTAGGCTTAAAATGGCTCGCAAGGGTAGTTAGCCTAGTACTAATGTATGAACCTATGAACCTATGAACATCGGCCCTTGGGCCGATAGCCTAGTACCTACCTATGAACCTATGATAACTTCCATTACAGATATCAGATTGACACTCATAACTCTACTTCTTTAAGGAATAGAACAACAATCCCTAATGTTATTATTTCCGCATTTTATTCTATTTATATTTGTTAACCAGGTAGGAGGGCTGGCCCAACTACCCTTTTAAGCAAGGATATGAGTCTAAACCTCAAAGTTTACTCTCTCATCATCTTATATCAATCAATCATGGTTATCAAGGAAATATATCCAGGGATAGTTTAGTTGCTTGTGATGATTTATTGGTGAAGTTACATTATTCCATATCACTCATGGGCAGGTACACAAGATTAAGGGAATTATGGAAAACAATTGGAATATATTATTGGCGGATGATGAATTGAAAGACTTAGTAGGTAACAATCCACACTTTGTGTACAAAATGGGATGTAATTTAAAGAAACATCTGGAACAAGGAGGGACAAATAGAGATGTATATACAACTAACATCAATAATAATAAATCCACTAGCAGGTGTGGAAATTGCAATCAGTGTTATGTCATAATGGAAGAAGGTAAAATTATCCTGGAAAACATTAACAATACTAATATAAGATTTAGACAGGGTAATTGCAATACAAATTATGTGATATATATGGCGAAGTGCAGTGCATGTCCTGGATACTATATAGGAAAGACGGAAAGACACTTTAATAAGCGTATATATGATCACCTATATAGTATTAAAAAGAAGGATCACAACAATGCATTGTACAGACATATAGATAAGTATGGAGAAACACATAAATTTAGATTTGCGATTTTAGAACACATAAAACATAATCCCAAGGGAGGGAATCGGAAGGCAACCCTGGGATTTAAGGAAGAATGGTGGCAACTGTTTACAGATGCATCAACTCCACCAGGCTTGAACGATTATATATCAGTTAAACCTATATTAAATATAAGACAATAGTGAAAAGTCTAAGGGATGTAGATGAGAAGTATGGAGCAATTACAGTACCAAAAAGTCAGTATACATTGTAAGTAAGGAAGTTAGTATCAACATTTATTTGAGACAGAAGTTGGTACAATTTAGAAAGAATTGTTATATGAATTGTCAATATATGTTATGTTTTGAATATAGAGATCAAATATTTTCAAGTGTAATTTAATAAGTATGCATATGTATATACTTTGAAATATGTATATATTTATATTTATATTTTACAGTTTTTAAACACAAGGAATTAGTGAAGTATACATGTACATTTTTTATTAACTCTTATTAATTGATATGACAACTTTTAATGATTACACTAGCATTAATATGTGTATTACAAAAGGTTTATTTAGTGATATCACTTTAAGGGCGGACCACTACTGAAATATTTGGTGCCTAAAAAGTTATTTAAATGTAGGTGATTGATTGTAACTTTGTTCTGAAAAAGCCCACATAAGAGGGGTGAATATCCTAGACCTGGTCATTACCAACATGGGCAACTGGTGTTCCAAACCAGAGGTCAATTCCTTGTTGGTCAGATCTGACCACAAGAAAATCACCCTAGATATCCACATCCCACCCCCATCCCCCATTAGGGAAACCACCGTAAAAAATTTCTCCAAAGCCAACTTCATGCTTCTTAAGGCAGAAGTGGCAAACTTCACAACACCCATGCTAATGGACAATAGAGATACAACTGCTGAATCCTATACAATTGCACTTTATAAGCACTTACACGAGTGCATGGATCGTGCAATCCCTAACAGAACCAAGATGCTATCCTCCAAAAAATGTAAGCCAGTCTGGTGGTCCCCTGCTATAAACAAACTCTATAACAGAAGAAAGAAACTGTTGCAAAAAAGACTAAAATCCCATGATTGGAGGAACTCCGTGGTCAGCCTCAGTAAGAAGCTGAGATCCCTCATAAAATCCTCCAAAGCTAGTTACGAAAACAAAATCACCACTGATTCTAAAGACAACCACAAAGCATTCTATAGCTATGTCAAGAATCTCAATGGCAACACTCAGATCTGCTCTGAGTTACAGCACAATGGCACTAAATATACGGAACCAACTGATATTGCCAACATCCTTGCAGATAGGTTCAATGCTAACTTTACCCCTCTCTCATCTCCTAAAGGGCCCATCTCTATACCAGAAGAATGCAAAGTACATGTAATCATGGCTGCACAGGTAAAAAACACACTCCAAAGCCAAGAACACAGTATCCATGGGACCTGACAACATCCTAGGCTGCGTTCTACATGAACTACAGAACAAACTGGCACCCCACCTAAGTACTATGTTCAGTCATAGCCTCACCTCGGGCTTTGTGCCCACTGAATGGCACACAGCAATGGTTATCCCACTCCACAAAGGGGGAGCCACCACAGACCCCGGGAACTACGTCCCATTAGCCTGGCAAGCCTGGTTTGCAAGGCTATGGAGCGTATCATCATGGAACTTATAAACAATGACATTGGTAATCTCCAAACTCTGGACCCTACCCAGTTCGGGTTTGTAAAAGGCAGATCATGCCTCCTAACCCTGACAGACTTCTTTGAAGAGGTCACCAAAGCCGTAGATGAGGGTAAGGTGGTGCACACAGCCTATCTAGATCTTGCCAAGGCTTTCGATACCTTCACCCACTCTGGAATTATAGACAAACTCACTATATATAAATCACTATGTCACAAGATGGGCTGCCATCTGGCTCACTGACAGAACCCACACTGTGAAAGTAGCAGATACTAAATCCAACTTCAGACCAGTGACAAGTGGAGTACCACAGGGTTCAGTCCTAGGTCCTCTCCTCTTTGGTATCTACTTCTCTGAAGTACAGGCTAACACAGAATGTCTTTGGCTAACAAAGTTCGCAGATGACTGCAAACTAGGAGCCATAATCAAAACTCCTAATGATGTGGACATCCTACAAAAGGGCCTCATTGAGACAGGTGCCTGGTGTCAAAGCCATGGCCTCAAGCTCAATGCCAAAAAGTGCATTGTCATCCCTTTTGGTAAAAGCTTTGTACGCATGAACTACCACATAGGCGGTAGTTTACTTAACACCAAAAATGTGATAAGAGACCTTGGGACACAGGTGGACAGTAGTCTCTCCTTTGATAATCACATTGCCACAGTGGTCAGGAAATCCTTCTATGTGGCACACCTCATCACAAAAGGTTTCTCATCCAGGAAAAAAGAGGTCATTGTTCCCCTCTACTCATCATTCATTCGACCCATTATAAAGTACAATGCCCCTTTTGGTATGTTCCTCACAAGACATCTACAACAACTGGAAAGGCCACAGAAATACCTCACAAAGAGGATTACTGGCCTCAAACAGATGCCCTACGCAGACCATCTAAAAAAACTCCAGCTTTACTCTGTTGCATATCGCCTACTCAGAGGTGATCTCTGCCTAACATACAAAGCTATGTCAAACCCAGAGCTGTTGGACATGCTCCACATAAAGAAATCTCAATCCCTCCAAGCTACACACTCTAGGGACCTAAACCTTGTCATCACAATAAACAGAACATGCTGGAGGGATAGATTCCTGTCCCACAGTATTCCCATACTCTAGAACAAACTACCTATCAATATCAAACAAAGCTCCTCATTAGCACTGTTCAAGAAAAATCTTGGTGATTGGATGGGCGATAGGAAATTCACCCTGGGGATCACTTCTGTGGATCTGCTTGACAGGGGCACAGGAAAATAATTTTCTTGGTTGGCAAAAGCCAGGGTACTGTATGGCTAGGCTTATATAGGCCCTACGGCCAATAGCCTAGTACCTACCTATGGACCTGTGAACCTATAAGTCACATCACTTGTCAAGTGCAATCCTAAACTGCTCTCAATTCCATCTGAACAAACTGTACAGTAGCTTGTAACATTATGTATTGACCTGATAAATGTGTGAGTGGTATAGATCTGTCCCTAATGACTGACCATTGCTCTGCAATTACTTTGTGGCACTTGAGAAGTGTAACTCCAGCTACTCTTATTTATTGGCACCATATATTTGCATAGCACGTATATAATGCTAAGTGAATTATGCCTTGCCATTTGAACCCCAGGCCATGAATGCCAAGATTTTAGGCATACACCATTTATCTGTCAGATTTTCATTTATGCAGCACTAGCATTCAGTAGTACTCAACCTAAAGTGTAGATTGTGGTTTCCTTCTTACTATAAGAAGGCTAAGAAGCTTTGAGAATAAAAGGGTTACTTTCCCTGTCCTATACCCTACAAAGAATCAGAACTATCTCCAGAGGAAATAAAAATACACAGTCTAGGTATTAAGCAATGCAATAGGCAGACACATAGAGACTCAAAGGATATTGTGCTGCTCTTCCGTCATCCTTTAGGTTCACTATTATAGGGGTCATTTTAAAATATAAACCAGATTTTCTAAGCTACTGGGCTTCACTGACCAATTTCTTTCTTCTTTTCAGATCACTGAACAGGTTACTATGCCCCTCTGCTGCATGCAAGGTTTTCAGCACAAGCCTCCAGAATTCCCTTCATACTTGTGGCAGATATTACTTTCATATTACACACAGCATGGGACACAATGTCTGTTGCATTTGTATTCTCCGCCAATTTAAATCACTCTAAAATGATCTGAACTGTTTCCTTAAATACACGGTAAAGTATAAATTCCATACAGGCCTAATGCAGCAATCAATAAGACATTACCCTACAGTCTTAATATTTAATGCTAGGTTTACTTCCCAGTTCACCGTCCAGTTTTCTACATTTACAATTTGCAGTATGCCTATTTTATTTTTATACACTGGTACTAATTTCTGTATTTCATACCTATGCTTTTTTAACATTTTATGTAGGATAACTCTTTCTGTAAATGTTTAAAAGTATTACATGGTGACATGATTGATGGGATTTAATTATATGTTCTCTGATGATTATTATTGAAACAATCATCTTTCGCTTAACTACTGAAAATTGGAATCCCTGCTGATTGGCTTGATGACAGATTTCCTATAATATAAGAAATGCACATATAATATGATGAAAAGCATTAATTTTTTGTTCCCAACTTGTGATGCAAGCGACTAGATCATAGTTGTAAATGAACCTCCTGTCTTCAGTCCACGTACCTGTTAAATAGATTCATAGGTTCATAGGTGCTTAATAGGCTATTACTTTGTGAGGATGATAAGAAGCCTAACCTTACATCCCCATGGCAGTGTATAGCCTTTATATTTTGCTTGTATAAAACCCAAAGATGGACTAAATAAGGATATAGTGGGACATTTACATGTTTCCCATATCCACGAGGGATAGGAGTGCAAAATGTGGGGTGAACTTATGGTTTTCCATCCATTTGTCCAAATTATATCTGAATTTAGTCAGGGAAGCACTTAGCTATATGAAGAGTGGAAAACAGTTCCATAGATATTCTCTGTGATACAAATCTATCCCTCCAATATGCTCTGTTTATTTTGCAAAGGATGTTTATAATACCATTGGTCTTGGGAATTTGTAATAAGCCTGTCAGGACAGGATCTGTTGAAGTTCTATATCTTGTTTTTATTCTGTAAAGAAATATAACTTGCTATCATACAATGCATATTTTGATGATAATACTGCACTATAAAGGTGTGCACAATAGTCCGGTATATATAACCTTTACTTGTACAGCCTTAACATTAAGATTTGGCTGAATGTAACCACTGGGATAGCCCTCTTTTTTGTTTAAGAAATAACAATAAATTAAAGAACCATACTTTCAGCTTCTTTACTTAAGTATTTTTGAGAGTCAAAAATAATGGGGTGATAGAGACAGGGACATTTTTTAAATGATATTCTAATTCTCTCAAAAAGTTAATACATATATAAACATATATTTTTAGTACAAAGTTCGAAAGTCTAGTGTCTGGTTTTATTGACTGACTGAGTATAATCCTTAGTAATTTACCAGAATTATATCAAAATTTAATTCAAAAATAAAATTTAATTAAAAAATTATGAGTAACAGAGCAAAACTATGAGGCAAAGGCAAGGACATTTGGGGGGGTATGCAATAAACAAATAAATAATATATTCCATAATGGAATGATAATGACAATATTCTTGTGGTATTAATTTCTCTTATGCTGCACCAAGTAAATCATTGTGAAGCAGAAATGGTGAAGGACAACAAGATGTGGTACTGTAGAGGCCAGTCATGGGAGTAGATTAGAGGCATACTAAGGCTGGTGTTGTCTTATAAAGGATTACACTGTTCATTTATAGTAAAGTAACAAAAGGCATGTCCCTGGTCTTGTAGAAAGTGTGCATCACCGAGTTCCCAAAATGTTGGAAGGGAGTGAGAGGATTCAGTATGAAAAAATACTTATACAACTGGGCACCAAAAGAAAAAAAAAACAGAAGGGCATACATGATTTTTAAAAAAACTTAATTTTCTGTGGGAACTAGGAAGAGAAGAGCCAAAGTGAAGAATAAAAACAAGGATGGGATTTGGGTGTCAGCTCAAACAAGCTAGAACTGTTCAAATAAAATATAAGGAATCAATATCTCTACCAATGTGGAGACTGGATATTATAGGTTCATAGGTTCATAGGTAGGCACTAGGCTATCTGCCCGAAGGCATTTATAAGCCTAGCCAAAATGTGTTGCCTTTTGCCACCCCCTTAGATTAGTTCCCTGTGCCTCTGTCCAGCAAAGCCACTGAAGTGATCCCCGGGGTAAACTTTCTGTTTCCCATCCACTCGTCAAGGTTTCTTTTGAAGAGTGTTAGCTAGGAGCTCTTCCTAATGTAGATTGGGATCCTGTTCCAAAGCATGGGAAGTCTCTGGGACAGGAATCTATCCCTCCAGCACATCCTATTTATTGTTGTGGTGAGGTTTAGATCCCTAGAGCGTGTGGCTCTAGGGGATAAGGTGTTCTTTAGGTGGAGCATGTCCATCAATTCTGGGTTGGACATGGCCTTGTATGTCAGGCAGAGATCACCTCTGAGTAGGCGGTATGCAATCAAGTACAGCTGGCGTTTCTTCAGTCGAGCTGCATAGGGCATCTGTTTGAGGCCGGTGATCCTCTTGGTGAGGTACTTCTGTGGTCTTTCCACCTGTTGCAGGTGTCTTGTAAGGTACATCCCAAATGGGGCATTGTACTCTGTGATGGGTCTGATGAGTGATGAGTAGAGGGGCACAATGTCAGTCCCTACAGGACATATATTCAAACAGAGTCCGAAAACTACTGAGGGATATACATCATCCAGCATATGGACTGTTCAAACTCCTGCCAACAAGGAAGCGCTACAGAAGCATTAGATGCAGGACATCCAGATTCCATAACAGCTTCTTCCCACATGCTATCAGACTGCTGAACAACAAACCCATAGCCTAACCTGCTAAATGGGTAAACAAACATTATTTATGTGCAATATGTCATTGTTATCTACATAGCTCACTTTACACTTTATACTTTACTGTGTTTATTTTTAGTATCTTATTTTTGATTTCTATTTCAGTATTTTTAAATTATTATTAATCTTCCTCCTGTAAACTATAATTCTTATGGTACGAGCCCAAGTATCGAAATTCTGTGCAGTGACATGCACTTTTTCCTCTGTGTTGATCTCTATGACAATAAAGGTTACTTTGACTTTGACTTTGACAATGACCTCTTTTAATCTGGATGTGAACCCTTTTCTGATTAGGTGGGCCACGTAGAAGGATTTTCTAACCACTTTGGCAATGTGATTATCAAAGGTGAGATTACTATCTACTTGGGTCCCCAGATCCCTTATTACTTCTTCTGTTTTTAGGGGACTACCACCTATGTGGTAGTTTGTGGGTACTTTGTTTTTTCCAAAGGGGATGACTATGCACTTTTTGGCATTTAGCTTGTGGCCATATTTTGACACCAGGCATCCGTCTCAGTGAAACCCTTTTGGAGGATGTCTGTGTCAGCTGGAGAGTCAATTATAGCCCCTAGTTTGCAGTCGTCTGCGAACTTGGTCAGCCATAGTCTTCCTATGCTTGCCTGTACCTCTGAGAAGTATATGCCGAAAAGGAGGGGTCCTAGGACTGAGCCTTGGGAATGCCACTTGTAACCGGTTTAGAGTCGGACCTAGCTCCCGCAACTCTCACCATGTGGGTTCTGTCCATGAGCCAGTTGGCAACCCATCTTGTGATGTAGGGGTTTATGATCAGGCTGGTGAGCTTGTCTATAATACCAGAATGGGGAATGGTGTCGTAGGCCTTAGCAAGGTCTAGGTAGTCTGTGTGTACCACCTTTCCATCATCTATAGCCTTGGTAACTGTCTCAAAGAAGTCCAAAAGGTTTAGGAGGCATGATCTGCCCTTAACAAAGCCGAACTGGGTAGGGTCCAGTGTTTGGAGGTTCCCAATGTCTCTGTTAATGAGTTCCATGATGATGCGCTCCATTGCCTTGCAGACCAAGCTAGTCAGGCTTATAGGGCAATAGTTCCTGGGGTCTGTCATGACTCCACCTTTGTGGAGCAGAATAACTGTTGCTGTGTGCCACTCTATGGGTACGTAGCCTGTGGAGAGGCTGAGTTTGAACAGTGTGTTTAGGTGAGAGGTTAGTTCGTCTTTGAGCTTGTGTAGGACACAGCCTGGGACACCGTCCAATCCCATTGATGCTGTGTTTTTGGCTTTGGAGAGGGCTGTTTTAACCTGAGTGTCTGTGATTTCAGGGATGCTACATTCTTCTGGTATGGTTATGGGCCCTTTTGGGGGTGAGAGGGGGATGAAGTTTGCGCTGAACCTGTCTGCCAGGATGTTGGCGATATCGGTCGTTTCAGTGTATTTTGTGCCATTCTGCACTAACTCCGAGCAGATCTGAGAATTGCCACCTAGATTCTTGACATAGCTAAAGAATGCCTTGTGGTTATCTTTGGAGTCCTTGGCAATTTTTTTTTCAAAGCTCACCTTGGATGAGAATGATTTAGAAAACAGTGTCTAAGGAAGTGAAATATTGTACATCACTAAGATGGGATTCTTGGCATCTAGATGTGGTATGAAATAATGAACTTATGATAAAATGGCTGCAAAAGCTAATTACAAATTAGGACATCTCTTAATTACTATTTTCAGTGATCTTATTATTTGCAATACTAAAGGCCAGGAATTCAAAGTAATATATCTGTAATTCAATGATAGATAATGTACTGTGTTCTTTAGTTATTGAGTGCATAACATAAAAAAATACCCAGTTTCTTCTTTTATCTCTTTGTTTAACTTTTGTTAGACCATAAATGAAAAACTATCCTGAATTTTGTTTATGCTGTATGAAACAGAAATCATAGTTAGTCCATATAAAGCTGAGACTAATAAAATAATTCTACCTGTATACCATTATCATGAAGGCAACTTAAGCATAGCTTATACAGAATCATATGCAGATTTCTCTGTGGCATATTGTATTTCAGTTACAAAAGTATATTCATAAATTCAAAGAGTGTTACTAGGCTAACAAGCCGGGGAGGGGGTGTCATTCTAAGCCTAGCCAAGTTTTCCTGAAAGAATAATGACATCCTGTATCCAAATAGGACATTGAGGGCCAGGCATTTATAAGCTACCTGAAGAAGTCTGGATGTTACAGATGAAAAATGCAGTGATTAAGTTAGGCGTTTTGTTACTATTTCCAATAAACTGTATCTTTTATTTTATTGTGACTGGAAAGTTTTTTTTAACACGTCATTTGTGGT